>NC_053120.1:6176863-6520613 GCF_010015445.1 Perca fluviatilis
CAGGTAAGCTTGATGCTTTTAAAGATAAAACAAAAACACTGTGAGATCGCTGACAAACCAGATAAACTACTGGCCCGCTAGCTCAAAGGCCTACAGGCTAGGAGGATGATTCACAAATTAAAACTAAAGCGGGAACCATTTCCACGTGCCCAAAAGAAATAAATGAAACCTTTCATAAATTTTATGAGGAACCTTTACACCTCCAAAACCTCAGCTGACACTGCTCAAATTTCCTACTTCCTTCAAGCCCTTCACATACCTAAAATAACCCCTTCTGCACAGAAAGAGCTGAATCCTAATATAACCTTAGAGGAAGTCAAAGAAGCAATACAGTCCTTCCCCAATGGGAAAACCCCTGGCCCAGAGGGGTTTAGCATTGAGTACTATAAAGCATACTCAGACAAGGTTGCTCCAATTATGTTAAGGATGTTTAATCACTTTATTGTAACTCATCATCTACCTGAATCTTTATATTCTGCTAACATCTCCCTGATATTGAAAAAAGATAAAGATGAGACTGATCCCGCCTCATATCGCCCCATTGCCTTTCTAGGCTGTGATCTCAAGGTGTTCACTAAAATACTCGCAAACAGACTCAATAAATGTATTGCAAACATAATCCACCATGACCAAACATGATTTATTCCAGGAAGATTTTCTTTTTTTAATGTCAGACGGCTCATGAATATTAAGTACTCCAGACACGACAAAGATTCTAAAATTGCTATTTTAGCGCTTGATGCCCAGAAAGCCTTTGACCAGATAGAATGGCGATACATCCTAGCAGTAATAAAGGAGTTTGGTGATGGCTTTGCTTCCTGCGTTGAAATGTTATATGCTGCTCCACTGGCCTCTGTCATCACTAACTATAACAGGTCCCCCATCTTCCCACTACAACGTTCCTGTCATCAAGGCTGCCCTCTGAGCCCATTATTGTTTGCAATTGCGATGGAACCCCTTGCCATCAGTATAAGAAGTCATCTCTCTATCACCCTATTAATCTTAGGTAAAGTAGATCACCGTATCTCACTATACGCGGACGACATGGTTTTGTTCCTGTCCCATCCCGAAAAATCCCTACCCCCGCTGCTAGAACTTATTAAAACATTTGGTGGATTTTCTGGCTACACCATAAACTGGGAGAAAAGTGAACTCATGCCTCTTGTTGGAGACATGGACCCTGATTTTCTTAACAGCCTGCCCTTTCATATCACTGAATTCAAGATTAAATATCTAGGGGTTGTCATTCCCAAAAATCATAATCTTCTTTATGAATTGAATTATTTGAACTTGTTAGAAAAACTTAAGAGCAACATTGAGACCTGGAGACTACTCTGTCAATGATGGGTCGCGTTAATGCACTTAAAATGGTTGCACTCCCCAGGTTCCTTTACCTCTTCCAAAACCTGCCTATATTTTTACCTAAAGTATTCTTCAAGCAACTAGATTCAATTATTTTACCATTTGTCTGGGGATTTAAAGCTCACCGTATTTCTAAAAAGCATATAACTAAGCTCAAATCTGCCGGGGGCCTCAGCTTACCTGTTCTAAGGAACCACTACTGGGCTGCAAATGCTAGAGCACTAATGTACTGGCAAGACGCATACCCAGGTAACATTACTGCTTCTACCCTACCATGGCTTGCCATTGAGCAGGATTTTTCTAAAAGCTCTCTACCTGCTCTTCTCTTCTCATCAACTTATACGTCAATAACACTTTTGCCACCTTCATCCAGCTACAGCAGAAGTTCACTCTCCAACCTACACACTTTTTTCGCTACCTCCAGATTAGAAATTACATCCGGAGAAATTTACCACATTTTGAATTAATGCCAGCCCCCATTGAACTTTATACTTTAATGAATCAGCCTCCTGACTCCAAAAAATGTGTCTCTCGATGTGTTGACCTGTTTACAGCATTTAACCCGACTCTCACATAGAATTTGAAGGAAGCATGGGAAAGGGACCTGGGTGTGACAATTGCTGATGAAAACTGGTGTCCATAAATGCTCTATAAATTCTAGACACCAGCTAATTCAATTTAAAGTGCTCCATAGACTTCACTACTCCTGTACTAAACTTCATTCTTTCTATCCTTCTGTCTCCTCATACTGTCCAAAATGTAAGTCTGCTGAGGGCACCCTGGGTCACCTCTTTTGGTCTTGCCCTAAGCTTAACAGATATTGGTCAGATATCTCTGCCTGCCTCTCCATTGTTTCTAACTGTGACATTGTACTAGACCCGTGCACTGCGGTTTTCGGCAGGACCAGTCATCTAAAAATGTAGCACCACCTACATTGCAAGACTATTCAATATGGCATGATTATTGTCAAACGGAATATTTTGACATTGTGGAAAAGCGAGGATGTCCCCTCTTTTAAGACCTGGTTTGCAGAGATGTCCAACTTGCTACATATGGAGAAAGTACGATATAATGTCTCCCTCAACTCGGTAACCTTTGACGAAACCTGGCATCCGTTTTTATCTTATCTATCAAGAATGTCTTAAAATGCTTGATTTTCACTTGGTGACTGTGTTAACTGGTTTTACTGTTTCTCAGAAGAGCATAATTTCTTTCTTTTACTTTATTTCTTTTATTTGATCCTGTGTTTGTACATGTATGATAATAATAAGATAATATTTTCTTTTTCATTTAGCTACCTAATTGTTAGTCTATTGTTATTGTCTGTTTTTTGCTTGTCTATGGGTGGGTTCCTTTGTTATGTTCTGCTGTGCTTTTTCTTGTATGTTAAACAGAAAAGCTATAAATAAAATATAAAAAAAGAAGAAATGACTGTAGTTTCACATTGACCAGCTATAACTTTAAAATGCTTTTCACGTCTTAATGCATCTGTATTCATAATAATACCATAATATAATATATTTCAAATTATCACCATAATCCAATAATATGAAATATGTACTTGTACTGTAAAGTAATAGGAGCTTTGAGTGGTAATAAGCCATACGAGAAACACAGTTGGCTGTTATCCGATTTATTCATGTTATAAACAACAGTGAACATTTCAGACCGTCCTCACTCACAGAAAACGGCAATATATATTGATTGTGCAAGAAGCTTAAAACAATCCATATTTACTTTCATAAGTAATCATCCCAGGAGCAAACAAGGAAGTACAGTAAGTAGAAGAGTATAAAACTTTGCATTAGGATGGAAGGTAGGTGTGGTGGATGGCTCAAACTAAACAGGAGTCTCACCCAGGAGACTGGAATATGCAGCCCTGTGTGAAACCAAAAGTTAAAGATGACCTTTTTAAATTTACTGACTTTGTAACAGACCTAAGTCTGTGACCTAGTTGCATCTGTGACTCATTATTAGTTCTGTTTTGACAACATTAAAGGGGTGATAGAATGCAAAACCGATTTTACCTTGTCATAGTTGAAAAATGACAGTTTGGGTGGGTAACTAGGACATACATAGAACCTCAAAATCCCAGTGACACCTCTTTCCTCTGCAAATCTCACTATTTGAAACTGCCTCTAAAAAAGGGCACATCCCAACGAGCCACCGAGTTGATGTCAACTCGGTTGCTCCTCTTCATTTGGCTCTAATCTCTTTGTCACGCCCCAACATTTACATAGGCTACACAACTGACCTGAGATCAGGTAGTCTTCTGAATCTAGGTCGCGCAGATCTCTGCTATTCAATTACAAAATTCACTTCTGAGACTTTTTTATGCGAGAAATCAACTATGTAAAGCTCAAATATGGGCCGTTTTATGAGAGTTGATGGCTAATTGCAAATGTGGTAAGACAGTGTCGGACTTCACAAGCTCCACAATCTGCCGAGACAGGTGGCGGCCGCTGTCCGGGTTTGCTGCCTTCCCTGTCGGCCTCTCCCCCTTCACAGACCCGCTGAGCTGGAGCTCTGTCAGGATCTCACACACGAGCTGCGCTGTGTAGCTACTTTAGAAAGAAGAAAGTTTGGAAGTTTTTCAGGGATATTGAAAATGAACCACGGTCGTAAATGCAGTGTCCCAGACTGTACAACGGAATAGCCTACTGGCCCAGAGAAAAGTGTTTAGAACGAGTATATCGGACAATGGAGAGGGAGTTGTGGATCTAACGCAGTGCCGCAGAGGCACTTGTAGAGGACAGGCTTGCAGCGGTTCACTCTCCGCTCCCCGCGCTTACTAGCTACAAGGTTAGTTGTGATTCTTTGGTGGAGGTTTTTTATGTCCCAAGGGTAACGTTACAACAACACTAGTTGTAATGAAAGTGTTGAAACATTGCATTTTGCCTCAGCGCGTTTTTTTTTTTTTTTTTTTTTTTTTTTGTGTGTGTGTGTGTGTGTGTGTGTGTGTGTGTGTGTGTGTGTGTGTGTGTGTGTGTGTGTGTGTGTGTGTGTGTGTGTGTGTGTGTGTGTGTGTGTGTGTGTGTGTGTGTGTGTGTGTGTGTGTGTGTGTGTGTGTGTGTGTGTGTGTGTGTGTGTGTGTGTGTGTGTGTGTGTGTGTGTTGTGTGTGTGTGTGTGTGTGTGTGTGTGTGTGTGTAATATGAGACCTGCTGTCTCGTCTCCAATGAATGTGTGAGTGGTTCCTCAACCAGTCAGCGCGCAGCTCATTGAAATATTCATGAACATACCATATTTGGAAGAAAAGCTGTCGTTCCAAATAGAGCCATTACAGGGATACATAAGGGCAAAAGAAAATAGCACCTAGGACATTTTCAGCCCAACCAATGTTACATACCCCATTAGGAGACCTTAAAGAACAGTGTGAAATACCCTATATAATCATTCTATCACCTCTTTAAATAGAACTTATCTGTTGGTTTTGGAGTAGTCTCGCTTTCCTCCACAGCGCTGTGGAGGGCTAGTCCACACAGCATTCCGGGATGGGAGAAAAACGTGCTCTGGTTTATTGGCATTTCTTTAAACTAATCACAATCGTCTTGGGCGGTGCTAAGCGCCGGACAGAGCCACGGTGCCGCTGCAAAATAGCCTTGGTAAAGAACTTGTTTTGGTTGAACGTGTGCATTCAAAAGTTTTAGTCGTGCAACACAAAACTCAGATTGGACAGATAGTCGAGCTAGCTGTCTGGATTTACCCTGCAGAGGACTATGGTTAACTGGAAAATGTTTACTCTTCACACTTTAACATCTTTAGTCCCTTTGTGAAATTACATGTTATCTGGATTAGAGACATTTCTTTGAGCAGTAAAGTGAGGCTAATCACCTCTAATCAAATTCCAGGTAGCATTTCATATCTTAAACATTTTATATTAGACCCCAACACCTGCATAAACCCTGATTTAAGAGTGAGTAGAGTTACCTGTGCTGGAGAGAATCCAGATGAGAGTGAAAGACAGAATCAGCTTCATCATGAGGAGTAAATGTGCAGATTACTGGTTTTACTGTGGAACCACACCTTGTATATGTGGACCTGTGTTTAAAAAGGAGAAGAAATACTGTATGCAAACAGGAACTGCTAACTGCACATACAGTACTTTGACTTTCAAAGTATAGGGAGGTACAGCATCACGTAATTTGCATTAATCATACATGCTCTACTCATAATTATTTTTTCTAAAGCTTTTCTAAAGATCTAATTTCAATCATCTTTTTAATTTGTCAAATCATATTTGTGTCTTTTTTGTCTTTTCATATTAGTGTGTATTTCTTTTATATGTTGTCTTAATGACGTTATGTCTTATTTAAAGCATTTTGAATCACCTTGGTGTAAATTAAAACATTAGCCTTGTCTTGCCTTGTACTACCTGTACAGTGTACAAAGTCATTGAAATGACTGTAGTTTCACCTTGACCAGCTATAACTTTAAAATGCCTTTCACGTCCGTATTCATAATAATACAATAATATACACTATATTTCAAATTATCACCATAATCCAATAATATAAAATATGTACTTGTACTCTAAAGTCATAGGAGCTTTGAGTGGTAATAAGTCATGCAAGAAACACCGTTGGCTGTTTTCTGATTTATTTATATCATAAACAGTGAACATTTCAGACCGTCATCACTCACAGAAAACGGCCATATAGATTGATTGTGCGAGAAGCTTATAACGACCCTACTTACTTTCATCAGTAATCATCCCAGGAGCAAACAAGGAAGTACAGTAAGTATAAGAGTACAAAACTTTGCATTAGGATGGAAGGTCGGTGTGGTGGATGGCTCAAACTAAACAAGACTCTCACCCAGGAGACTGGAGTTTGTGACCTGTTTGAAACCAAAAGTCAAAGAAATTTTATTTTTAACAATTGAATTAAATTGTATTGTCATTGACACAATGTGCAAAGAACATAAGTAACAACATGTAAGTTAGTGGCTTCCAACAAAAAATAAAACAATATTATTAACATCAACATTATTTACAGATTCAGAATTACTGATAAACTCTGCGAGTGAGGGAGGATGTATCTAAGGATTAGGAAAAGTAACAGAACAGTAGATGAGACTATAAACGTGCAAATGACATTATATTATGAACATAGATGATGGTGTCATTAGAAAGTGCAATACATTTTATTTTATCCTTTATGTCTTTATTATATATTTATTCTTTTGTTTCATTTGAAGATTTGGGTATCTTATTTGCACAGAAAATAGATTTGGATGTGTTTGAAAGATGTTATATGTTTACAACACTTACTGTGTTTGTACTGAATTGGAAATGGTGATTTTCTTTTTACAAAACTGTGCTGAATTACAAGGCTTTGGAGAACATATTTTTTCTAAACCTTTATACGTACAGGAAATTTAAAATTGGTTTTCCTGGTTTGGGCTCCGGGTTGATAATGTCTAAGGGCATTTTCACAAATCTTCTTAAATTTACCTTTTTAGGGTATTTGCATATAACCTTATGCCCATGTGTTTTACATCAAAATGTTCAGGACAAACTCAACTTTCTGTATAGTCACGCCCAAAGTCACTGGATGCCAAAGTCTTGTGAACATATATAGTCATACTGAGAAATACAGAGAGAGTTGTGTGGAGCTGATAGTCTTAATTAGCTTTGTAGCAACTCATTTGGCGATGGCTTGAATATAAAACAGTTACGAACTAAAACTTTAATGTATGATGTGTTGTACCAATTGTTTTGGTGCTTGAACTGAGTTTACCAAAGTCTTAGGTTATATATGATTAAAATTGTAAATAAATGCATCTTTCGTCCTTAGAGTTAAAACAGTTTGGCCTAAAGGCTCAGACATAGGCTACTTTCCACGTTCTGTGTCTGCAGACAGCTGGAGACTTGGTAATGTTTAGCGTCATTTGGCTGTGTTTGTATTTCTTTAAAGGTGAATTATATAAATAACGGCGGACCTCCCCACACAACCTCTCTTCAAAACAATGGTACACAAAAGTCACAGATTGATTAATTCCCTGGTTTAGGAGTCACGGTTCGGTTAGAGTTTGGTCGAACCCAGATTGGTACAGTGGAAAAAAAGGATATTTTTCTTTTCATGTTCTAGTGTCAAAGTCAAAATCCTCTTGCTGGGGAGTGAGAGCTTTTGGCCAAATGGCAACTTTGGATTAATATTTAGAAAAATAAGGAAATGTCTGTATTACATTGTACCAACACTGAACAAAATATCTTCCAAAAGGCAAAACCAGTGACAACAGACTATAAAACTGAAAGGATGATGCTATGAAACTAATTAGGAGTGTTTCAGTGGCTACATTTATATATTTAAAGCATCCAGACATTTATCATCTCCGTGATTGTAACATTTTGGTGAAGCAATTGAATGTGCTGTCAAGAAGTTGTATTAAATTTATGAAAAATCTCTTGACAAAACACTCGTGTGAGCTCTTAATATCAAGTGAGTTCCTGGTCACCACATTGGGTCATTCCAAGTTCCTCATAGTTTTGCATTAATTCATACTTTAGACGTTGACATAATAGAGCCAGTGTGTACTGCAAAAATGAGGCAGTGTGGTTATCAGGCCTCCCATTGATCCTGTTGATTTCCATACTGCAGTCACATGAAATGAAACTTCCTAAACATAAACCATTTGATATGAAGTGTCTTTTGACAAGATATTTTCCACAGCCACATTTTATTTTAGTTCTAAACAGGAGTAGTAAGTTCAGCTCCAAACAAGACTTATAATTGACTCTATTGAAGGTTGTTTATGTATCATGTAGTAAAAGTTATCCCCAATGCAGATGTCTAAAAATAGAGGAACTCTTACACTTTCTTAATCCTCCTGTTGTCCTCGGGTCAAATTTGACCCGTTTTCAAAGTTTATATATCAGAACATTTGGGTTTCTTTCAACCAAATTGCCCAAAATAAAACAGAGGGTTCTATAAAATGAAGGATCAGTTCAGTACTTTTACGAGTGTTTATTTTTCAATTTCATCAGCATTATTCTGACTGAACTTTGACAATCTGCAATTATCCATCAACAAATCTGACCTTAACTTTTAAACAAAATAACTGTGGGTTGTTGTTAGTGGTGTATACTGGTGGTAGTGAATAACAGCGCTGAAAACGTCGAAAAATGTGATAAAAAGTTGAAAAAGAGGTTGAAAAAAGGGCCAAAAAAAGCAATAGAATAAGTGACAAAAACGTCAAAGTGTTCATTTTCAGTTTTGACACGGGACGACAACACAAGGGTTAAACGAAGAAATACTGTATGCAAATAGGAACTGCTAACTGCACATACAGTACTTTGACTTTCAAAGTATAGGGAGGTACAGCATCACATACTTTGCATTGATCAGGTAAACAGGCTCCACTCCTCATAATTATTTTTTGTAAAGCTTTATAGGTACAGGAAACTCAAAATTGGTGCAAATTATATACGTCGTTTTGCTAACAGCTTATAAATGTCATTATTGATGTAAATTTCTCAGATGTTGTTTCTTTACTTAAATGTTTTAAAAACTTAAATTAAAAAATGTGTTTCCTGGTTTGAGCTCTGGGTTTATAATGTCTAAAAAATTATGTCTGAAAAATTATTTTTTTAATTTACAGAGAACAATTGAATTCAATTTTATTGTCATTGACACAATGTGCAAACAACATATGTAACGACATGTAAGTTAGTGGCTTCCAACAAAAAACAAAACAATATTATTAACATCAACATTATTTACAGATTCAGAATTACTGAAAAACTCTGCGAGTGAGGTAGGATGTATCTAAGGATTACGAAAAGTAACAGAACAGTAGATGAGACTATAAACATGTGCAAATGACATTATATTATGAACATAGATGATGGTGTCATTAGAAAGTGCAATACATTTTATTTAACCTTTATGTCTTTATTTTATATTTATTCTTTTGTTTCATTTGAAGATTTGGATATCTTATTTGCACAGAAAATAAATTTGGATGTTGTTTTGTTGAACATCATTGTGTTGTTTTAAAGATGGTAACTGTTTACAACACTTACTGTGTTTGTACTGAATTGGAAATAGTGATTGTTTACAAAACTGTGCTGAATTACAAGGCTTTGGAGAACAGTGCACTATGGCAAACTTATAAACTAACCTTTATTGTAATATAGTCAGTTGTTAAGTAAAGAGGGCCGGTCTAAGGCATGAAAAGTCCAGGGCTAAAAATTAGTCCCAGTCCGGCCCTGCATAAGGTACAGCAGCATTATAAATTAGGGTGGGAAATAATTATATGAAAAATGTTCAAAATAAATAGATGAGCCTTATTTCATCTTTTCCTGACAATCTGAACCGGTACATCGTCCTGCTTTTTAGGTAGTTTTAGGAATTCACGCCTGTTTATGCATCTTAAGAAATAATGAGGAATTGACAAATCAATAATTGTTCACACAGAAGTTATTACATTATGTTCATCACTGAGAACAAACATCCATCATTCCTCCCCTGTACCTGCTTATGTCTGTTTACAGGAGTTTACCCAGCATGCACTGCACGAAAGGCTGAAAAAGATTCAACACACAGTACACTAACACGGTCGACACACAAACACATCCACCAGACCTGCACAGGTTTGGACTGTGGGAGGAAACCCATGGGAACATGAGGGAACATTTCAACTCCAAATGCAGCGAACACACTGAGGCCAGATCTGCTTATTTCTCATCTGGATTAAACATGTTGCAGCATCCTGAATGAGGTTGTTCCTCCTCACTTGATTAAAGCGTGATGACATTTTCAATGAAAAGAAAATAACAACAATATTTGACAGAATCGTAATTCAATGTAATGGACTAAAATATGAAATTGCTTCCAGATAGAAAGATAACATTTAACGATCAGTTGCGCAAGTAAATATATTTTTTTTTATAATTCAAATATTTGAGTTTTTTATTTTATAACAAAGAAACAACAACAACAACAACAAAAAAGTAAATGTAAATCTCTGTAAACAGTTGATGTTCAAATTACATTGTAGACATGTAGGTGCAGAAATTGTCCCATTGTTCCTTCATGGTTTCATTCGTACAATGTAGTCGTCCCAGCATCTTTTCACACTCAGCATTCTCAGTCTTTCTTTCTTTCCACATTGTAAGTGTTGGGGCACGAGAGTCCTTCCAAAATTTCAAAATGAGTCGGGAACATGTTACCAAAGCAGTATTTAACACTCTAAAAGTATGTTTATTTAACATTGGCACTTTGTCTCCAAGTAAACACAGTCTAGGTGATTTGGGCAGATTACAGGATAACCAACCCTGCATGTAACTTAAAACACTGCTCCAAAAAACAGAGATCACCGGACATTCCCAAAGGGCATGCATCAAAGTACCTTTAGCTATTTGACATTTCCAACAAAGATCGTTTCTGCCAATACCCATTTTATAAAGCCTGGAAGGGGTATAATAATATCGATTAAGAATTTTGTATTGAATAAACTTACCCCTAGCTTCTCTAATGTGCAACCCACTGTTTGACAGAATTGAATCCCATGTATCATCATCCATTGTACATCCTAAATCTCTTTCCCATATTACTTTCAGACTTTTACTTGTATTGTTTTTAACCCAAGGGCAAATATTATACCATTTTGAGGCTTTGCATAGTAGTGGAGGTAGTAGCAGAAAGGTCTCTATAGGATTTTTCCCATTTAACAACTTAACACTTCCTTTCAAACAATCTCTGATTTGTAAGTACTTCCAAAAGTGGTCACGACCCTCCAAGTTAAATTTCCTTTTGATATCATCATATGACATAAATATGTCTCCCTCCAATAGATCACCTATAGTTCTAATACCTTTCCTTAGCCATTGTGCCCAGTAAATAGTCTGTTTATTAATTTAAATTTTTGGGTCATGCCACAAGGGGGCGTATTTTTGCACATATGTAACAAGTTTGTATTTTTTATGTACCTCCAACCATACCATTTTAGAAAATTTGTATTTTATTCCCTTTATTTGACTTTTGTGATAAAATATCTACTGGTGTAAACGGAGAGGCAAGCTCGGGTTCTATTAAAATCCAGTCTAGGTTGATTTCCCCCCGCCCAATGCTTGACCAGACTAGACATTTCAAAAGAAATACTGTAATGTTCTACATTGGGCAGGGCCAACCCCCCTTCTTTTTTTGGCTGGCAGAGCCGATTAATGTTAATGCGAGGTTTACCACCATTCCATAGCAAGCGTTTTATCATGTTATTGTAACTTATTAGTATTGGCCGTGGTATGCACATAGGTAACATTCTAGTATAATAATTGATAAGAGGGGCTATGACCATTTTCACTGTGTTTACTTTCCCCCATAATGTTAAATTTAACTTACTCCATTTATCCAAGTTAGTCTTAATTTTGTTGAGCATTTTCCCCATATTGTCAGCCATAATATCATCAATATTTGGGTTCAATTCAATTCCAAGATATTTCATTCCTTTATCCAACCACCTAAAATTGAAACCAGTTAATAAACTATGAGTGCAAGCTTGTGAGACTTGCGCACAAGTAAATATTGAAACAGATCCTGGAACATTCTGTTGACAACAAGGGATGCAGCACTCTCTGTTGGCCAATCAGGAGCAACTATATAAAATGTTACATAGAAACAGGAAATATAAGCATTGCATATCTAACAACGGAGAAAAAAACATGTTTAAAATGATTCATAATCTACAGTTTAGTGCCCCTTCAGGCCAGTCACTGCATTTTCCTAAATGCTGGTGTCAGTAGTCAGACACACCATACCTATATAATCCAATATCTAACTGCATTTATACATTTAATCTGAGTGAGAGACACAAACGGCTTTGAAAAATTGTGAGGTAAGAAGTCTTCATAGATTGATATTTAAAAACCAGTTGATATTATCATGCAGAGTAGTCCAAGTTTCCTTCATTTTTATAGCACTTTAAAAGCAAACAAGTTTGCACCAGAGTGCTTCACAAAGACAAAAACATATGTATAAAGGCATAAAACACACATATATACATAGATATAGTGGAAATACAACACGATTCAAGTAGAAACAAGTTTTGAGACACAAATTGAAACCATTGAAATCACATAAACAGGATATTATACATACTGTACATACATACATGCATATACACACACACACACACACACACACAGACACACACACACACACACACACACAGACACACACACACACACACATGTACTGTATACAAGTATACACACATACACATAGATACATCAAATAAAAGGAAAGAAAATAAGTTCATCACAATTAAAATTAAAAGCCAGAGAATAAAAGTGTCTTAAAGTGTTCATATTATGCTTTTTGGCTTTTCCCTTTCCTTTATTGTTTTATATATCTTTTTGTGCACGTTATACTGTAGGTTTACAAAGTGAAAAAGCCCAAAGTCCCCCCCCAAAGGGACTTACCTCCAACAGAAAACACAGTTCACAAACTGCTGCAAACAGCTCTATTGTAGTCCAGCCTTTACTTCAGAGACGAACGTGGGTCACTTTGTAACAAACGTTATAATGCCTAGCTCCTAGCGTGGCACACAAACACATTCACCTGACCTGCACGTGTTTGGAATGGGGGAGGAAACTCTATGTGAACATGAGGGAACATGTAAACTCCAAATGCAGCGGCCACACTGAGGCCAGAGCTGCTTATTTCTCATCTGGATTGAACATGTTACAGCATCCTGAATATGCTTTCTACTGCCAAAAGGTATCAAAAAAAAGAGGAAGACCCATCTTGTCCCAAGGAACTCGTAGCATATGCAATACCATTAATGATATTGGTTGCACCATGTCCCAGTGCCACTTTCTCCATTTCTGCTTCTTCTGTGGAACTTTGCCAAACCTTGCCATACCATTAACATTCCAGCACTGGCAGCTGCACTTAAAAAATCATCCTGATCTAGCTTTCGTACAGTTCCTCATCAAGGGGATTAAAGAAGGATTCCACTCAGGACTTTAAGCGAAACCATCCATCTCTTACGACTGCAAACATCTTCAGTCAGCCACAAACGAGCCAGAGTCCCAGTGTCGCTTTCTCCATGTCTGCTCCTTCGATGGCGGAGGCCATGAATGCCCAGCATACCCTCACAACCCAACTTTGCAAAACCTAGAGAGTACCCATCAACCCCATTAAAATTCCAGGACTGGCAGCTGCACCGTCGAGCATGCAACTTTTTCTGGGTGAAACTTTTCTCAACGTTTGACATTTTTATTCTAGACTTTTTTTATTTAATCTACTTGTGAAGAATGTTGTATGGAACCATCCACGTTACTTTCTTTTACTATTTGGTTGAAAGAAATCCAAATTTCTGACATAGAAATGTTTTGAAAATGGGTCAAATTTGACAGAGGCCAACAGGAAGGTTAAACATTATTTGAACTGAAGCCAAATATGGGCGGGGCCCAGACGTCTCTTTGTGCTCCACTGATTGGTTCATCGTTCTTGGCCTTTTGGATAAAAACACCACAGATAAGCCACAAACTCATGTTGTCTCATCAGAAAGCTTTATTGGACAGTACAGTAGATGTCACCACTTTACTTTAAACTACTGCAACATGCTATTGTTTTTATGTGATAAAACAAAGAAAAGATTGCAAAGAAAAATAATGATTGTAATTATTTAAATAAATGTAAATGAGCAATTTGTGATAAGATAAATTGTTAAATTAGATAGTTACATCATCAAGTAACATTTATATATGTATGATCTATTGCAAAAGTGTGCTTAATTTTCAGGTAACTGCACAGCTCTGACAAAGCATCCTCATTGTTTAATTACCAGATGTCTCATTTTGGATTATTCCTTGTGTGATGTGCATTGTGACATGTTATTCACATTGTATTCCAGATTATAGTTGGCAAAAGTAATGTTCCCATGTTTACATGTATGTGTGTCTATTACATTGCTGCCTACTCGTCCCACCTCAGCTTCACACAGACTACATCCCCCCTTTTTTCTACATTTGGATTTTCCCTTCCCCTGTAAAAGCCAACTAAAGATTGCAGTGAGCAGTAAATTTAACGGGTGGTTCTGGCGGCTTCATAGGTGGGTAGTGCTCCACTGATTGGTTCATCGTTCTTGGCCACAAACTCATGTTGTCTCATCAGAAAGCTTTATTAGACAGTACAGTAGATGTCATCACTTTACATTAAACTACTGCAACATGTTATTGTTTTTATGTTCATTTGGATTTTCCCTTCCCCTGTAAAAGCCAACTAAAGATTGCAGTGAGCAGTAAACTTAAGTCCAGGCTTCAACGGGTGCTTCTGGTCAGCTTCATAGGTGGGTAGTCTCAGCTGTTTCTGTATTTTAACAGAGGGTAAACATAAGGAGTCCGAGCAGCAGACGGATCATACCCAGTTGGATACAGGAGGCTCCACTGGAAGGTTTTGGAGTCGTGGCTGTTGTAGTTGTTGCTGTCGCAGTGGTTGTATTTGTCTCTGTGGCAGCGAGTGTAATTGTTACTGAAAAAGCCAAAAAGCATAAAATGAGCACTTTAAACAAACAACAGGCCCACGCCATTCAACGACAGCTCAGAAGCTTCGCGATGTAGCTTTACCAATTTCTTTAGATTGTGTTGACTGATTTTACTGATCCTACCATATTTTCATACAAGACCATTCAGACACAAATTTTTGTCATTTGAAAAAAACATCATGTAAACACATGTTCCCACACCCTTTTTCAATGTTGGCAATGTTTACTTCAATAATAAAGAGTACATACTTCATCCTTAATTTAGAATGTATTGTTTCCAATGGGGAATGCTTTCTGAAAACTATTTGTTTTGATTGTTTTCTACATCTCTAGTTCTCCTTTACTAAAGCAGTGTGTCAGACAGGTTTGTTATTTTGAGTCATGCATCAGTGAGCCCAAAAAGGAAACACAAGAATTTTCTTGATGCATAAACGAATGACTCTGGATTTCCACTGGATGCGTAACGGCTGCGGACCGGCTCCGCTGCGTGTCGGCTGCGTGCTCCGCCGTCCGTCAACACCCACCAGGTCCGGATTTGTTGCGGCACGGCTGCGGCCATGACTGACAGCTGTAGTCACAAGGACCCACAAATTCTCGCGAATTCACATAGAATAGAACCACAAAACCAACAACAGTTTGTTGAGGGGAAACAGCTCTGTGCTGTGTTTTAAAGGTGTAGTAGCAGGGAAATATGATCCGCCATGAGCACAGTGTATTTTATTTTGAAAATTAACCGGATGTTTTATTTTGCTTCGGCACTCGACTTCCTGTCCCGCACTATATGCCGTGTGCCGAATTGCTGCGGAGGTCTCCGGCGTCCGGCAAAAATAGAAGCTCTGCGTATCAGCTCCGGAGGGCTGCGGACCGCTGGAGCTGGGACGCAGTCGGAACGCAGCCGTTCTGCAGTCAGTGGAAATACACACACTGACTTTGTTGGAAACCTAATGACCCCGCCGCCGTTCCGGAGCCGTTCCGGAGCGGATCCGCAGCCGTTCCGCATTTGGTGGAAATTGGGGGCGACGGTGTCATTGTGATTGTTCTGACAGGGAGGGACAAGTCTGACACACAGAGTAAAGGAATGTCCTAACTCACACTTTATTATCCCATCACCGACTTTGCATGTGCTTCTTGTTTTTAATCATATAAAATGTTGTGAAACTGGCAACCCTTCTGTACACTCCCTTCAATGATACCATTTATTGTGTAGACTGTTTTGTTTCCCAATGCAAGTTAAATTTGGAACTATTCATTAAACTTGCACCGCACTGTAGCTGCACCTTAATTTGCATACAACAGTTTAATGTGGGTTGTTCTGTTTGACCTCGTTTCAATCATCTTTTTAAGTTGTCAAATCATATTTGTGTGTTTTGTTCTTGTCTTTTTACATTAGTGTGTATTTCTTTTATATGTTATCTCAATGACTTTATGTCTTATTTAAAGCATTTTGAATCACTTTGGTGTAAATACATTAGCCTTGTATTGCCTTGTACTACCTGTACAGTGTCATTGAAATGACTGTAGTTTCACCTTGACCAGCTATAACTTTAAAATGCCTTTCACTTCTTAATGCATCCGTATTCTTCATAATACAATAATATACACTATATTTCAAATTATCACCATAATCCAATAATATACAATATGTACTTGAACTCTAAAGAAACAGGAGCTTTGGTGTGAAACCAAAAGTTAAAGATGACCTTTTTAAATTGACTGACTTTGTGACAAACGTAAGTCTGTGACCTAGTCATGTCCGTGACTCATTCTAAGCCATACAGGATCTTTTCCTACCATAACCAAGTTTTTTTGGTTCACTAAACATAACCACGTAGTTTTGTTGGCTAAACTTATTAGTTCCGTTTTGACAACGTTAAATAGAACTTATTAACCCTAACCCTAACCCAACAGGGGCAAACGCCCTGCAACTTAAGAAAACACATGCAAATAGACAAAACACAAGCAAATTAAGAAAACAACTTCATTCATTTGAAAACACATGCGCAGCATTCAGCAAACATGCTGCAAATACACACAACACAACCAAATACATAAACACGCTGCAAATATAGAAACAATGCAAAAAGAAAAGCAGACAAACCCCGAAAACAAATGCATTTGCTGAATGCTGCGCATGTGTTGTCAAATTAATGAAGTTGTTTTCTTAATTTGCTTGTGTTTTGTCTTTTTGCATGTGTTTTCTTAAAGGAACACGCCGACTTATTGGGACTTTAGCTCATTCACCGTAACCCCCAGAGTAAGACAAGTCGATACATACCCTTCTCATCTCCGTGCGTGCTGTAACGCTGTCTGACGGCTCCAGCATTAGCTTAGCCCAGCATAGATCCTGCAGGTAACTGGTTCCAACTAGCCTACTGCTCCGAATTGTGACAAAAGTGACTAAATAACGCCAACATGTTCCTATTTACATGTTGTGACTTGTAGAGTCACAGCGTGTACAAAAAACAACTTAACATGAGACAGCCATCTTCTAACAGTAAACAAACCGGGAACTATATTCTCAGACAGGCTTGCTGCGAGCATATCACTCCGCCAAAGTACTATATTATTCCGCCTGAGAATATAGTTCCTGGTTTGTTTAGGGATAGAAGACAGCTTTGTCTCATGTTATGTTGTTTTTTGTACACGCTGTCACTCTACAAATCACAACCTGTAAATAGGAACATTTTGGCGTTATTTTGTCACTTATTCGGAGCAGTAGGATTGCTGGAACCATTCACCTGCCTGTTCTGTGATGGCCTGATGCCACTGGAGCCGTCAGCATGCACGGAGATGAGAAGGGTATGTATCGACTTATCTAACTCTGGGGGTTACGGTGAATAAGATAAATTCCCAATAAGTCGGCGTGTTCCTTTAAGTTGCAGGGCGTTTGCCCCTGCCAGCCACCGTATAGCCTCGCTTTGCCAGACCTTCCTCCACAGTGCTGCGGAGGAGGGTCTGGCTAGTCCACAGAGCATTCCGGGATGGGAGAAAAACGTGCTCTGGTTTATTGACATTTCTTTAAACCAATCCCAATCGTCTTGGGCGGTGCAAAGCGCCGGACAGAGCCACAGTGCCGCTGCAAAATAGCCTCGGGAGGTTTTGGTGGAACGTGTGCATTCAAAAGTAGTTTTAGTCTTGCAACAGAAAACTCAGATTGGACAGATAGTCTAGCTAGCTGTCTGGATTTACCCTACAGAGATCTGAGGAGCAGTTAACCCTAGTCCTCAGAAATCCACCGGAGGTTAGAACGCCAACACAAAGAAAGAGGAAGGTGACGGACATCTGGCCAAAAACAGGGACATCCGGCGAAATTTCCGGCGGCACCGGAACAATCCCGAAAGTGAAATGTCGTGGATATAGACTATTTTTGGAGTAATTTGCAATTGCCCTATTCTTTTGTTTAGGTATTCGGGTGTGTTAAACATTTTGACAGGGTTTTTTTTGGGACATTTCTTACTTTTTTGGGGCATTATTTTATTATTTTACGCTTTTGACACTTTTTTCCCACTACCACGACTATGTACTCAACTAACACCAACTTATTGCCACTAGTTTTACACTTCATTTATATGAAATCATACCTAATGTTTGAGTTAAAAAAGGGTAAATGATGAATTACTTGGACAAATAGTTAAGATCAGAGGAGGAGTTTAAGTCAGGATACTGTTTAGAAAACATTTCAATTGTTTTTTCAAATGCTATAAAATTGAATAAAATACCCAAAATTCAATCTAAGTAGTGATCTGTTCACTACTTGAGAAGAACGTACTGAACCATCCTTGTTATTGTTGTGTTATTTGGTTGTAAGAAATCCATATTTCTGATATAGAAACGGGTCAAATTTGACCTGAGGACAAAATTAATTGGTTAATAAAAAAGTATTGAAACTCTGAAGCGCTTCATCTGCACCAAGGATAATATTTATGTTAAATGATGATGGTGATGAGCTGTATGAGCATAAATAATGTGACCATGAAACAACAGATAATGAATTACTAAGTGAACTTATTTACTGATATCATCTATTTAAATGGCTGCAGCATTTACTAAGTACTAAGTCTACAGTGACACCTGCACCGTGTCCCTTCACCTCCACCTCTCAACTCTGCATGGAAAATGTTTACTCTTCACACATTCACTTTAACATCCTTAGTCCCTTTGTGAAATTACATGTTATCTGGATTAGAAGCATTTCTGTGAGCAGTAAAATGAGGCTAATATTCATGTTTATTTCAAATAAAAGTCTTACACTAAACCACTTAAATTCAATTTTAAATCACATTCCATGTAGCATTTCATATCTTAAGCGTTTTATATTAGACCCCAACACCTGCATAAGCCCTGATTAAAGAGTAAGTAGAGTTACCTGTGCTGGAGAGCATCCAGATGAGAGTGAGAGACAGAATCAGCTTCATCGTGAGGAGTAAATGTGCAGATTACTGGTTTTACTGTGGAACCACACCTTATATATGTGGACCTGTGTTTAAAAGGGAGAATAAATACTGTATGCAAATAGGAACTGCTAACTGCACATACAGTACTTTGACTTTCAAAGTGAGGGAGGTACAGCATCAAATAATTTGCATTGATCAGTTAAACATGCTCCACTCCTCATACTTATTTTTTATAATGCTTTATGGGTACACAAAACTCAAAATCATTTAGTTTAGTCGTTTTGCTAACAGCTTATAAATGTCATTATTGATGGAAATTTCTCATATGTTGTTTCTTTCCTTAAATGTTATATTTATTTCCTGGTTTGGGCTCTGGGTTTATAATGTCTAAGGGCATTTTCACAAATCTTCTTAAATTTACCTTTTTAGGGTATTTGCATATAACCTGATGCCCATGTATTTTACATCAAAATGTTCAAAACAAACTCAGCTTTCCGTATAATGACGCCCAAAGTCACTGTACGACACAATCTTCTGAACATAGCCATACTGAGAAATACAGAGAGAGTTGTGTGGAGCTGATAGTCTTAATTAGCGCTGTAGCAACTCATTTTGCAATGGCTTGAATGTGTCGGACGTTCATTATCAAAATGTTACGAACTAAAACTTTAACTTATGATGTGTTGTACCAATTATTTTGGTGCTTTAAATGAGTTTACCAAAGTCTTAGGCTAAAATAACATTTTGTAATATCCCTTTTTGAGTAGGAGTTTTGTCAAACACTGTTAGGACGCGCCGGTGCATCTTTCGTCCTCAGAGATAAAACAGTTTGGCCTCTGTGGTTACACAGAAAAACTGTAACATGCTCTTGTGGCATCTCCTCTCATGTGTGACTGGCAGTCATTGGTCTAAAGGCTCAGACATAGGCTACTTTCCACGTTCTGCATCTGCAGATGTTACATGCCAGACAAAGTGCCTGTCTGCATGTGGCTCTCTCTCTTGTTCTTTCCCTTGCTCACTCTGTTTTCTCTCCAGGTGATTGAGATGATTGCTTTCCACCTGTGTGTTGGAGTTGACCAATCAGCATTCAAGGTGGCAGTCAATAAAAGGACTCCTGAGAAGCAGGAGTTTGCTGGCTCTGCACTGCTGGCTGGTTGCCAGTCTTCCTGTTGTTCAAGCTGTGGCTGCTTGGTTTAAAATCTAGAGTTTTGTGAGGTGGAGGTTGAGGACCTTAGGTAAGTTGGGGTACCCTGTACATTTTCGCATGTAGTTGATCATTGTATAGATACACCAGGCTTAGTGGTTGTTGCCGCCTGTGTAACGTTCTATTAATCTTTTTGTAGAGAAGCAGGCTAGGTATTTGGTTTGATTTGTTTTGCTTGTAGAGCTAGTGGTGAGCTAGGCCCTGTTTTGTTATATTGATTTCATTTATTTGGCACAACCTCCAGGTCCCATCCTCCACCCTCCTGTTGTGAGATATTTCCATGTTTGGAATAAAAACCAAATGTTTCACTTCAACACTGACTCTGACTCTGTCACATTCTATTGATTGTCGTGTTACTGTCCCTGAATCCATCAGAGGTGTCGTAACACTTGGTAATGTTCAGCGTCATTTGGCTGCCTTTGTATTTCTTTAAAGGTGAATTATATAAATGTGGGTAACTGCGGACCTCACTGCACAACTTCTCTTCAAAACAACGGTACACAGTTTGATTAATTCCCTGGTTTAGGAGTCACGGTTCGGTTACAGTTTGGTACAGCAAATTTTTTATTTTTTATAAAAAAAAAATATTTTTTTTGGGTTTTTAAAAAAAAAAAAATAATTAAAAGGAAAAAACGGGGAAAACGGACTATAAAACTGAAAGGCATGATTCTATGAAACTAAAAACAAAAAATACATAGAATAATACAAAATAAACGTGTGCAATAGGAGCATTATTTCAGTGCGTACATTTATACATCTAAAGCATCCAGACATTTATCATCTCCGTGATTGTAACATTTTGGTGAAGCAATCAAATGTGCTGTCAAGAAATTGTATTAAATTCATGAAAAATCTCTTGACAAAACGCTCGTGTGAGCTCTTCATATAAAGTGAGTTCCTGGTCACCACATTGGCTCATTCTAAGTTCCTCATAGTTTTGCATTAATTAAGACTTTTGACGTTGACATAATAGAGCCAGTGTGGACTGCATTAACGAGGCAGTGAGGTTATCAGGCCTCCCATTGATCCTGTTGATTTTCATACTGCAGTCACATGAAATTAAACTTCCTAAACATAAACCTATCTGTTGATCTGTGGAACTAAATCTATCTAGGACTTTTGGGTCTACTTTAGAAATGGTTTCCTCTAATGATGAGTGTACAATTTGTATATAAGACATGTTGAACCTGACCCTGTGTTTTCTGCCGGATGTGTGGAGCCCCATAATTTTTAGCATTTTTCGGATCACTGAATTGGGAGAGAGATCATCCTTGCCTCAGAAATCCTCTGTAATGTGGAACTGCCGTATGTTGGTATTGGAGTTGATGATGGCCATATGTGATGTATAAAGTGTCTTTTGACAAGATATTCTCCACAGCCACATTTTATTCTAGTTCTAAACGGGAGTAGTAATTTCAGCTCCAAACAAGACTTATAATTGACTCTATTGAAGGTTGTTTATGTATCATGTAGTAAAATGATGGCAGCTGTTATCCCCAATGTAGATGTCTAAACATAGAGGAACTCTTACACTTTCTTAATCCTCCTGTTGTCCTCGGGTCAAATTTGACCCGTTTTCAAAGTTTATATATCAGAACATTTGGGTTTCTTTCAACCAAATTGCCCAAAATAAAACAGATGGTTCCATAAAATGAAGGATCAGTTCAGTACTTTTATTGAATTCTGAGTGTTTATTTTTCAATTTCATCAGCATTATTCTGACTGAACTTTGACAATCTGCAATTATCCATCAACAAATGTTCCTTTGACCTTAACTTTTAAACAAAATAACCTATGATTTGTCAATACAAAAAGTGGGTTATTGTTAGTGGTGTATACTGGTGGTAGTGAATAACAGCGCTGAAAACGTCGAAAAATGCAACAAAAAGTTGAAAAAAAGAGGTTAAAAAAATGGTCGAAAAGGGCCAAAAAAAGCAGTAAAATAAGCTACAAAAACATCAAAAGTGTTAATTTTCAGTTTTGACCCGGGACGACAACACAAGGGTTAAACGAAGAAATACTGTATGCAAATAGGAACTGCTAACTGCACATACAGTACTTTGACTTTCAAAGTATAGGGAAGTACAGCATCACATAATTTGCATTGATCAGTTAAACAGGCTCCATTCCCAATAATTATTATTTATAATGCTTTATAGGTACATGTAACTCAAAATTGGTGCAAATTATATATGTCGTTTTGCTAACCGCTTATAAATGTCATTATTGATGCACATTTCTCTGTTATATTTATTTCCTGGTTTGGGCTCTGGGTTTATAATGTCTAAGGGCATTTTCACAAATCTTCTTAAATTTACCTTTTTATTGTATTTGCATATAACCTGATGCCCATGTTTTTTACATCAAAATGTTCAGAACAAACTCAGCTTTCCGTATAGTGACACCCAAAGTCACTAGTAATGGACATTCATTAATATCAAAAAGTTACAAACTAAAACTTTAACGTATGATGTGTTGTACCAATTGTTTTGGTGCTTGAAATGAGTTTACCAAAGTCTTAGGTTATATATGATTAAAATAGTAAATAAATGCATCTTTCGTCCTCAGAGTTAAAACAGTTTGGCCTCTGTGGTTACACAGAAAAATGTTAACATACTCTCATGGCATCTCCTCTTATGTGTGACTGGCAGTCATTGGTCTAAAGGCTCAGACATAGGCTACTTTCCACGTTCTGTGTCTGCAGACAGCTGGAGACTTGGTAATGTTCAGCGCCATTTGGCTGTCTTTGTATTTCTTTAAAGGTGAATTATATAAATGTTGGTAACGGCGGACCTCCGCACACAACCTCTCTTCAAAACAACGGTACACAAAAGTCACAGATCGATTAATTCCCTGGTTTAGGAGTCACGGTTCGGTTAGAGTTTGGTCGAATCCAGATTGGAACATCGGAAAAAAAAGGATATTTTTCTTTTCAGTTTCTAGTGTTAAAGTTAAAATCCTCTTGCTGGGGACTGAGAGCTTTTGGCCAAATGGCAACTTTGGATTAATATTTAGAAAAAGAAGGAAACATCTGTATTACATTGAACCAACACTGAACAAAACATCTTCCAAAAGGCAAAACCAGTGACAACAGACTATAAAACTGAAAGGCATGATGCTATGAAACTAAAAACTAAAAATACATAGAATAATACAAAATAAACGTGTGCATTAGGAGCATTATTTCAGTGGCTAAATTTATATATCTAAAGCATCCAGACATTTATCATCTCCGTGATTGTAACATTTTGGTGAAGCAATCGAATGTGCTGTCAAGAAATTGTATTAAATCTATGAAAAATCTCTTGACAAAACGCTTGTGTGAGCTCTTAATATCAAGTGAGTTCCTGGTCACCACATTGGCTCATTCTAAGTTCCTCATAGTTTTGCATTAATTAAGACTTTTGACATTGACATAATAGAGCCAGTGTGGACTGCATTAACGAGGCAGTGAGGTTATCAGGCCTCCCATTGATCCTGTTGATTTTCATACTGCAGTCACATGAAATGAAACTTCCTGAACATAAACCTATCTGTTGATCTGTGGAACTAAATCTATCTAGGACTTTTGGGTCTACTTTAGAAATGGTTTCCTCTAATGATGAGTGTACAATTTGTATATAAGACATGTTGAACCTGACCCTGTGTTTTCTGCCGGATGTGTGGATCCCCATAATTTTTAGCATTTTTCGGACCACTGAATTGGGAGAGAGATCCTCCTTGCCTCAGAAATCCTCTGTAATGTGGAACTACAGTATGTTGGTAGTGTATTTGATGATGGCCATATGTGATGTGAAGTGTCTTTTGAAAAGATATTCTCCACAGCCACATTTTATTTTAGTTCTAAACAGGAGTAGTAAGTTCAGCTCCAAACAAGACTTATAAATTGACTCTATTGAAGGTTGTTTATGTATCATGTAGTAAAATGATGGCAGCTATTATCCCCAATGCAGATGTCTAAAAAAAAAGAGCAACATTAACATTATATATACATTATTATAACATTATATTATAAATAATACCTAAGTTATCCTGATTATAAATGTAGCTACTAACATATTCCCTGTGAAAAACTAAATTTGTTTTTTATCATTTTACAACAGATTTTGAGATTAGTTGGATTCCCAGTCCATGCAGAGACTTTCTGTCTGAAATTGGCTTGTTATCCCCGTGTTCCTTCAGGTGCTCCTGTCATTGCAGTTCTGTAGTGAAACACAGGTTGCTTCCTTGATTGATATTTGTCCTACTGACACCATCTTTTGAGAAGCCACAGTTTGGTTTGTGGAGGGGCTGTTTTGGCATTCCTTCTCCTTTTATCTGGGCTGTTGGGTACCATCGTGCCGTGATGCCTAAAAGGGAAAGTTAAATTAAGTAATTGAAATGCTTCCATTAGACTGTCAACACCTAAAACGCTGAACAGTATTGCCCCCTGTAAAACCGGCCGCGCGCAAAAAAAATTTTTTTTTAAAAAAAAAAAAAAAACAACACAGGGGATTTTTTTTTAAAAATAAATTTTTAATAAATTTTTTTTTTTTTTTTTTAGACAAACAGACAGGATTTTCCCGTTTTTTTTTCATGACACCAATCAACTGTAATGTTAGCCGTCTGATAACATTGCATCTGACGTTATTGTGTATTAATGGTTTAGCTAATAAGGTTGAGGCCCACTTTTATCAAAAATAGAGGCAAAAATTCAGTTTTTCAATCTCAAGATTTAGTGTTTAAGTGTAAAGGTTATTCTGTGATTAAAGTGATGGTTCGGAGTAATTCACCCTAGGGTCCTTTGCACCATGACCTCGAGCCAAACACCCCCCCAGAAGCTTTTTTCACCTGGGTTTTTCACCTACATTGGAAGAGTTAGCTAGAGTAGCGTTATCAGCTGAATAGCTTAGCGCAGGGGCTAATGGACCCACGTTTGTATCTCGTAAGTTACCCCACTAATAATGCCCGAAATTATACCAAACGTCTACAAGTAGTACAAATAGGTTATGCTCTCATAAAACGATGGATTGGAAAGTTTGTAAGTACACCAGAAGTTTATGAACACTTGCCTGCTGGCGTCTGCTCTCTGTTGTTGTTGCTGCTGTAAGACGAGTGCTTAGGGCCGTCTACAAATTACAACACCGAAAAGAGATGCAACAAAAATATTTATTAATTTAACTTTTTTTTTAAGTAAGTGCTGTAGTATAACTAGCAGGAGACAAGTAATAATTGAGGTAAGTTTGGAGACATTACCTTATTTAATCATTGAATTAATACATATTTTTGTTGTAACTCTTTTCGGTGTAGTAATTTGTAGATGGCCCTAAGCACTCGTCTAACTGCAGGTAGCAGCAGCAGCAGCAACAGAGAGCTGAAGAGAGCAGGCAAGTGTTCATAAACTTCTGGTGTACTTACAAACTTTCCAATCCATCGTTTTATGAGAGCATAACCTATTTGTACTACTTGTAGACGTTTGGTATCATTTCGGGCATTATTAGTGGGGTAACTTACAAGATACAAACGTGGGTCCATTAGCCCCTCGCCTAAGCTATTCAGCTGATAACGCCACTTAGCTAACTCTCCCAATGTTTGACCCAGGTGAAAAAGCTTCTGGGGGGTGTTTGGCTCGAAGTCAAAGGTTAATACTAAGGATATTGTGTGGAAACCCAGTCTCACAGCAATTCCTGAAATAGTCACGCTGTTGCATTACTAAATTCACTTCTGAGACTTTTTTATGCAAGAAATCAACTATATAAAGCTCAAATATTGGCCGTTTTACAAAAATTGATGGCTAATTGCAAATTTAGTACGACTGATTTGGAGTTCAGGAGCTCCACAGTATGCCGTGACAGCAGTGCAGTGCCTGCCCGGATCACCTGCTTTGTGCCTGGAGCTCTCTCAGGAGATACGGAATACTGGCCCAGAGAAAGGGAGTAGATATCGGACAATTGAGCGGGACATGTGGATTTAAATCAGTGGCGCAGTGGACTCGCAATGGGCGGTGCGCAGGAGCTGCCTGCCGGCTGCGGTTCACGGTATGTTAACTTTTTTTTCCAACATGGATCCTCAGGGAACAGTGTCGAAAGCATAGGTGTGTATGTGTCTGTGCGTGACACAAAGGAGGATGAATAGACTGTAACGAAACTCTGTATCTGGTGCTTTGTACAGTAAGATTAGTTAATGAGTTTATGTCGGGGCAGAAATCAAATTTGAAGCCAGCGGCATAGCGGGCATGCCTGGGGACAGTGTGAAGAAAGCTGCCGCTGAGGAAAAAAGGGATTGTTTGTGTGTGTGTGTGTGTGTGTGTGTGTGTGTGTGTGCTAAGCTCAACCAATCAGCGTGCAGCTCATCTAAATATTCATGAGTAGACCATATAAGGCAGAGAAGCCCTCATTTCAGTCCAGTCCCATTTAACAGGGTAGCATTAGGGTAAAAAAAACAGCAAAAGAGACATTTTCAGCCCAACCAATGTTACATACCCTATTAGGAGACCTTAAGGAACAGCGTGAAATACCGTATACAACCATTCTATCAAACATCTTTCAGGTACACAGCATGATTCTTTCTGCCAGTCAGGCTGTAGCAGAGATGCTGTATGGCTTTGCTATTATTGGTATTTTTTAGCACTATAACCGCTGTTTTAATAAACATTTATTCACAAGATCTTATCAAGGTTCATATTTATTTATTTTAATGTTGTTATTTTAGTCTTATTAACAGGGAAGCTGGATTGCTTTGTTGTTTATTGACATTTTTAAAACAGTAACGTGTTCATATCAGAGCATCGGACAGCGATCAGGCAGCTCAGTAATGACAGTATCGCTTCAATGTACATATTATATAAATTATTTTGTCACCAGCAACCGTGGGACAAGTTGTTCAGTTTCTGCAGTAAGTTATGCGCATCTTAACGCGTACCGAACGTGGCGAGATTGAGGAAGTGACGTAGTAATTACCACGCAGTAGGCTAAGTCCAAAAGACAAATACATCATAGGCCTATATTGATGTATTTGTCACATTTGCCTTTATACAATACAAAAACAATAATGAAAAAATACTGTTTCATGTAAATCACTATGAATTACCTTGTTGCAGAAATGTGCAATATAACAACCTCACAGTCCAGTGTTTAGAAGCCTAATGGCCTTTTGCCAGATTTGCATTTGGTGCATTTTGATTTGTACTGCTAAAAAATGAACTATTTATAAAGAGGCGCATGTTTCATTTTTTCTCCATACATCATTATTTAAAAACACAATGTTCTAGTTTTGAGATTGATACATGTTTATAGACACAAAAGGGGTAAGAAAAATGGGCATAATTATGTGTGGAACTTTGTTTAATTTAACATCACACTGCATCAGTTTTATTACTTTTATCCTACGACAACGTTTTCATTTTTACATTTCATGGAGACCATTTTGCAGGCGTAGCCCTTATTGTCCCCATAGGGATTTTTGCCTTGAGCTCAAATGCTTCACACATAACACTTGCTATATTGTCTTATCATACAGCTGATACTTACAATAAAAAATAACATGATTAAAGCAATATGTAGCGATACTGACCTACATCACAGCCACAATTTACATATATTGCACATCTTTCCCAAACAGTGATAAGAGCAACCTAACCCTTTGCATCATATCATGAAGCTATTGCACAACCCCAGGAACCTCAATCAACATGATTTAAAGTTTTAATCGAAGTAGGTCCAAATTAGCCCTGGTCTAAAAAAAGGTTGAGTTTACACTGGGGTACTTGTTTTTATTTTCTGTCAGACGGTAAGAGCTAATACTTGGCATGGAGAATAAAGACAGATCAGACAATATTCTCTGTGCTTGCCTGGAGAGACTGGTTTCCATTCTTTCATAGCAGTCACCTGATAAACAAGCTTTAAACTAAATGTTTTGAGATATTGCCATCCTTTTTGACCTCACAATATGCTCTCTAGTTCAGCCTGGTATAACACAAACCCTTTGACGCACCCTGAGTGTAAGTATAATCTCTGCTGTAAACGATAACACACACTTTCAACACAACCTTCCAGCTAAAGGTGTTGTCCAAATGAACGCCAAGGTACATATAGGAGAAGACCTGATTGATTGGTTCATCATTTATGACCACTGATATCTGCTGACCCATGTCACGACCATTTCCTCCGTTTTTGAAATGGTTGAATGAGATGGTTGGCATCGCACCACTGCACACAGCTCTGTATTTCAGCAAAATATGCAAAATTACTTGTGCGGTTGACTGAGGATAGCAGTGTGCCAAAAATGACAAAACACATACATGTACACATGCACCCATACAAAGCTATATACATCTCACTCTGTGAACAAAACCTCTGCAACAATCTGATTGTCCTTCTAATTACTTAAAAATGCTTCCTAAAACCAATTGCTTAAATTATTATCAGTAAAGGCTACAAAGTTAAGAATGGCTAAGAGCTATAACCACTGTGATTGACATTAGGATCATCTTCTGAATATAATAATTAATATGTTACCCCAAATTGTTCATCAACCGCAAAACTAGAACATTGTGTTTTTAAATAACAATGCATGGGGAAAAAAACGGGATAAACGTGTGTGTGCATGAATCTGTTAGGGAGCTTGTCTGACCCAGAACGCAGAGATATCACACTGACAACGTAAAGCAGTTTAAAAAGGTTTAATGGAGCAAAGTGTACTCAGAGAATCACTGCAGGTAGTGTCAGGGTGGTGAAACTCCTGGCTGGTCTGAGGCTGTGGCGAGCCGACAGGGAAGAGTCCAGGTTATTATGGGACACGAGGGGAACAGGCAGAGACGAGAACATGGAGGGTTTCCCAAGTTGGAGACAGAGGCTGGATGGTGAGGCCTGAAGCAGGCAGGCAAAGCAGAATAGGCAGCAGGGTAGAGCGGGAACTGGAGAGAAACACAGGGTTAGTAGGAGCTCAGGGAACAGAGGCAAAACCAGAGTAAAAGGTAAAAAGGATTATACTGGAGTAAAACTGAGAGCCAAGTTACCACATGGGTTGTCGATAACAAACTGGCGCCGAAGAGGTGATCAGCCCGGGTTAAAGTATTGCAGAAGTGATTCATGAAGATGAGCTGCAGCTGTGAAGACTGGCTGTGCAGTGTTGAATCGGCCACGCCCCTTACTTACACGCCGACCTACTTCCCTCTGGACACGCCTCCAGCACTCCAGGTGGAAAAACACAGAACACACAGAAAAACAGGGAAAAAAGCCACCCAACTCAGGGCGGAGAGAGAGCAAACCATAACAGAATCAATAGATTAAATTACATGACTGTTTCATGAACTGCTTTTTATGTCGGTTAGCCTAATAGCTGGTTTGATTTGCATTGAGAGATGATTTTAAGGAAAGTACCCCATGCCAATCTCTAGGTATGGTGAAGGGTATATGATGATGTGGGAGTATGGTGAAGGACATGTGATGATGTGGGGCTATTTTAATTCCAAAGGCCAAGGGAACTTTATCAGGATGCATAGTATCCTGGATCCATGAAATAACTGGCCTTTAAGAATAAAAATCTGCCTGCCTCTATGGGAATTTAACATAGGGGTGTACTGACTTTTGTTGCCAGCAGTTTTGACATTATTGGCTGTGTGTTGAGTTATTTTGAGGGGACAGCACATTTACACTGTTATACAAGCTGTACACTTAATACTTTACATTGTAGCAAAGTGTAATTTCTTCAGTGTTGTCCCATTAAAGGATATAATGAAATATTTACTAAAATGTGAGAGGTGTACTCACTTTTGTGAGATACTGTACATATGAAAAAAAGTAAGTATGGTTTTATATACCGTGTGATATGCAGTGTGGGTTAATGCACATTATTTGAATATTGTTCAATAATAGTGATCATATTCAATGATTAATAGATATTGGACAATGAGAGTAATGATATTGCACAGTATACAGGTATTGCAAAGTCATGGAATTGCACAGTAATTATCAATATTATCAATAGTATTAAATATTAAATATTGCACAGTAGTGTGAAGAAGAAAGTCGGGGGTGTTGGGGGGGGTTAGACTGTGAAGTCTGTGAAGTCAGTGCATGTGTGAGTTCAGAGTGGTTATGGCTTTTGAAAAAAAACCTGTTCTTGAATCTGTTAGTCCTTGTTCTGATGCACCTGTAGCGCCTCCCTGAGGGCGACAGGTCAAACAGATCAGAGCCGGGGTGGGAGCTGTCCTTGGTGACGTTTTCTGCTCTGCTGAGGCAGCGGGAGGTGTAAATGTCCATCAGGAAGGGGAGAGGGCAGCCAATGATCTTCTGTCCTGCCTTTACTACTCTCTGAAGCCTCTCCCTGTCTGCCACAGTGCAGCTGCCGTACCATACTGTGATACAGTACGTCAGCAGACTCTCAATGGACGAGCAGTAGAAGGTCAGCAGCAGGTTGGAGTCCAGGTTGTGCAACATTCTCTCCTTTGTGACTATGAAGTCACATTCCTTAGCTGGTGTCTGTTAGAGAGGTTTGTAACTGCAGCGTAGATGATGGTGCTTTTAAGTCACAGTGATCAGCAAGTGATGACTATCACTAAAAGGGAAGCTTAGCAACAGATTTGAACACTACATAGCAAACATCCCTCTCCCCTTTTTGTTGGAAGTCAGGGTGAGAGAGGCTGTATCATACACAACAACCTTTCATAAGACATTACATTTAATTAATATTGCAATGAGCTGTTTTTGGTGCTTACAAACTTTTAAGCAAGCGGAAAACAACAATGACACATCTATGGAACCTTACTCAGGATACACATGAAACACATACGGACACATGATGCCTTCAAGGCTAATTAACAGAATTTTTTCTAGGCACACATGGTTATAATGCACTTCACATATGCTGAGTGCTGTAAAGCTTATGCTGATTGTTGTCAAAGAAAATAGGAGTCTGGTGTGGTTATAAAATCATGTCTAACTAATCACACAGTGATGAAACTCAAACAATACTTGATTGTGAGCTCTAACTATTATTCAAACAACGCGTGATTATGATATCTAATACCTGATGTTGGTTTTACAGCTTAGGACCCGTCAAGGTTTAAAAAATCCCTCAAATCCAGTTGCTTCATTTCAGTGATATGACAAACATTAATATGGCTATCAATTCCAGTTATTTCCTTTCAGTGATACAGTGATATAACATGACAATTAGTCATTAGACAATTAGTGACATAACTACGATTCCACTTTTAATTAGTCAATGGTGTGATTACTGAGTCCAGTTGGTCTCCGTTTAATCACTCACTTTTCTCAACTTTTGGTACGCCTCCAAGTGTTGCTGATTTGGGTAAGCCTTGCGTAGCCAACGTAGCTAGGGATGCTGCTTGCGCCTCTGTCTCTCCCGGCACTGGTCATTATTCTCATCAGAAATGTTTTAACATCACAAAGTAGCTTTTACTACATAAGCCAGAGATAACTGTATGTGACACAGAATAAAGATGGGTTTATCATTTTCATACAGTGGTTTTTAGCAACTCATTTCACTGAAAGAATATGGTACTAAACTCCTAAAGCAGATCTGTCTATATGATAAAAAAACCACCAAACTAGAGGACTACTGGGTGTTTTTAAGGCACTGACTCTCTCAAAAGCAGAAGAGCTTTTACTAAACACATGAACAACTAAAGCTCTCAACTAGGCGCTACTTTTGCTAAACCACACACATTAGGTACATTTAATATTCCTGCTCTGAATGAGATTTATTAGTTTGTTTGTGTTTCAGTTTACCTCTCAGCTCTATTTCCCTCTTGGTTCTAATAGAGGATAAGGACAATGAGACCAAGCAGCACAGGAACAACACTCAGTTTGACAGTCCCGGCTGAATTACAGAAGCTGCTTCCACAACATGTTGGTGCACTGGTAGATTATCATCTACAGACCCTGCTCCTATGATTAATTTATTAGATACCGATTCCATAAAAGTAACACTGGTAGAAGACAGTTTTAAACCATTTGAACACTTGAGGGCAGCAGTAACACATTTTGGGAGACAGTCTTTGATCAATATGCAGCATGAGGGCTTACAATTTCCATCAAAGCAGCGGTCATCTACGCCTGCACACTGTACTGTCCCGTTACAGACAGGATCAAGACGATTAGTGCAGCTGACTTGTAATCGGCTGATGAAGCTGTCTTGGAAAACCACATCCTGCCACATACTTCCCATTGGGCCTGTTCATTGCTTTCATCACTCTGTAACCTTCATTATATTTCTATAACTATAATCTATTACTATATCAAGACACATCGACACAGTAAGACAACAGAATTTTAGAAATATTTGACTCACTCAGTTAAAAAGCTCATTCGGCTCCTGATCTAAAGTGAAAGCTGGTTGGTTTTCTTCTCCAGTCAGAACTAAGAAAGATAAACTCTAATGAACATCAGCTTACTGTTAGTTTTTCACTCCACTTCATCCAACAATGTGCTTTCTGTTTCCTGTCGACCTTCTCACGTTTGGGAAGATCAATTCCTCCTTGTTTGACCGTTTAGAGTCCCTCCCAGCACAACACAACAGAAACAGATGTCTCTTAATTGGGACGAAGCTTGAGAATACAGCATCAGATCCATTATCTTACGGCTGTGGGGCAGCATAATCATCCTATTATCATGGTTATTAATCACAGTCCAAACAATAGAGGCTGTTTTGAAAGCCAGTCATTTTCCCAAAAAAGATAAACAACAGGTTTATCAAAAAGTTGATCTCTTTCTAAAAACTCCACTCAGACACTAGACATGTTTTGCTTTCGGTCATGATGTTAATATGGTAATAGGAATAATACATCAAATTTATATAGCACTTTTTTAGGTACTCCATGTCGCTTTACAGAGCCTGGGGTGAGAAAAGACAGTTTAAATAGGAGAGTTTTCAGGACCTTTTTAAAGGGCAGGGTGTTTGCCTCAAGGATGTGGTTGGGATGCATGTTTCAGAGGGAGGGCTGCAAAGGCCCTGTAGCCCCACGTTTGGTACTAGTCCGGGTGGTTTGCAGCAGGTTGGTGTCTGCAGACCTGAGGGGAAGGAGACTGGAGGGGGAACCTGGGGGCAAGTTGTTTAGGCATTACTATGTTGTTTTATGGATTATATAGTCTATATCAACGACGTTCCACTTCCAAGATTGCGCCGTTACCAACGGAAATTCCGCCGGATTTCACTCATTTCGGCCGGATGTCCCACATCTTCCGCTTTCTTTGTGTTGCCGTTCTAAACTCCGGTGGATTTATGAGGACTGCAGGGTAAGCTAGCTATCTAATAGAAAATCTGAGTTTTCTGTGTCCATGATGATTGTGATTGGTTTAAAGAAATAAGAGCAAGAAAGAAAAAAGAAACTAGAGCCTTTTTTGCGCTGTGGAAGAATATTTGTGTGCTGTATTTTTAAAGTTGGTTTTCCTACATTAAAGTTTTTTTTCCCACAAATGGTCACAAGCATTTAGCACGACAGCGGTACATGTGGACTAAACTGTTGATAACTTTTAATTGCTTTCACATAAAATGCATTTAATGACTACACATCAACCAAAACTGTATTTACAGTCCATTTTGCACATATTGATTTACAAATACTAGAATATGTACATTCTGCTGCATCTAAGTAAGCAACTGAAATAAAAAAATAAAAAAAGACCAACCACAGACGATTCAATTTTCCCTTCCATCTTCCTTGTGATTCATCAACCTCATAATAATTATTTCCTCATGGTGGTGGGAAGTTTATAACCACCAGGCACATGATTTCTATATCATTTCTGGAAGCATATCCTGTAAGGTAGCACCTAAGGTGTCCCCCCATTTTTCAAAATCCCATTTGTGTCCCCCCAGCTTTCAAATTGTGAAAAGCTAGTATGGGGAAATGTGTGTAACCACAGAGGTTAGTGCGGGAACAAGTAAAACTATTTGAACTGAAGCCAAATATGTATAAGGCCCAGACGTTTGTGCTCCACTGAGTGTAATCAATTGTAAAGAAACAACAACTGTAAAACTGTTAATCTTTTTATTAAAGTCATTGGTTCATGGTTCTTAGACTTTTGGATTAAAAACAACGGATAATCCACAAACTCTTGTTGTCTAATAAATCAGAAAAGCTTTATTAGACACAGTACAGTAAATGTCATCACTTTACATTAAACTACTGCAACTGTATTTATGTGATAAAGCAAAGAAGAGATTGATAGCAAAGAAAGTATTCAAAATATAATTACAGAATAAATTAATGTAAATCAGCAATATGTGACATCATAAATTGTTAAAGTGATGGTTCGGAGTAATTTCACCCTAGGGTCCTTTGCACCATGACCTCGAGCCAAACACCCCCCCAGAAGCTTTTTAAGCTGGGTCTAGCATTGGGAGAGTTAGCGTAGCAGCGTTATCAGTTGAATAGCTTAGCGCAGGGGCTAATGGACCCACGTTTGTATCTGGTAAATGACCCCACTAATAATGCCCGAAATGATACCAAACGTCTACAGTAGTACATATAGGTTATGTACTCATAAAACGATGGATTGGAAAGTGGATTGGAAAGTTTGTAAGTACACCAGAAGTTTAGAATTTATGTTGCATCTTCAAAAGTGCACAATAAAATGTGAAACTAAATTTGAAACAGCACATTGTAATTTCTATTATCAAAGAGTTTATTAGTAATACAGTGGAAATTAGCAGAAATGTGAATATTTGGTTAGCATGTTGATTTACGTTGTGTGCCCCTAAATTTTCTGGTTGCGCCCCTAAAATTTTCAGTTGGGGGCCACTGTGCTCCTAGTGAAAAAAGTTAGTCTGGAGCCCTGGGTATGTGTGTCTATTACATTGCTGGCAACTCGTCCCACCTCAGCTACACACAGACTCCATCCACCTTTTATCCTACATTTGGGATTTAATAGCCACTTTAAATGTCAACAAAAGATGGCAGTGAGCAGTAAACCTAACACTCCAAAAGGTGATTCTGGTTCTGGATTCTGGTTGATGTATTCTAACAGAGGGTAAACATAAGGAGTCCGAGCAGCAGATGGATCATACCCAGTTGGATACCAGAAGCTCCACTGGCAGGTTTTGTAGTCTTAGCTGTAGTTTTTGTCGTTGGGACAACAGGTGTTGTCGGAGCAGTAGTTTTTGTTGTTGGGGCGGTGGTTTTTGTTGTTGGGGCAGTAGTCATTGTCGTAGGGACTACAGTTGTTGGTGTCGTTGGGACGACAGTTGTTGTAGTCGGGGCGGTAATTGTTGTCGTTGGGGCGGTAACTGTTGTCGTTGGGGCAGTAGTTGTTGTCATTGGGGCAGTAGTTGTTGTCATTGGGGCAGTAGTTGTTGTCGTTGGGGAAGTAGTAGTTGTCGTTGGGTCAATAGCTGGTGTCGTTGGGGCAATAGTTGGTGTTGCTGGGATGACAGTTGTTGTCGTTGGGGCAGTGGTTGGTGTCGTTGGGACGACAGTTGTTGTCGTTGGGGCAGTAGTTGGTGTCGTTGGGACGACAGTTGTTGTCGTTGGGGCAGTAGTTGTTGTCGTTGGGGAAGTAGTTGGTGTCGTTGGGACGACAGTTGTTGTCGTTGGGGCAGTAGTTGGTGTCGTTGGGACGACAGTTGATGTCGTTACGGCGACAGTAGTTGTCGTTGGGACAACAGTTGCTGTCATTGGGGTGGTAGTTGTCGCCGGGGCAGTGGTTGTCGTTGGGGCAGTAGTTGTTGTCGTTGGGGCCGTAGTTGTTGTCGTTGGGGCGGTAGTTGTTGTCGCCGGGGCAGTGGTTGTTGTCGTTGGGGCGACAGTTGTTGGAGCAGTAGTTGTCGTTGGGGCAGAAGTTGTTGCAGCTGGGGCAACAGGTGTTGTCGCTGGAGTGACAATTGCTGTCGTTGGGGCAATAGTTGTCGTTGGGGCAGAAGTTGTTGTCGCCGGGGCAGTGGTTGTTGTCGTTGGGGCGACAGTTATTGGGGCAGTAGTTGTCGTTGGGGCAATAGTTGGTGTCGTTAGGACGACAGTTGTTGTCGTTGGGGCAGTAGTTGGTGTCGTTGGGACGACAGTTGTTGTCGTTGGGGCAGTAGTTAGTGTCGTTGGGACGACAGTTGTTGTCGTTGGGGCAGTAGTTGTTGTCGTTGGGGAAGTAGTTGGTGTCGTTGGGACGACAGTTGTTGTCGTTGGGGCAGTAGTTGGTGTCGTTGGGACGACAGTTGATGTCGTTACGGCGACAGTAGTTGTCGTTGGGACAACAGTTGCTGTCATTGGGGTGGTAGTTGTCGCCGGGGCAGTGGTTGTTGTCGTTGGGACGACAGTTGTTGTCGTCGGGGCGACAGTTGTTGTCGTCAGGGCAGTAGTTGTCGTTGGAGCAATAGTTGGTGTCGTTGGGGCGGTAGTTGTTGTCGCCGGGGCAGTGGTTGTTGTCGTTGGGGCGACAGTTGTTGGAGCAGTAGTTGTCGTTGGGGCAGAAGTTGTTGCAGCTGGGGCGACAGTAGTTGTCGTTGGGACAACAGTTGCTGTCATTGGGGTTGTAGTTGTCGCCGGGGCAGTGGTTGTCGTTGGGGCAGTAGTTGTTGTCGACAGGGCAGTAGTTGTTGTTGTTGGGGCCGTAGTTGTTGTCGTTGGGGCCGTAGTTGTTGTTGTTATGACAGTGTTACACAAATTGGTCCCACAACACGACACACCGCTGACGGCAGTGTCAAAGAAAGGTAAGGTACCCAGGCTGGAAGTAGCTGCACACAGGTTTGCAGATGCACAGCCCAAGAATTGAAAATCGTCCGACTCACTCACTGCCATGTAGAAGAAAATCACTTTTATTTTGCAGCTTCTATAGTTGTCAATACGATTATTTCAGGAATAAATATTAATATTATTTAATAATATATATCACAATGTAAAAATATATGTGAAGTGTCAGAAGTAAAAGTACTTCATACACATTATAGTCTTTCAATTTCTGTTTCAATTGTTATATATAATTTATATCAGTTGGATTAGGATGTATTAACTGATTGAGGTGGAGCTAATTTTAACATCTTTACTCACTGTTGGCTGTGATTATCATATCATAAAATCCTAATCTGTAAACTAACAAGTCACTATAACTATCATATGAATGTAGTGCAGTAAAAAGTGCAATATCTTCCTCTGTAATGTGTTGAATTAGAAGTCTAACGTAACATATAATAGCCATGCTCAAAATTGTAGTTCAGTTAACGCATTTCTTTACTTTCCTCCCCTGGTTGATTCATAATTAGTTTGAAATATTTTAAGGTAGTAAAACATTTATTTTTAACTTATGTATGATGAAGACTTACGACTCGCTTTAAGGCAGGTGTTCTCCACTCCTTGACATTGTAATGGAGTGCATTGAGAGGTCAAAGGTTCACAAGTGAAGCACTGTAGGCTGTTATCTGTCTGAGCAGCAGGGACTGAAACAGAAAAGAACAAAATGGAGGAAGAGAGAACAGTTACTGTAAGTGTTCCAAAAGTGTTCCAAAAATAAAATTTGATGGTGTCAGAAGATGGCAGGATGTCCTATCTATCTCATTTCTTCTTAACTTAAAGTGCTCATATTATGCTCATTTTCAAGTTCATAATTGTATTTAGAGGTTGTACCAGAATAGGTTTACATAGTTTAATTTTCAAAAAAACATCATATTTTTGTTGTACTCCACATTGCTGCAGCTCCTCTTTTCATCCTGTGTGTTGAGCTCTCTGTTTTAGCTACAGAGTGAGGCATCGCACTTCTGTTCCATCTTTGTTGGGAGTCGCACATGTGCAGTACCTAGGTAAACACTGCTAGCTAGTCAGAAGCAGAGTATGAGGGCGTGCCCTGACAGTACCTAGGTAAGGACTACTAGCCAGTCAGAAGCAGAGTATGAGGGCGTGCCCTGACAGTACCTATGTAAGGACTACTAGCCAGTCAGAAGCAGAGTATGAGGGCGTGCCCTGACAGTACCTAGGTAAGGACTACTAGCCAGTCAGAAGCAGAGTATGAGGGCGTGCCCTGACAGTACCTAGGTAAGGACTACTAGCCAGTCAGAAGCAGAGTATGAGGGCGTGCCCTGACAGTACCTAGGTAAGGACTACTAGCCAGTCAGAAGCAGAGTATGAGGGCGTGCCCTGACAGTACCTAGGTAAGGACTACTAGCCAGTCAGAAGCAGAGTATGAGGGCGTGCCCTGACAGTACCTAGGTAAGGACTACTAGCCAGTCAGAAGCAGAGTATGAGGGCGTACCCTGACAGAACCTAGGTAAGGACTACTAGCCAGTCAGAAGCAGAGTATGAGGGCGTGCCCTGACAGTACCTAGGTAAGGACTACTAGCCAGTCAGAAGCAGAGTATGAGGGCGTACCCTGACAGAACCTAGGTAAGGACTACTAGCCAGTCAGAAGCAGAGTATGAGGGCGTGCCATGCTAGCAGCTAGGCGAGCATTATAACGTGTGTTCCAAAGTGACCACGTTTGTCTCTGAAGTAAAGGCTGGAACACCAATAGAGCTGTTTGGAGCAGTTTGTGAACAGTTTTCTGTTGGAGATGGTAAGTCCAAAAGCTTTTTCACTTAAACCTATAACCTATATATAAACCTATAACATGCACAAAAATATATGTAACCCAATAAAGGAAAGGGAAAAAGCATAATATGAGCACTTTAGACAAGCATCTTATCCCTCTGTACTTACAAGGTAGAGTTGCTGTGTTGCAGTTGTCTGTGTCGCAGCACTGAGCAGATACAACTGCATTCGCAAACCCCAAGTTGACTGAAAATGTCTGAGAGCCTGTGGCTGGACAAAGGGAGGACGATGCACACGCCTTGGAGATTGTCTGAGTTCCGGTTATAATGTCTACAGAATCAAAAGTGCAGTTTGTTAATTTTGACGGAGAGCACACATACAGCAGATCACAGTACATATCGTTCTATGGGAAATACTAGATGACAAAGAAATGACTACCTTGAATGGAAGCTGTTATACAAATAGTCTCTGAGGAACATGTTAGTGGTACTGTGGATGAACACTGCTGATCTGTGCAACTTTGACACTGAAGTGCTCCAGCTGCAATAGGGAGAAAAACAGTCAATGATGATCACATCTCAAATGTCAAATCAAATATCTGATTTTAAATGACACAAGGTTGTTATGGTTAGAAATGGTTTAAATGTCTAATATGCACCAAAAGCCTCTTTACTTTTTGACACTTGTCATGTATATTGCAAATATAATGTATACAATGTATATATACTGAATGTAATTCACTTCATTTTCATATTTCGTTGTATTTATTATTCTAAATTGTCTTTATCTGTTTCCTACCTCTTCAGATTGCTTTTTTTTACTTCTGTACAGTAACATGTAAATTTACCCGCTTGGGATTAAGTTTTATTGTATCTATAATTATTCAAAGATATGAAATTTGTCTTTATCCATTAACAAAATCATCTACTGAGGGGCGGTTCTAGAAAAATATTTATGGGGTGGCGAGAGGGGGGCAGGAATTTTTGAGGGGTGGCAACATATGTCAGACGTATATTTACTGAATTTAATCAGTTATCACAGTTTGATGAGAAATAGTATATACACACTACACAATGGCACAGGCTGCCATTTAAAAATTCATACAGACAAACTTCATCTCATGCAATCAGTGTCCTGCATTTGAGGTTTCATTTGAAACAGTTCATATTAGGAATAAGTGACCGTACAATGTGATCTCACTTAATAGGAGATCGTATGATAGAAGTAAGGGGCATTATCACAGGAAAGGCATTAAGGTAAGACACAGGTGATGAGTGGCAGATGTGTGAGAGGGGAGGCAAACTGTTTTCGACTGTGTCAGAGAGGCAGCATTGCAGGCAGCATTTGTATAAAATTATGAACTGTCATTGATTAGTTATAACCATCAGACTATGTTAACACACATTTTTGCCTGGAAGAGTATTTTTAGGTCAATTTGTTTAATTTTTGTTTTATTTATATATGTTTTTATTTTTTATATTTATTCTGATCAATAGATCTAAAATACATTCTATGAAAAATATCAAAACTCATCTCCCCATCTCATCACACTTTCACACTGACAACTTTCCCTAATTATTCATATTTAAGCTTTGTCATTTGTTGTTCTAACTTAGTATATGCATCAACAGTTTCCATACTGTGTGGACCAGCTCAACTGGAGATGGTTGGTGATGGCCCAGGCACTCTGCTTTCCCTTTCACTGTCTGAGCCCTGCATGTTCTCTTGTCTCTCGCTTTCTCCCTCCTCATCTTGGTGATGCTCTCCCTCCATATCTTCTCTTTCTCCCTCCTCATCTTGGTGATGCTCTCCCTCCATATCTTCTCTTTCTCCCTCCTCATCTTGGTGATGCTCTCCCTCCATATCTTCACCGCTGTGGTGTTCTCCACCTCCTGTCCCTGGTCGCCTTGGCCTTGTATTCTGTCTCTGTAACGTTTCTGTTGCCATTTTCTCTCTCTTTCCACCAATTCTCTCTCCTTCCACCTCATCTTCTCCGTCTACCTTGCTCACTTTTTCATTTTCTATTTCTCTCTCCTTTCTCTTTGGAGACAAAAACTGAATATGCTACTTTTCCTCTTCATTTCTGTAAGATTCAAAGTAACAATGTTTTCCTTGACAGACGTTGAATCAATGTTAGCTATTGTAGCCTACTTTACACAGAACAAACGTCAGACCTAAGTAACATTGTATAGTTGGCGAAATAACGTTCTTCAACCTGATTTTTATCATCTCAAAATCAGCATTGCAACTATGCTAGCACTGTGCTTTCGTTATAATTTCATTTCTTGATAGATGTTAATCCGTTTTGACCTCTTTCCTCCTGTGTCTCCATTCATCGCGACTCCTGGCTCCCTTGCTTCGCGCCACTCAGTTTTCCAAACAAAACAGACTCTCTTCTTCTTCTTCTTCAGTTCATGCACAATTTATCTGGAGGGTCCAGATAAATTGTGCATGATCATCACTATGGCTTACATCCTTGAAAATACTGTAGCCTGCAAGCTACAAAAAATAAATAAATAAATAAATAAAATAAAAATACAAAATAGAAATAACCCTATATTCTGTCAATGAGTCCAGTGTTCTTTAAAAATGCAAGCATATACTTTATTACTCTATGATCGGAGCCCTTAGACAAAAGATCTCTAAGAATAAAACTTTCCCCACTGTCCTCTATTTTCCTTTTCATAATAACCCTTTCTCTATTCAATTTCCTACACATCATAAAGACGTGTTCCACTGTCTCTGGCACATTACAAATCTCGCAATTTCCTGTTGCATGTTTTCTTATTAACTGTAACGTTTTGTTTAGTCTGGTATGCCCTAGTCTCATTCTTGTATAAATTCCCTCTTCTTTTTGACACCTTAGTACTAGACGCCCCTGACCCACCTCTAGATTTACAATGTAAAAATCCCTCCCTTTATCTTCCCTGTCCCATTTATCTTGCCACAGCTTTTTAACATGTTTTTTAATCATTGACTTAGCCTCTGACTTTGATATTTTACACTGAATAGATATATTTGTCGCTTTCAAAGCCTGTTTAGCAAACTTGTCTGCCAACTCATTACCAACCATACCTACATGAGCCGGAACCCAAACAAACTTTACATGCATCCCCCCATTTTGAATGCTATGCAGCAACGTCAATATCTCACACACAATATCAGACCTTTCACATGAGTTACCTGATTTAAAATTTTCTAAGGCTGACAACGAGTCTGAGCATATAGCTACTCTTATCGGTTTACTTTGCTCTACCCACTGCAATGCCATCACAATAGCTATCAACTCTGCTGAAAACACTGATAAATGATCCAAAACTCTTGCAGAAAACTTAATATCAAACTCTGGTATCACATATGCAATTGCCACTTTCCCTGTATCTGGTTGCTTTGACCCATCAGTAAAAATGTGCACATACCCATAATAGTTATCCACATACCTCATCGCCATTTGTCCACTATCCCCCTTATAATTTTTTATCTTTTTATGCAAAGTTATATCAGCATCTGGAATCGGTAGCAGCCACGGCGGGTGCGGTGGATAGACTACAGATGGACCAAATTCAAAATGTTCTACAGCCGCTTGCTTTACCTTTTCATGTATACTTGCACTAAACGTCTCTCTCTTACTTTTTGCCTGCTCCCATGTTGAAATGAGGACACTTTTAGTTGGATGGTCATCCATATGTCCTTTTAGATGAACAAAATAAGACAGTGACATTTGCAGTCGTCTCAACTCAAAAGGCATTTCCCTTACTTCAACCTGAAGCGCTGATATAGGGGAGGTTCTCATGGCTCCTGAACATAGGGGGCTGAACATAGAGGGCTGAACCCTGAATAACATCCACCTTCTTTAATTTAGACTTTGCAGCAGACCCATAAGCCCCGCACCCGAAATCAACAATAGATCTAATTAATCCCACATACAATCTTTTCATTGAAGTCATATCTGCTCCCCACTCCTTATTGCATAAGCACCTAATTATATTAATGACTTTTTTACACTTGTTAACTACCTTTTCAATATGATTATGCCAGGTAAGCTTAGAATCAAAAAGCATACCTAAAAATCTCACACATTTTACTCTTTCTAAATCTCTACCATACAATTGCAACGTAAACCTTTCTTCAATTTTTTTAAACGAAAAAAACACTACCTTGGTTTTCTCAACTGAGAACCTGAATCCCAATTTCCCAGCCCATTCTTCTACACAGTCGATAGCTTTTTGCAAATTTTTAATAATGAATTGAACATTTTTACCCCTTTTCCAGAGAGCACCGTCATCTGCAAACAATGATTTACCTATACCATAATCAAGTGTATCATATATATCATTTATCATAATAGAGAACAAAATTGGTGAGATAACACTTCCTTGGGGGACACCATTTTCCACAAAAACACAATCAGAGAAGCTACTATTTATCCTCACCTGAATTTGCCAATTGCTTAAAAAATCCTTAATCCAGCAATACATTTTCCCGTCTATTCCAAGCCGTCGGATTTTAATTAACACACCATCCTTCCAAAGCATATCATACGCTTTTTCCATATCAAAAAATATAGCAGCTACTACTTCTTTACACACTTGGGCCTTTCTTATATCACTCTCCAATTTAATAACTGGATCCATAATTTACCTTCCTTTCCTGAAGCCGCTTTGGAACGACGTTATCAGAATTCGAGACTCAACAGAAAAGTTGTCTCCACAATCATCTCTAATCTCCATTATCTTACCTAGGTGGGATGACAAAGCAATTGGTCTATAGCTAGAAGCCACAGTAGGATCTTTCCCTGGCTTTCTAATTGGAATAATAACAGCCATCTTCCAGCTCTTTGGAATTTTCCCTTGTTCCCATACCTTTTTGAATAACTCCAATACAGTATGAAGAGCTTCGTTACTGAGATGCTTCAACATTGCATAACTTATTCGATCTTTTCCCGTAGCTGTTACCTTCGCCTTACTCAGAGCCTTCTTTAGTTCACCTAGTGAAAAACTCGTATTCAAGCTATCATCACGATCCTCTACATTTTCTAAAAGATATTGGTACTGTCTTTTTGTTGCCTCTCTTTTATGTCTTTCATCTTCAGTTAATTTAAAACTACTATGAACATTAGCTATATCTTTGACCATTAATGCTGCTTTATCTCCATCCTCCACTGCCATAGTCTCACCATTCTTAAGGACTGGATAACTCCAAGATTGCCGCACCCCACTAATTTTTTTAACAACTCTCCACACATCATTTACAGAGGTTTGTCGTCCTATAGTGTTACAATACTTTATCCAGTAATTCTTTTTTACTTTCCTAATTACTTTCCTCACCTTAGCCTGCTCTCTTTTATATTCCATATACTTTTGAAAGCTTAAACTATTTTTAAACTCTTTAAATACTGTATTGCTAGGGCTTATTGCTTGCGTGCAATCACTTGTCCACCATGGTACCAATTTCTGCCTCGTACTTCCCGACCTCGACTCGGCAATAGAACCTCTTGCAGCTTCCACCATAGCTACACTAATATTTTCTGCAAAGTCATCCACATCATCTATTACCTCAACCTGACCCATATTCCTATCACTTAAAACCGTAAACATTATCCAATCAGCTTTATTAAAATTCCATCTTTCAGAGAAACTCTGATTTACATTGCAGCTCCTATTACCCATACTACATAAAATCAGATAATGGTCGCTTCCAATCGTTGTGTCACTATAAACTTCCCATATTATTTGATCTGCAAGGGACTGAGAAACTAAAGTCAGATCCAATACAGACTGTTCTCTCACCACAATACGAGTAGGTGACCCATCATTTAAACAAACCAACCCTTTCCTATCCATAAGTTCTTCTAAAACCAAACCATTATGATCCGATCTATCCCCTCCCCACAGAGAACTATGTGCGTTAAAATCTCCTAACCATATTACTTTGCCACTTTCTTGCCCTTCAACCAGCTCCAGTGCATCAATATCAAGTCTTTTACAGGGATTATAAACATTTACAATATTTACCATTGTCACACCAAACCTCAGTAACTAAATACTCTAAGCCTTCACCCTTACCTAAAACTATGTAGGGAACCCCCACCTTAATAAAAGTAGCACATCCACCCCCACTACTATCACTCCTATCACTTCTTTCACACACATACCCATTTAAAACGAAATTTAGATGAGGTTTCAGCCATGTCTCAACAATGCAAATAATCTCAGGTTTAATCTCTAGTTCTGAGATAAACCTCTTGAGCTCTTGCCCATTTCCCACCAAGCTTCTAGCATTCCACTGTAGAAAATAAATGTTTTTTTTACTTTTTTTAGTTTTTTTCCCCTTCCTTTTCCTTTTCTTTCCTTTTCCCTCCTTCCCTTCCCTTCCTTTTCTTCATTTTAAGTCTTAGCTTGTAAAATCAACGTAGGCAACTGTGAGAAACTGTTCTGGAGTAATAAATGCTAAATGCATAAATGCCTAAAAAAAAAAACCTATTGGCACTTTTAACCACAATAGCTGTCTTCTCAGACCTGTGTCTTGCTTGCGACGTACAATTAATAACTTCCGCAATAAAGCACAGAAATTCTTTCTTTTTAACAATCAGGAATTCCTCATCAACAACTGAGGTTTTAGCAGCTCTTGCTGTCTGTCTCACTAAATTTGGCTCAGCTTGAACTCTCTTAGCTGCCTCAGCATAAGACAGCCTTCCTTCAGCCCTAATATGTTGAATTTCAACTGCTCTCTTTCTGGTTTCACACTCCCTGTACCCAACACTATGCGCTCCCCCACAGTTAACACACTTCTCTTGCACCCCAGTTCCACATGTACCATAGACATGCTCTCCTCCACAGCGTCCACATGTTTGAGTGCCTTTGCAGTAAGCAGCTATGTGACCATATTTCTGGCATTTAAAACACCTCAACGGAGGAGGCACATACATCCTTACATTGAAGTTCATATATCCGACAGTGACATATTTAGGCAGCTCTTCCCCTTGAAACTCCACTAATACTGAAAGACTATCAACCTTCTCTCCAGACCTCCACATTTTGAGCCTCTTCAGGCTAGTCCTCCCTCAATGCTATCCTTTAGCTTTCCCAAATCCTCTTTTATAGGAATACCATAGATAACTCCCCTACACACCACTCCTACTGCCATTTTTTCCTTCACCTCAAGAACTTCTTTTTTGCAAACATTCTTCAGCTTTAAGGCTTTCAATTGCTGGCCCTCTATGGAGCCAAGACATTGACAGTAACCTGTGGTATTGAAAATAAAAATTGGCATTCAAACAACAAATATTGGCACTGAAAAATGTTGAACTGAAATATAAAACCCAAACATTAAAAAGTTATAATATTACAATCCTATTATTTTATTTCACTTTGACATTTGTTTGGATTATGATAGGTTTTTCAATGTCAATCTACATTTTTTCTTGATGTCTGACTTTTTTCAGTGACAGTTTTTTTTTTACGCTGTCAGGATTTTACAATGTCACTGGTTTTCAGTTTCAACTTTCTGTCACTGTTTTGGCGTAGGGAGGAGGGGCCTGACAGGAGGTACAAAGGGGGCGTGGTTTACATGTAATTTGCATACCGTGAGAGACCGCACCTCCACAGGCATCCTCACAGATTACCCATATCTGCAATGGCTTCCACAAATTCATCTGGAACCTCCAAATCTCAAGTAAGCCTGTTTATCTCTGCCATTTCTTTTCACGTAGAAGCAGGCTGGTTTAGTGTTAACTTTAAATGCAGGCCTAAGGTGTGCTGTTTTGGCAGAGGTTAGAACTGTTCTCTTAATACATCCATGCTTAGCACACGTCAGCTAACTTGTGGCTAATTGTAGCTAAGTCTCCCGCCGGGGATGTCAATCTATCTTTTATAATCTAGTATTTAATAACAGGAGAAGGAGGAGCAGGCTACCCTCCCCGTCGTCTCCGGCGGCGACGTGGCGACGGCGTATGTTTAGAATTCCCATCAAATTGACACCTACTAAAGACGTCTAAACTAAGTACGTCGCCTTACAAACGTGTGAAACAGACGTCTTCACTATCTAAAGACGTCTGAACTATGTACGTCGTCAGGGTGACTTTTCCCCTAATATTGAACTAGAGTAAAGTATATTGTCATTGTTTAGATTCACATTTTGTTAGTGTTCTTTTGCTTACTTTCTGGTTCTTATGTGTTACTCATAATGTGTGGCTAATAATATCATCATGCTTGTAAAAAAGTATTAAACTGCTGAATGAACACTCGAAATGTCTCCATGGCAACAAGAGACAGATGCCGTTTGAACAACAATCATAAATAAAATAGCAATTTGGCATATTTAACCAAAATCATCAACTGTCTTATGCCTTAGGACCGTAACAAAGGTATAGTCACAAGATACAGTGCCTTGCGAAAGTATTCGGCCCCCTTGAACTTTTCGACCTTTTGCCACATTTCAGGCCTCAAACATAAAGATATAAAACTGTAATTTTTTGTGAAGAATCAACAACAAGTGGGACACAATCATGAAGTGGAACGAAATTTATTGGATATTTCAAACCTTTTAAACAAATAAAAAACTGAAATATTGGGCGTGCAAAATTATTCAGCCCCCTTAAGTTAATACTTTGTAGCGCCACCTTTTGCTGCGATTACAGCTGTAAGTGGCTTGGGGTATGTCTCTATCAGTTTTGCACATCGAGAGACTGACATTTTTGCCCATTCCTCCTTGCAAAACAGCTCGAGCTCAGTGAGGTTGGATGGAGAGCGTTTGTGAACAGCAGTTTTCAGTTCTTTCCACAGATTCTCGATTGGATTCAGGTCTGGACTTTGACTTGGTCATTCTAACACCTGGATATGTTTATTTGTGAACCATTCCATTGTAGATTTTGCTTTATGTTTTGGATCATTGTCTTGTTGGAAGACAAATCTCCGTCCCAGTCTCAGGTCTTTTGCAGACTCCATCAGGTTTTCTTCCAGAATGGTCCTGTATTTGGCTCCATCCATCTTCCCATCAATGTTAACCATCTTCCCTGTCCCTGCTGAAGAAAAGCAGGCCCAAACCATGATGCTGCCACCACCATGTTTGACAGTGGGGATGGTGTGTTCAGGGTGATGAGCTGTGTTGCTTTTACGCCAAACATAACGTTTTGCATTGCCGCCAAAAAGTTCGATTTTGGTTTCATCTGACCACGCACCTTCTTCCACATGTTTGGTGTGTCTCCCAGGTGGCTTTTGGCAAACTTTAAACGACACTTTTTATGGATATCTTTAAGAAATGGCTTTCTTCTTGCCACTCTTCCATAAAGGCCAGATTTGTGCAGTATACGACTGATTGTTGTCCTATGGACAGAGTCTCCCACCTCAGCTGTAGATCTCTGCAGTTCATCCAGAGTGATCATGGGCCTCTTGGCTGCATCTCTGATCAGTCTTCTCATTGTATGAGCTGAAAGTTTAGAGGGACGGCCGGGTCTTCGTAGATTTGTAGTGGTCTGATACTCCTTCCATTTCAATATTATTGCTTGCACAGTGCTCCTTGGGATGTTTAAAGCTTGGGAAATCTTTTTGTATCCAAATCCGGCTTTAAACTTCTCCACAACAGTATCTCGGACCTGCCTGGTGTGTTCCTTGTTCTTCATGATGCTCTCGCGCTTTACACGGACCTCTGAGACTATCACAGAGCAGGTGCATTTATACGGAGACTTGATTACACACAGCTGGATTCTATTTATCATCATTAGTCATTTAGGTCAACATTGGATCATTCAGAGATCCTCACTGAACTTCTGGAGAGAGTTTGCTGCACTGAAAGTAAAGGGGCTGAATAATTTTGCACGCCCACTTTTTCAGTTTTTTATTTGTTAAAAAAGTTTGAAATAGCCAATGAATTTCGTTCCACTTCATAATTGGGACCCACTTGTTGTTGATTCTTCACAAAAAATTACAGTTTTATATCTTTATGTTTGAGGCCTGAAATGTGGCAAAAGGTCGAAACGTTCAAGGGGGCCGAATACTTTCACAAGGCACTGTATATGATCAAAATCATAAAAATAACAGCTTATATATCTGGGGAGCTTGCAGCCTTGGGGATAGTTGCATCAACTTGTTACCCAAAATGAACGTCAATTCACTCAAAAAATACAAACAAATTAACCATTAAGGGTATTCAACGTAAAACAAATATGAAGGTGCTTGATTGACATTTACCCATTACATAATAAATAAGTCAGTGATTTGGCTGGTCTTAGCTAGGCCAACTAGCTAGATAAAGAACAGAGAGCCAGCCCACACAGCGAGACGGTGCCTTTGACTCAAATCAAATTTTTTTTTAATTGGGGGTCTCTGCAAAGATACTAAGAACTTACAGTATATTTCGGATTTTTATCAGAAACTGCTTTATTGGCCATGTAAGTGTAAACACAAGGGAATTTGAGTCTGGCTAGGTGTTGCTTTCAACACAGAAACAGACATAATGTTATGGCTAAAAACAAAGATAAACAAGGTAACGTTAAACATGAACGTTTCACTACCATAGGCTACATATATAAGTTGTAGCCTATATAATAAAGTGTATACATGCATACATATACACATACGTGCATAAAGTTACATGTAAATAGATCTATGAAGCTTATAAACAGTAAGGCAATTAGTGCCAATGATCCAGTAGATGGCGCCGATGTTCAATCAATGTTAGAGTTAAGCATTCTTCCAACAGTGCGCAGATCACATAAGCTGATGAGATACTACAATTTAATTCATCGTATTATTTTTATACTGTCAGTAAGCTACTTTTAGAGCAACTTGTATAATGGCTAAAGGGCCTGGAACATATATTGAATGAATTGAAATACATTTAAACCTATAGGCTATAGTCTTACTGTATATTGAACTTGAATTCACTCAATAATTAACGAGCACGTCGCTAGGTGTGGCGGCGTACTTATCAACTACGATGTACACTGGCGACGGTGTAGTCAATCCACACGTTAGAGTCACACGACAGTCTCCTTCGGTAGGTTATCCGTGGCACTATCCACTCGCCATAGCCTGTGGAGGTGCGGTCTCTCCCAATAGCTTATGCAAATTACCTGTAAACCACGCCCTCTTTGTCCCTCCCCTCAGGCCCCTCCTCCCTATGCCAAAACAGTGACAGAAAGTTGAAACTGAAAACCAGTGACATTGTAAAAATCCTGACAGCGTAAAAATAAAAGTCAGACATCAAGAAAAAATGTAGATTGGCATTGAAAAACCTATCATAATGCAAAAATATGTCAAAGTGAAATAAAATAATAGCATTGTGAGATTATTACTTTTTGATGTTTGTGTTTTATATTTCAGTTCAACATTTTTCAGTTCCAATATTTGTTGTTTCAATGCCAATTTTTATTTTCAATACCACAGGTTACTGTCACTGTCCTGGCTCCATAGCCCTAGTCTTTACACACTATCATCAAATCACCATCAAACTGCACTCTAGCTCTGACTATCTCACCCACCTTCTCGCGCAAAAACTTAGTGAGAGCCACAGGCCCCACTGACTTAATATCATGACCCTCTTTGAACTTTACCAGCACTTTCAGTCCTTCCTGATCCATTTTCTGCCTCACCACTCGCTCATTCGCGTCATCTGACTCGCTGAGCCCCCTCTTCCTTTGAGATTTTTATTTACTACGTTCACCCTCGTCCATACTATCTTCACTCGCCGTCAACGGTCCCCCCAACCCTGCCACAGTGTGATCATACACAAATTACTTAAAGCAGCTTATTCCAAAAATCTCGGTGTTGGTTGTTTTGACAAATTGATAAACGTTATTTCTCCAGCTCCAGAAGATCAACCCGAGGCACTCGCAGCACGCTACAGATACCTAACAAACTCCAAAAACAGGCTCTCTCCGCTCTGGCGTCATCTTATGCTGCATTCACTGTAGTCGGACATTGGAGATGCACGCTCGTACATTGTCAAATTGGCCATAACTTTTACCGTAATTCGTTGCTGCCAACTGGGGTGGCAACAGGGGTGGCAAGGCTTTCTTTTAGGGTGGTATTTGCCACCCTATGCCACCCCGGTAGATCCGCCCCTGCATCTACTGATATAAACAGTAAGATTTAAAATCTTATCTAAAAAATAGTTCTTGTAAAATTAATAAACGTCTTAAAAGTTCTAAATCAGGCTCTATTGTACCCACAACAAAAACAATATTGTAAGAATAAGTCGAGTTACCAGTGCTGGAGAGTGCCCAGATGAGAGTGAAAGAAAGGAACAGCTTCATCATGACGAACAGGTAAGTACTGAAAATTAGTTTTCCTGGATGCTGATACTACACCTTAACAGCACGCCTACACTTTATACACTGTTCAGGTGAAAAAATGTACGGCACATCAAACATGCACACGTAAAGACCTCAGGGACTGGGTGTGAACCCATTGTTTCATACAAGAAGACCATTCAGACACTATACTTTTTGCAATTTGAAAAACCATCACGTAAACACACCTTCCCACACCCTTTTTCAATGTTGGCAATGTTTACTTCAATACTTCATCCTTAATTTAGACTTTATTGTTCTCCTTTACTAATGCAGTGCATCAGACAGGTTTTCCTGTTTTGAGTCATGCATCAGTGAGCCCAAGAATGAAAAACAATAATTTACTTGATGCACAATAATGTCTTTGTGATTGTTCTGACAGACAGAGTGAAGGAATGTCCTGACACCTTATTATACCATCACTGACTTTGCATGTGATTCTTGTTTTTCTATCATTCCACACTGTTGGGAAACTGGCAACCGTTCTGTACACTCTGTTCAATGATGCCATTTCTTGTGTAGACTGATTTTTTCCCAATGCAAATTTGATCTTTTCATTAAACTTGCACCACACTGTAGCTGCACCTTAATTTGTATTCAACAGTTTAATGTGGTTTGTTCTATTTGACCTCGTTTCAATCATCTTTTTAATTTTCAAATCAAGTTTGTGTCTTTTGTCTTTTTAAGTTAGTGTGTATTTCTTTTATATGTTGTCTCAATGACTTTATTTGCCTTATTTAAAGCACTTTGAATCACCTTGGTGTAAATACATTAGCCTTGTCTTGCTTTGTACTACCTGTACAGTTTACACAGTCATTGAAATGACTGTAGTTTCACCTTGACCTGCTATAACTTTAAAATGCCTTTCACGTCTTAATACATACGTATTCATAATAATACAATAAGGGACTGTTTATAATTTATTTAAGGGGCCACCGGAGGGGTTTTTGATCTTTAGTCTAGACTTGACCCTCCCCTAAGCCAGTAATCATTTTTCTATGACCCTCCAAAGTGATTTGGAAAAGAGGAATGACCTTCCCCAACAATTTATTGATGACTTATATACTGGTTTGCACTTGGCTAAGATGTACATATGCCCTTTGATTTTTTACAGTCAGGACATACATGAGTTAACCTCTGATTTCTCATCTTACACATCACACTCTACTGTTAGGGTGTGGTGGCTATTTCATTAGATTTACTCACTAACATTGTTGTGGAATCACAATAAGCATGAAAATTAAATGAACACTTCCTGCATTACTGCATTACTTCAAATACTAAGTCACTCCTCTAGTAAGCTAGTATTCACATGAAATTAAACAATAAAACATTGAGACAATTAAGCAAAGCACACTGGGTAACAAATTCAACACACAAACTGGTTGCTATGGACTCGTCACTAGGCTTCCTTAGTCATTATATATTTTACCATGTAGGTAAAGCTGCCGAAGCTGAACATTATATCCAAAAACATATATGTTTATTTTTAAAGCAGATTTTAAATTACATTGTAACAATTTAACAATTCGGCCTCATGAAATCCAATCATGGCACGGCTGTCTTGGAACGCAATAGACAGACGGCAATTCCCCCGACACGAAAAGAGTAACACGAGCGTCACATTCACCAGCCAGCTCCCAACAGGTGAACGAGGCCTCTACACTTTGCCGTTTAAACAAAGTGGAATAAATGTATAAAAGTCCAAATCTACACAAAACCCGCAATTAATTTGTAAAACTGACATCAAATGTACATTGGCATGGCAAGATGTCCAGACTAGTGCAACAGTAATTTTCATTTTTCGCGTCCTGCTGCTCCAGTCGTCAGCCAGGAAATATTTTTTTTACAAAAAAAATGTATATGAAATCAGATGTATTACCTATGTGTAGGAGTATGTAAGGAATACATTAAAGTACAAAGCCTCCACATGCTCAGAACACATTGTCACACATATAATAATAATAATAATAATAATAATAATAATAGGAAGAAGAAGAAGAAGAAAAAGAAGAAAAATAATCTCATTGATTTAAATAGTGCTTTTGCCCACCCACTCTGTAAGTGCTCAGCCCCCTAAATTTAATTCCTTCCTAACAAGCAACAAGCATAATGAGTCCAAGCAAAAAGGGAACGACACTCAATTTGACAGTCCCGGCTGAATTGCAGAAGCTGTTTGCACAACAGTTTGGTGCCGGAGAAATTTAATTCCCAGGAAGCACATCTCAGAAGTACCTTCACACAGGTTTCTCGAGGCAGAGCCCAAGACACGTGTCATGTTCTTCTCATTCGCCACTGTGTATGATAAAATCACCGTTATCCTAGAACACAATTTTTACAGAGCTTCGAAACATTAAATTACAAGGACTAGTTAAAGCAGTAGCACATGTTGAGAGAGTATCCTTGATCAATATGCAGTGTGAGGGCTCACCAATTCCATTGAAGCAGCGGTCCTGGACTCCCACACACTGTACTGTCTTTTTACAGACAGTAGTCTGATCACCATCACAGGTGTAACACTGCAGGCTGTTATGTGCTTGGACACCAGGGTCTGAAACAGAACAGGAGACACGGCAAAATCAATTAGACACAAAGTCATTACAAAACATTCCCATTTTCTCATTTTAATAGTCTGACATTTGACAGTAGTCTGAATATAAATGTTACTTCCTTTCTTATTTTACTTACAAGTCACATTTGGACTGTTGTAGTTAATTGGCTTGCAGCAGTGAACAAGTGCAGCGAGGCAAAAAAAGCCAAAGTTGTAGGAAAACGTCTGTTTTTTTGGATCGCAGATGGAGGATGACACACGTCTTGGCATGAGTTGTGCTGACTGTGAAATCAAAGTGCAATTTGTAAAAAATACATGGAGAAAACACTGTAGTGCAGATCAATCTAAAATAAATAAAAAAAGTGGTTGATGACATGAGGAATAATACATACATTTATTTTTACTCGTTTTACAGTTAGCAAGGGAGCTTCAGACTTTTAGGTACTTCCTTCATGGTATTGATATTGGTAATATATGTGAAGGGTCTGCTGTTTTATATTATATAACAGAGATAGAGGTAGGCACAGTTCAACTCTGCTAGTTATTACTAACAAATCCAAAATATTAGGCCTCTGCATATTTAGATACACAGATACATTTTGTTTAACCCTTGTGTTGTCTTCCCGTCGACCATGCACTTGTTTTCCTCCCAAGTCAAAACTGAAGATGAACATTATTTTGTCACTTTTAATGCCTTTTTGAATTTTTTGGGGGGACATTTTTTACCTTTTTGGTGCATTATTTGACGCTTTTGACACTTTTTTTTCCCACTATCACAAGTATGTACTCAACTACCATCAACTTGTTGCCACTCGTTTTACACTTCATTTATATGAAATTATACCTGAAGTTTCAATTGATTTTTCAAATGCTATGAATTGAAGAAAAAATTGAAAAAATTCAATCTAAGTAGTGATCTGTTCCTTCATTTTATTTGAGAAGAACATATGGAACCATCCTTGTTATTGTTGTGTCGGGCCCCGTCGGGCCCCGACGGGCATGCAGGGCTCTAGGAACCACACATTACATATGCGGACTTGTGTTTAAAAAGAAGAATATATCCAGTATACAAATAGGAACTGCTAACTGCACATACAGTACTTTGACTTTCAAAGTGAGGGAACTACAGCATCACAGAATTTGCATTGTTCAGTTAAACAGGCTCCACTCCTCATTATTTTTTGTAAAGCTTTATAGGTACAGGAAACTCAAAATTGGTGCAAATTATATGTTGTTTTGCTAACAGCTTATAAATGTCATTATTGATGCAAATTTCTCATAAATTGTTTCTTTACTTAAATCAGGGGTCTTCAAAGATTTTTAAGCCAAGGACCCCTTAACTGAGAGAGATAGAACAGAGACCCCCTACTACATATATTGTATAAAATTAAGTTGCATAACAAACTAGTCCTACAGTAACGTGTAGGGTGGCCTAAAGCCTTGATAAACTTAAAACAAAAAGTAAGGAAATTTGTGTTTGGTAGATTATTTCTCTGTGGTAACAATGCTTTTTGGCAATAAATCTTATTCTGTTGGAAAGCCTGTTTAGTTCCCTTCCAAATGGTTCCCCATTTGGAAGAAACATGCATTTGTGGGATGAGAAACAGAGCTGAGTATGTGGGTTGAGCCCATGAAAAATTTGCCAAATCTTCTCTGCCAATGCCAAACAGCTAAATGTTATAGTTCTAGATTGCCAGGGAAGTTCATTCCTTCCTGTGACACACTGAGCTTTTCTCTTCTCTCTCTTTCCATTTGTTTCTATTTGTGTGCATCCTTGTCCCAGAAATGCTTGTTACTAACCTAGCTCTGGGGAGTTTACTCCCCGGAGTCCTTATGTTTCTTTTTTCGCCCAGCATATTTCCTTGGATTAGGATGGCACCAAGATCTTGGTTGCAGCTGTCACTGTGGTCCTGCTACACCCTGCTACGCTCTGTGATGCCCTGCAGTGTCCGGCTGCGTCCTACTACGTCCATCCATGCTCTGCTGTGCCACGCTACATCCTGTAATGCCCTGCAGTGCCCTGCTATGACATGAACTACTACGACTACCATTTACGGTCACTGTTCCATTATCTTTATTGTAACTATTATTGCCACTATTCATCACACCCCCAACCGGCACCATCAGACACCGCCTACCAAGAGTCTGGGTCTGCCAAGGTTTCTTCCTAAAAAGGGAGTTTTTCCTCACCACTATCGCATTAGCCACTGCTAATGCTTGCTCTTGGGGGACTTACTGGAATTGTTGGGGCTTTGTAAATTTTAGAGTGTGGTCGAGACTAGGGTGACCAGATTTCCCGGAGCTAAAACCGGGACACTTTGCGCGTGACCGTACTGCTTGTGCACGCACACACATGAACATGTGCCAGCCCAGGTCAGACATATACACAGACAGTTACAGTACTTCATTATTTTGATCGTAGGCTCCTCATCTAATAATAAGTGTTTTTTTTCCATTAAAATGAACAAAATTGCAACAACAGCCTTTTCCAGTTCATATTGAGATTTATGTTGAGATTTTTTCTAAAAAAGATTTTTGAAGTGTTATTTATTCCAAAAGAACTAAAATGATTTATTGGAAATTTTGAGCATAAATAAATACTTCATTTCCTGCATTCTGGTGAATTTGTATGCACCTATTTCTACCTTTTTCTGAATCAATGTATGCTGCAAATATTTTTATGTGAAGAGAAACACAGATTACAATCCAAATATAAAAACATAATGGAATATATTGAAGTAAGGCTCTCAGGCATTCTGTATTGCTTTCAACTATGTATTCTCCTGTAGATCGACTTTTCTAATTATATCTGAGTAAGCACAGATTTAGCCTAGCATAATTTACTCCTCCCTCCTGTTTGGCATCTTTTGTTGTTAATGTATTAATAAACCCCTGGAGTCGTGATATTTTGAGAAAAATAAAAGTTATAATAGGCTATTACAAGAATAAAGTCACTATATTTCAGAAAATAAAATATAGGCTACCTGCACCATAGTCTGCTGTGCATTACATGATTACTCTGCTGATAGGGTAGATCTCAGACCTTCTGACAGACAGAGAGCCCCGTTTGGGTGTCTGAATAAGACAAAGAGTTTAGCTAGAGAAGTGGCTGAACGCTGCTCTACATCGGAGGTGGAAACCCGAAACTACTGCAGAAATACACGGAGCACAAACACAACACATCTGCCGCAGCATGTCCACAGCTGAGCGCATCCATTATAACATGAGGCTGCGCTGCATTTTACAGAGAGAGTGGACCCTAAGAGACGCACAGGTCTTCTTCAGAGCTCCGTTGTATGTTTGAGTCTTAACCGTAGACTGAAACGTCACGTCACAGGAACATCAAACTAAATCATTAGTATTGCGCTCCTAAACTTTGTGTTGATGGCATCAACATATTACACTGATTTGGCTATGATTCCTCCAAAAACTTTGTCACGTAGAGACGGTTGCCAGGTAATAGCAACAAATACAGCATGGTCAGACCCCGCACATAGCTGCCCGTTGTATTCGCCTCGGAAGAATAAACTGGACAAAGTTACATTCGGGGCTACACTCAAAACATTCGGAGCTGAAGCCCCGGCAAAATCGGCTCACGTTGCTCCTGGACATTTTAGCGTCCCGACAGGCTTTTGTCGAGACTCTGGACATTCATTTCAAAATCTGGACTCTCCCGGTCAAATCGGGACTCTCCCGGTCAAACCGGGACGTCTGGTCACCCTAGTGTAGACCTACTCTATCTGTAAAGTGTCTCGAGATAACTCTTGCTATGATTTGATGCTATAAATGAAATTAAATTGAATTGAATTGAATTAAATTCATGAAAAATCTCTTGAAAAAATGCTTGTGTGAGCTTTTGATATTCCTGGTCACCACATTGGCTCATTCCAAGTTCCTCATAGTTTTGCATTAATTCAAACTTTTGACGTTGACGGTAACACTTTACAATAAGGTACACAAAAAAATAGGTAGTTAATGATTAGTTACTGTTTTTGAAAGGGTAGTTACCCTTTTTCAGAAGGGTAGTTACCCTTTTTGAAAAGGGTAGTTACCCTTTTTCAGAAGGGTAGTTACCCTTTTTGAAAAGGGTTCGTTACCCTTCTGAAAAAGGGTAACTACCCTTCTGAAAAAGGGTAGTTAAAGGGTATGGGAGTCGGTAACGTGATAGGGATGGATAGAGCATAGAAATCAACGGGAGCAGGCGGGAGCGGGATGGAGCCGGAAATTAAATAAAAAATGACGCTGCAATGTGGTGAGTGCGCCCAAAATGTGAGGCATTTTGTTTTAGAAAAGAGAACCACTTACAACTCACAATACGTTTGCTGATTGGGAATACCGTGACCCGCGGGAGTCTCGAAAAATTGTCACTACCTAACCCTAACCCACCCAGCAGTGAGAGACAAACTGCTCTGCAGCGCTGCATTCACACAACAAGATCAGCGCAGCAGAGCACACACACGCACACACACACAGAGTCTGATGACTTTAGACAAGGGACCAAAACGGGAGCGGGACGGGATTCGAGAGTCTTTCTCTCTGGATTTTGCAGGGGGAAGTCACATGATCGGGATATGACGGGAGTATTTTTGTGAGCTCATGATGGGATGGGAGCGACAATTAATTCCGGGTCCGAACGAGTGCGGTGCAAAAAAAAGTCAATTGGTCATCCGGATGCATTCAAAAAATGTAACTCTTGCGACAGGCCACGGACGTTTCCTATCCGACAATTCCAGCGGAAGTTAGCGTTGCTATGGTATTGATAAACAAACCTGCTAATGCTAATTGGTTAGCTAGCAACAAACATCGAACTATTGACGCTATATTACATTTAACCGACCTGACATGTCAACGTCCTGGGCAACTTTTCTCCACGCAGCAGCCTTTCTATTTATATCTCTATAACCCTCATCAGAGAGGTCATACAGAATCGTATATTCAGACGCTTATCAGTCATTCTAGTCTCTCCGCCATTTTGGTTCTACTTGTTTCCGACACTTTTCAGCGGTGTAGTCATTGACATATATATAATGGACCAATAGACCCCGTTGCTCTGGATGGAGACCAGTGAAGGCTATTAGAATCACTTTTCCGGTGATCTCTTGCTTTACTGCGCAGCCTCCAACTGACAGAGACAACGTAAATGTGACGTGAGCAACGTGTCTGAAAGTTGTAAGTCTTCTGGTAGCTGTGCCAAGAGAAATTTCAATCATTTCCAATCTTACAGAGACGGAGAGCGTAGGTATATGTAAGGAGATAACAATTATTGCTAACTAACATGCTAGTTAACATTAGTAATTAAACCTAAACAGCTAATGTAAGTCGAAACTGCCTGCAAGCTTCTCCTGTACTATACGGTAATTCCTCTACTGTGCGACAGTAAGTCACTTGGTTATGACCCAATCGTTTGCCTATTTTTTCAAAAACGTCTGTTACGGAGCCATAACGTGAGGTACAAGATAATGGAGCCTTTTATACATTGTCGTGTTTCTTTGGAACTAAACAACGGACAAATAGAGTCTTCAAACATTTCTGATGTAAAGTTATTCGCAGCCAAGTGACGTAAAAAAAAATAGCGGTCAGCGGAATGCTAACAGGAGGTGATGGCCAGTTAGCTGGGGCCGTATCGCGTATTACGTATGGGATTAGTTTTGTGACTTTAATTCCAAGCAAAACTTCTCAACTATCAAACAAAAAACACTAACTCAAGCAAAAGAATTTTCACCTCAATGGTAAAACTTAAAACTTGCAAACAAAACATTTGTGTAGTTGTAAACTATTGGTTTTTTATTTGTTTGATATTATGTCCTTTTGTTTACAGTTCCCTCTGCTTCTTTCTCAATGATCAGTCTTTTGCTCTCTCCATCACATTTGCAGTCATGCTCCCAGCTTTCTCCTTTGCGCTCCCTGAGTTTTTGCTTGCGATTCTGAGACAAACATCTCGCGTGGGCGGGTCTTACAGGGGTGCGTCCCCATTGGCTAATGAGTGTTAAGGGGAAAGTTTGAGTGACAGCTCAGCCTCAGTGCAGGTAAACTAACGTTAGAGACTCAGAGTCTGGTCTGGAGGACACACAAGCCACTCCACAGGGGATTACTACAAGAAAATAAAGTGTAAGTATTGATCATATATATATTATCTGTGATCTACATTGCAAGCATGGCTACTAGACATTTGTTGTTTCGTTGTGTTAAGTTACTAGCTAGCTAGCTAGTAAAGCTTTTTTAAGTTAGCATTTAACGTTAGCTATACTGCTAACGTTATCTAAAACTTGTAGCCACCGGCTACCTTACTGAGATAATTTACCATGGGAATCATGTATTTTTCGTGAGGCCTTACTCAATGGAGCTGTATTAATTATCATCTTCTCTCTGTTGAGACCTGCAGGACCCGAGCAGAGCTACGATGCTCTCCCATGTAACCTTAGGTTAGTAACGTAGCTATATTATTAGTCTATTAGGAAAAATTATTATCCAGCTAACTACTAATTGTTGTGGTTGATAATACACAGTGCTAGGGTATTGGTTAAGTTGTACAATGTAGAAGCTGTGAATATAATGTATTATATCTAGAGGTCGACACATACTGTACAGTACAAATGCAATGTTAGCACTGCTTAACTGGTTCATCTTTATAGTTTTTTTGCTTGAGTTAGTGTTTTTTGTTTGATAGTTGAGAAGGTTTGCTTGGAATTAAAGTCACAAAACTAATCCCATAATTACAGAGCTGATTTCAACTGCCAGTGTGAAGGTGGCGTAAGCAGAGGTGGGTAGAGTAGCCAAAAATTGTAGAATAAAGTACTGTTACTTTAGAATAATATGACTCAAGTAAAAGTAACAAGTATTCATCCAAATAATTACTTCCATCCATCCATCCATCCATCCATCTTCGTCTGCTTATCCGGTGTCGGGTCGCGGGGGGAGCAGCTCCAGCAGGGGACCCCAAACTTCCCTTTCCCGAGCAACATTAACCAGCTCCGACTGGGGGATCCCGAGGCGTTCCCAGGCCAGGTTTGAGATATAATCCCTCCACCTAGTCCTGGGTCTTCCCCGAGGCCTCCTCCCAGCTGGACGTGCCTGGAACACCTCCCTAGGGAGGCGCCCAGGGGGCATCCTTACCAGATGCCCGAACCACCTCACCTGGCTCCTTTCGACGCGAAGGAGCAGCGGCTCTACTCCGAGCTCCTCACGGATGACTGAGCTTCTCACCCTATCTCTAAGGGAGACGCCAGCCACCCTCCTGAGGAAACCCATTTCGGCCGCTTGTACCCTGGATCTCGTTCTTTCGGTCATGACCCAGCCTTCATGACCATAGGTGAGGGTAGGAACGAAAACTGACCGGTAGATCGAAGCTTTGCCTTTCTGGCTCAGCTCTCTTTTCGTCACAACGGTGCGATAGATTGAATGTAATACCGCACCCGCTGCGCAGATTCTCCGACCAATCTCCCGCTCCATTGTCCCCTCACTCGCGAACAAAACCCCAAGGTACTTGAACTCCTTCACTTAGGGTAAGGACTCATTCCCTACCTGGAGAAGACATTCCATCAGTTTCCTGCTGAGAACCATGGCCTCCGATTTAGAGGTGCTGATCCTCATCCCAACCGCTTCACACTCGGCTGCGAACCGATCCAGTGAGTGCTGAAGGTCACAGGCCGATGATGCCATCAGGACCACATCATCTGCAAAGAGCAGCGATGAGATCCCCAGCCCACCGAACTGCAACCCCTCCCCACCCTGAATTCGCCTTGATATCCTGTCCATAAATATTACAAACAGGATTGGTGACAAAGCGCAGCCCTGGCGGAGGCCAACCCTCACCTGAAACGAGTCCGACTTACTGCCGAGAACCCGGACACAGCTCTCACTTTGGTCGTACAGAGATTGGATGGCCCTGAGTAGAGACCCCCTCACCCCATACTCCCGCAGCACCTCCCACATTATCTCCCGGGGGACCCGGTCATACGCCTTCTCCAAATCCACAAAACACATGTAGACCGGTTGGGCATACTCCCAGGCTCCCTCCAGGATCCTTGCGAGAGTGAAGAGCTGGTCCGTTGTTCCACGACCAGGAAGGAATCCGCATTGTTCCTCCTCAACCCGAGGTTCGACTAATGGCCGAACCCTCCTTTCCAGCACCTTAGAGTAGATTGTTTTATGAGTACATAACCTATATGTACTACTGTAGACGTTTGGTATCATTTCGGGCATTATTAGTGGGGTCATTTACGAGATACAAACGTGGGTCCATTAGCCCCTGCGCTAAGCTATTCAGCTGATAACGCTGCTACGCTAACTCTCCCAATGCTAGACCCAGCTGAAAAAAGCTTCTGGGGGGTTGTTTGGCTCAAGGTCATGGTGCAAAGGACTCTAGGGTGAAATTACTCCGAAACATCACTTTAAGTGATATTGAATGAAAAATGCCTTATGGAAACAGTCAAATCCGACTGAATTTCATGAATATCGACTCAAATGAAATACGTTCGGTCTATTTTAGATAGCAAAAATCTAAGAAACGCCATCATTTATCAGGAGCTCGCGAAGGAAATGACTAACAGTTACGACAGGGACATTCTAAAACGCTTAACGTGAAAAAAATGAATGGAAACACCTTAAAATGTCTCAAATCAATTCGATATACCAATTTAATCGCAAAACAGCATGTGACGTCATTACGCACAGGTTTTTATTTGCTTTAAAGCTGTTGGATGGAAACACACTTTCACCAGCTTTATTTGCATGAGTTTTTTTACCGAACTTCAGATAATTCGATTGACAAGTGGATGGAAACTTAGCTACAGTTACTTTGCTGAGTAACTAATTACTTTTACAATGTGGTAACTGAGTTACTAACTTAATTACTTTTTGAGAGAAGTAATTTGTAACTGTAACTAATTACTTTTTTAAAGTAAGATGGCCAACACTGCACATAGTCTTGACAAAGCAAATGGGTTGCAGGTGCTAAATGTAGCCATATATTTGAATGTTCTTGACAAGTCACTCACCAAATTATTGTTTTACCTGCAGGTTTGGATCCAAACAACATAATTACCCCACCCTGGTGATAGTGCTGCGAGTGTTGCAGTATTTTTTTTAACATTTGTTTGTGCAGGCCTTTTTGGTAAGGCAAGGCAGCTTTATTTGTACAGCACATTTCAGGAACAGGCCAATTCAAAGTGCTTAACATAAAACATTAAAAAGGAGAATTCCGGTCGATTTCAACCCGTAGCTCTGTTGTTTGTAAATCAGGAGTACTGTCAGTAGCGAGAAAAACGAAAACAAACGGTGCCGCCTACACCGAGTTATCCTCCTGCTAGATTCTGCACCCAACAGTCTTAAACAGGGCACGTTTTAAACGTGTTTTTAGCCTCGAAATGCCATTACTAGTGCTTAGCCATGTGCAGTTATTCCTTACGAGGGAACACAGCGAATTTGACGGCAGTAGATGTGACAGAAAGGCATAAAAGTTGTGTTAATCCTTACCTCTGTTTATGTACTGCTTTCCGGTCAAGTCCCCACCAATCGAGTGCCGATCTCATACAATCCAATATTCCAAAATGTATTTTTTCCACAAAAAAACGATTTGCCGAGGTCCTGTCCATAGTAATGACAAAGCCGGTCTACGGAAAGCCGTTCCACTCCCTATCCAGCCCCATTGTACCTGATTTGGTTGCAGTTCCACCAGAGTTCCACTGGGGGTGATCGCGGTCCAGTGCAAAATGAATGGAACCCTATGGAGCTAGACGGCTAAATGTGTCTTTTTCGCCCGATTGTCGTTGAGAAACCTCAGATTTGATTGTAGATTTTGCAAGTTCAACATGGGTTATAGGTCGAAAGTTGAATGAACGAGTACCTATGGCCTTTTGATTTCTTACAGGGTGAGTCGTTGTAGCCCATAACACGCTAGCATTCTGCTAATGAATGCTGATTGGTCAGTGAAGGACTGATTACGATCGGAGATCCCGCTTGACGGCATCCGAAGCAGAGCCTGAATGTCAGAGTGAATATTTCGGTGTGGTCTTTTAAAACATTAGCAAACCTCTTTCTAGCATGTGTATTAACAGGGAGAGTCTAACCTGTCAGCTGTGTTGTCGATGCCTCGAGAGAACAAAGGAAGCGACTCAGAGCTTGCCGTAAAGCAGTATCTCCGGCCGTATATGTGTATGACGTCATTGACATTTTAAAAGGCTTTTTAGAACAGAAAAGCTACTTTAAAAAAATCTAAAACCCAGCAGTGTGTATTTTCTTTGCCTCCCCTTTCGAATGCAACATTCAAATTACTAGACAAAAAATGATATCCTGAGAAAAGTGAGTTTTGAGGGGTATAGCTCCATAGAGTCCCATTCATTCTGCACTGGCCTGTGAGCGCCCCCTATATGGATTTCTGGTGGAACTGCAACCAGTTCAGAAGCCGGAAGTACCGAGGGAGTGGAACTTCTTCCTATATTAGAAATTCTTTGGTAATGAGCATTTATCAACAGGCTGTAACCTGACACCGCAGTGAAGCAGGGCTGACCTGCAGCAGTTCAAGAGTTCAGCAGCTCATTTGCATAGGTAACCTAGCAACGGCGGAGCCTGCCTGTCGGCAGAAGCAGGGAGGAGCTCACAGAGCTGACAGACGGAGCTTGGAGTTAGATCAGGACTAATATGAGAAAATGGTTCCAGTTTGTGCCTTTCCAAATTTCGGCAACCAAATGAAGAGATATTTGAGCTTGAGCTTTCACCGTCTACAACCTCCGCAGCCGGGAGATTTTACCGTTATGGCTGGTTGCACTTCAGCTCCCTTGATAACATTAGCTACATGAGAGAGATTACCGTGTTTGCACCGAACATTGACTTCACCGAAAAGAGCGTCAAATCCCGGTATCTGAAGGAAAATGCCATTCCTAAAGCGAAAAGACCAGCTTGAGACAAATTGGAGGTAACGTCTTCATGATTTATACTTTCCAAGGCTATTGTAATTCTCACTTTTTTTTCTGTGAAGAAATGTTTCACGGTGTTGGTGAATTCTTGAAAAAAACTAAATGTTGTAACTCCCGTTACTGAGACCCATGTATGATATTACCGACATGTAATTAGTAATGAGTTATATTACTGCGTTACAGCAAAAAATAATATATTACTGTAATTGCCTTACACCCGACACTGATTATGATATATGCATCCTCAATGTTACTGTTTTGGCCATTAAGTCTGACTACAATGCTCTTTCTCCTTCTTACTTATTTAGGGGACACCATCCAGTGACGTAGAGACAGAATTAGCTGCAGTGCCACAGTCAACTCCCAAGAAGGCGTCAAGCTGGTCATCCAGCCAGTTTCAAAATAGTTCTTTCAAGTCCACAGAAGAAAAAAACCCTTACCCCGTCATGGACAGAGAAGAAGGCGACTGCTTTGTAACATAGCCCCAGCTCCTCTGCTGGATAAGAGTGGACTGGTTGCTCAAGCCAGGTCACATTATAAGAGCATGTTCTAGGCCTAGGAAAAGATTACTGAACTATTTTTTCTTTGTACACTTCAGACTATGCTGCAGCATGATTATATATAAAACCACACACTGTACTGTACATACTTTATATTGATTGTGTCTAGATTGTGATATTGTAATTTCCTTTTTGTTGTTGAAGTAAAGACACAAAAGCACAAAAATGTAATGTGTATTATTATAAAACCACTGTAACAGACAGGTGCAGAAATATATTATAGAACTGTACAATGTACTTATTCTTACAATTTATTTATTCTTACAATTTACTTATTCAACTTTACTTGTACAATATACATATTCTTATGTTTTCCTAATAGAACTGTGCAATTGCTTTGTTTATTCCTAGTAATGGCAATACCAAGTATTACTAGAGCTTTGGTTATTTCACTAAAGAAGTGAGGCATTTATTTATAATAAATAATAATACATTTCATTTATAGAGGGCTTTTCATCGTACTCAAAGACACTTTACAGTAAAAACCAGAACATATATCACATTAAAAACATAAGCAATAAAACAAACACATACAACAAGGATATTTAGAAGCAATTAAAAACAATAAAAACAGTAACTATCAGGTGAGAAATGTAAGATTATTTGTATGTGGAAAGCTAATCTGAAGAGGTGTGTTTTGATTAGTGTTTTGAATGTGTATTTACAACTAAAAACAAATGTTCCTAAGCTAGACAGAGTCACGAAAGCCTGTTGTACTCACTCATTAGACAGCTGGCCATCAGGTGTGTCCGGTTAGATCATCCTTATAGATCAGATGGGGAAACCTCTTTGTATGGGCGAAACAATGTCCGTTGACCCATCCAGACCAGGCTGGATGAGATCCCATTCCTTACAGCACAGGCTTTCTTCCTCGTGGTCATTGCGATACAGTATCCACACGAGCACCACACATCAAGTGCAACCAGCCATAACGGTAAAATCTCCCGGCTGCGGAGGTTGTAGACGGTGAAAGCTCAAGCTCAAATATCTCTTCATTTGGTTGCCGAAATTTGGAAAGGCACAAACTCGAACCATTTTCTCATATTAGACCTGATCTAACTCCAAGCTCCGTCTGTCAGCTCTGTGAGCTCCTTCCTGCTTCTGCCAACAGACAGGCTCCGCCGTTGCTAGGTTACCTATGCAAATGAGCTGCTGAACTCTTGAACTGCTGCAGGTCAGCTCTGCGTCACTGTGTCAGGTTACAGCCTGTTGATACATACTCATTACTATGGACAGGACCTCGGCAAATCGTTTTTTGTGGAAAAAATACATTTTGGAATATTGGATTGTATGAGATCGGCACTCGATTGGTGGGGACTCGACCGGAAAGCAGTACATAAACAGAGGTAAGGATTAACACAACTTTCATGCCTTTCTGTCACATCTACTGCAGTCAAATTCGCTGTGTTCCCTCGGAAGGAATAACTGCACATGGCTAAGCACTAGTAATGATTTCGAACATGTTTAGAGGCTAAAAACACGTTTAAAACTTGCCCTGTTTAAGCCTTGTTTAAGACTGTTGGGTGCAAAATCTAGCAGGAGGATAACTCGGTGTAGGCGGGCGGCACCGTTTGTTTTCGTTTTTTCTCGCTACTGACAGTACTCCTGATTTACAAACAACAGAGCTACGGGTTGAAATCGACCGGAATTCTCCTTTAACCTGTTAACCCCCACCGGGCCGGTGGGGGTTAACAGACGTGTTCTGATGTGTTACATAATAGTATTTAACCACAAAAGTTCAATACTTTTGTCAATATGGACATGCTGTATATCGTTTGATTGGTAAAATTCTCTGCAATTGAATCATTTAGTTCATTTTACTGAAATCATAAGCACCAAAGCATTATTCATGATCTTAGTGCTCATGCTATTTGAAAAAAAAAAAAAATTATTATGACGCTTCCCTACCTGTATGCTGTCCTAAACACTCAATCCGCGTCCATTCCTGGCTTATTTATATTCCTCTAGTCCGTGAACCATCACCTTATCGTGGTGGAGAGGTTTGTGTGTCTCTGTGAACCTGAGGGCTGTGTTGTCTGGAGCTTTGTGCTCCTGGTAGGGTCTCCCAAGGCAAAGTGGTCTCAGGTGAGGGGCCAGACAAAGAATGGTTCAAAAACCCCAATGGAAAAACAAGGTAGAAATGGAGTGACCCTGCCCGGAGGAAGCCCGGGGCCCCCGTCTGGAGCCAGGCCCAGACGGGCGCGTCGGCCCGGCGGCCTGGTGGCGGGTTTGCCACGAGCCCGCCGGGCCGGCACAGCCCAAACAAGCTACGTGGCTCCCATCTCTCCAGCCCATGGGCCCACCACCTGTGGGAGGAACCGCTGGGGTCGGGTGCGCTGCCACATGGGTGGCAGTGAAGGTCAGGGGCCTCGACGGACCAGACCCGGGCAGCAGACGCTGGCTCTGGGGACGTGGAACGTCACCTCTCTGTGGGGGAAGGAGCCGGAACTGGTGCGGGAGGTGGAGCGCTACCGGTTAGATCTGGTGGGGCTTACCTCTACGCACAGTCTCGGTTCTGGAACCGTACTCCTGGATAGGGGTTGGACTCTTTTCTTCTCCGAAGTTGCTCAGGGTGTGCGGCGCCGGGCGGGTGTGGGGATACTAACAAGCCCCCGGCTGAGCGCGCTTACGTTGGAGTTTACCCCGGTGGACGGAGAGTCGCCTCCCTACGCCTGCGGGTTGTGGGGGAAAACTCTGACTGTTGTTTGTGCATATGCACCAAACAGGAGTTCGGAGTATTCGGCCTTCTTGGAGACCTTGAGTGGAGTCCTGCGTAGGGCCAGTGGGGGAATCCATTGTTCTGCTGGGGGACTTCAACGCACGTGGGCAATGATGGAGACACCTGGAGAGGCGTGATTGGGAGGAACGGCCTCCCTGATCGAAACCAGAGTGGTTGTTTGTTGTTGGACTTCTGTGCTAGTCATGGATTGTCTATAACACGAACAACATGTTCAACATAGGGATGCTCATAAGTGTACCTGGTACCAGAGCACCCTAGGCCGAAGGTCAATGATCGATTTTATAATCGTTTCATCTGATCTGAGGCCGTATGTTTGAACACTCGGGTGAAGAGAGGGCCAGAGCTGTCAACCGATCACCATCTGGTGGTGAGTTGGGTCAGGGGTGGGGAAGACTCTGGACAGACCTGGTAAGCCCAAACGTGTGTGCGGGTAAATTGGGAACGTCTGGAGGAGGCCCTGTCCAACGCGGACTTTCAACTCGCACCTCCGGCAGAGCTTTTCGTGCATCCCTGTGGAGGCTGGGGGCATTGAACCCGAGTGGACAATGTTCAAAGTTTCCATTGCTGAAGCTGCGGCGAGGAGCTGTGGTCTTAGGGTCTTAGGTGCCTCAAGGGGCGGTAACCCACGAACACCGTGGTGGACACCGGTGGTCAGGGAAGCCGTCCGACTGAAGAAGGAGTCTTTCCGGGATATGTTATCCCAGAGGACTCCGGAGGCAGTTGCAGGGTACCGAAGGGCCCGAAGGGCTGCAGCCTCTGCCGTGAAAGAGGCAAAGCAGCGGGTGTGGGAGAAGTTTGGAGAAGACATGGAGAAGGACTTTCGGTCGGCACCAAAGTGCTTCTGGAAAACTGTTCGCCACCTCAGGAGGGGGAAGTGGGGAACCATCCAAGTTGTGTACAGTAAGGATGGGACACTGTTGACCTCAACTGAGGAGGTAATAGGGCGGTGGAAGGAGCATTTTGAGGAACTCCTGAATCCAACTAATACGCCCTCTATGTTAGAGGCAGAGCTGGAGGATGACGGGGGATTGTCGTCGATTTCCCGGGCGGAAGTCACTGATGTAGTCAAACAACTCCACAGTGGCTAAGCCCCGGGGATTGATGAGATCCGTCCAGAAATGCTCAAGGCTCTGGGTCTGGAGGGGCTGTCCTGGTTGACACGTCTCTTCAACATTGCGTGGAAGTCTGGAACAGTGCCAAAGGAGTGGCAGACTGGGGTGGTGGTTCCCCTTTTTAAAAAGGGGACCAGAGGGTGTGTGCCAATTACAGGGGTATCACACTTCTCAGCCTCCCTGGTAAAGTCTACTCCAAGGTGCTGGAAAGGAGGGGTTGGCCGATAGTCGAACCTCAGGTTGAGGAGGAACAATGCGGATTCCGTCCTGGTCGGTGGAACAACGGACCAGCTCTTCACTCTCAAAGGATCCTGGAGGGGCCTGGGAGTATGCCCAACCGGTCTACATGTGTTTTGTGGATTTGGAGAAGGCGTTACCGGGTCCCCGGAGAATACTGTGGGAGGTGCTGCGGAGGTATGGGGTGAGGGGGTCTCTACTCAGGGCCATCCAATCTCTGTACGACCAAAGTGAGAGCTGTGTCCGGGTTCTCGGCAGTAAGTCGGACTCGTTTCAGGTGAGGGTTGGCCTCCGCCAGGGCTGCGCTTTGTCACCAATCCTGTTTGTAATATTTATGGACAGGATATCGAGGCGTAGTCAGGGTGGGGAGGGGTTGCAGTTCGGTGGGCTGGGGATCTCATCGCTGCTTTTTGCAGATGATGTGGTCCTGATGGCATCATCGGCCTGCGACCTTCAGCACTCACTGGATCGGTTTGCAGCCGAGTGTGAAGCGGTTGGGATGAGGATCAGCACCTCTAAATCGGAGGCCATGGTTCTCAGCAGGAAACCGATGGAATGCCTTCTCCAGGTAGGGAATGAGTCCTTACCCCAAGTGAAGGAGTTCAAGTACCTTGGGGTTTTGTTCGCGAGTGAGGGGACAATGGAGCGGGAGATTGGTCGGAGAATCGGCGCAGCGGGTGCGGTATTACATTCCATCTATCGCACCGTTGTGACGAAAAGAGAGCTGAGCCAGAAGGCAAAGCTCTCGATCTACCGGTCAGTTTTCGTTCCTACCCTCACCTATGGTCATGAAGGCTGGGTCATGACCGAAAGAACGAGATCCAGGATACAAGCGGCCGAAATGGGTTTCCTCAGGAGGGTGGCTGGCGTCTCCCTTAGAGATAGGGTGAGAAGCTCAGTCATCCGTGAGGAGCTCGGAGTAGAGCCGCTGCTCCTTTGCGTCGAAAGGAGCCAGTTGAGGTGGTTCGGGCATCTGGTAAGGATGCCCCATGGGCGCCTCCCTAGGGAGGTGTTCCAGGCACGTCCAGCTGGGAGGAGGCCTCGGGGAAGACCCAGGACTAGGTGGAGGGATTATATCTCCAACCTGGCCTGGGAACGCCTCGGGATCCCCCAGTCGGAGCTGGTTAATGTTGCTCGGGAAAGGGAAGTTTGGGGTCCCCTGCTGGAGCTGCTCCCCCCGCGACCCGACACCGGATAAGCGGACGAAGATGGATGGATGGATGGATAGTCCGTAAGTGTTTCAAGATGGCGGAGTGAGTGGCAGCACTTTTTGCAGGCTCCGGTAAAAAGTTTCTTTTTAGTCCTGGAAATGTGATAAACTACTGTAACAACCCCTCTACTAAATGTATGGTCAAAATTAAGTGTCAAAAGTAAGCTATTACAGCATTCTGGGGGGGGGGTTTCTTCGTTTCTTGGAACCATGTCTGACCATAACTACAACTTGGCTGCTCTCCACGCAATTGCACCTGACTGCAGTACGCAGATCGGGGTTGGGCCAAATGTGGGCGGAGCTAAACGTTTGACTCCGTGGGCGCGCCATCTGGTGGCGGACATCAGGCAGCACATTCTCAAACGTCAATGCAACACCTTTATAACATATATTATAGATATATAGATTATAATAAACAACGATATTTGAATTGTAAAAAGGAAAAAAGAAAGGGGTTGGGTTTAGGAAAAGAAGAACGGGGAAAGCAAACATGACTCCCGGGAAATGAGCCCTGGTCTCTGGGGAACGCCAGACAACAACTGACGGTTGTTAAGGCAGAGGCGGAGTGGCAATCGGGAAAGTCTGGACGGACTAACCTGCCGGCTGCCTGCCCGCGAACGGACGCTGGCTGCCCGCGAACGGACGCTGGCTGCCCGCGAACGGACGCTGGCTGCCGGCTGGCTGCCCGCGGACGGACGCTGGCTGCCCGCGAACGGATGCTGGCTGCCCGCGGACGGACGCTGGCTGCCTGCGAACAGACGCTGGCTGCTGGCTGCCCGCGAACGGACGCTGGCTGCCCGCGAACGGACGCTGGCTGCCGGCTGGCTTCCCGCGGACGGACGCTGGCTGCCCGCGGACAGACGCTATCTGCCCGCGGACGGACACTGTCTGCCGGCCGGTGGCCTACATAATTTTCCGGTAGATGTTTTGGTTCCACTCCGCCGCTGGGTTAAGGAAAGCATAACGGGGAAAGCAAACGTAATTCGCGGGAAACGAGCCCATGTCTCTGGGGGACGCCAACAACGGCTACTTTGACTAAATTAGCATTAGATTAATCGTCTATCTTAACAGCTAACGTTAACGTTACTAGTGAAGTTATTCGTGGGTTAGCTCAGTCCTGTTAGCTGTGGTCGAAACAGTCATACTAAAAATAACTTTATTAGCGTGTTGAACGATGTTGTAACCTCATAATGTTACCCACAAAGCTTTAGCATCAACATTAGCACATTGTAGTAACGTCAAGCTGGTATCGATATTGAACTTTCAAAATAGATAAGGTCTCTGTTGTATTACTGTGATAAAAAGTGGGATGTAATTAATCACAAAATGATGCTGTAAGGCAAAAAAAAGCAGTATTACTCTTACAAGTATTTTTTTTCTGTGACATTGTATGATTTACAATTACTCCTGAACGTATCATCTTGGTGCCAGTGTTCTGACGGAAGTTAGAGTAACTGGAGGGTGAAAGGTTATATGACGCCACTGACGGCGATTAAAAAAAATCAAACGTGCCGTGTTTGAAAATAAAATAACAGATTTCTCTGGGTTTGACATTTGGTGGAAACATTTGGGATAGTGTAAGAACACAACTCATAAAAATATATAACATAGGTATGGTCATTTTTAGACATTTTAAAGCAGAAATGTTACATATTGTACCTTTTAAAGAGCAGTTAAAAACAATTAAATTAAAAACTTAGAATGCAAGAATAAAATTTACAGTACAGTATAAGAAATGAACAATTATTGAAAGTAAGGCAGCATCAAAAAGAAAGGCCTTCAGCCTTGATTTAAAAGAAAAGAGTTGCGGCGGACCTGCAGTTTTCTGGCAGTTTGTTCCAGATATGTGGAGCATAAAAACTGAACGCTGCTTCCCCCTGTTGGGTCCCCGGCGACCTGAGAGGTCTGGGTGGTTCATAATGTATAGCAGCAGATCAGAAAAGTATTTTGGCCCTAAATAGTTTAGTTTAATATTTAATACTTTTGATAATATTTACAATTCTTTGCAATTTCATTACTGTGCAATATCATTACTTCACTTCACTGCATATCACACTGTATATAAAACCATATCTACTTTTACATTTTTTTTAATATATATGTTTATAGCGTCTCAAAACTGTGCACCCCATTTCCTCCATTTTTGAAATGGTTGAATGAGATGGTTGGCATCGCACCACTGCACACAGCTCTGTATTTCAACAAAATATGCTAAATGACTTGTGCAGTAGACTGAGGATAGCAATGTGCCAAAAATGACAAAACAAATGGTCTATATGTACACATGTACCTATACAAAGTTATATACATCTCACTCTGTGAAAAAAACCTGCAACAATCTGATTGTCCTTCTAATTACTTAAAAATGCTTACTAAAACCTATTGCTTAAATTTAGTCTCAGTAAAGGCTACACAGTTAAAGGTCCCATGACATGGTGCTCTTTGGATGCTTTTATATAGACCTTAGTGGTCCCCTTATAATGTATCTGAAGTCTCTTTTATATAGGCCTTAGTGGTCCCCTAATACTGTATCTGAAGTCTCTTTTATATAGACCTTAGTGGTCCCCTAATACTGTATCTGAAGTCTCTTTTATATAGACCTTAGTGGTCCCCTAATACTGTATCTGAAGTCTCTTTTATATAGACCTTAGTGGTCCACTAATACTGTATCTGAAGTCTCTTTTAGACCTTAGTGGTCCCCTAATACTGTATCTGAAGTCTCTTTCCCGAAATTCAGCTTGGTGCAGAATTACAGCCACTAGAGACAGTCCCACAATGAGCTTTCCTTAGGATGTGCCATTTCTGTGACTGTAGCTATTGGGGGGGGGGAGGGCAAGGTGGAGGGTGGGGGTGTGGCCTTGACCAACTGCCACTTTTCTCGTTTGAAAGCCTTGATGTCTCTCTCTCTCTCATGGGTGGGCCAAATTCTCTGGGCGGGCAAAGCAGAGAAAGGGGAGGTAACCTTTCCCCGAAGTCATTCTTTTATGCTGCATGACACATTTGTTCTCCCTGTCAGGACAATCACAATTCAATAATGGGTTATTGCATCAAGGAAATTCTTGTCCTGTTTTACTTACGTCTTGGGCTTACTAACGCATGTCTTAAAACCACAAACCGGTTATCAAACTTTCATCAATCTTCACTGAGAGCAGGAAATAATGCAAAATATGCAAAATGACATTTGTGTTTTGCAGTAGGCTGAGGATAGCAGAGTGCCAAAAATGACAAAACACATGGTCTGTACACCTGTACCCATACAAAGCTATATACATCTCACTCTGGGAACAAAACCTCATCAGCAGTCTGATTGTTCTTCTGATTAGGCAACAATTGCTGCCCCGACAACAACTGCAGCCCTGACAACAACTGCTGTCCTAACAACTGTCGCCCAGACAACTGCTGCCCCAACAACAGATCACTCCAACTGTCACCCAGACAATAACTGTTGCCTCGACAACAACTGCTACCCCGACAACTGGCACCCCGACAACAACTGCCACCCCGACAACAACTGCTGTTCCCCCAACGACAACAACTGCTGCTCCAACAACAACTTATATATACTGCCACCTTGACAACTGCCACCCTGGTAACAACTGCCGCCCAGACAACTACTGCTGGCCCAACAACTGCTGCCCTAACCACTGTCACCCCGACAACAACTGCAGCTCTAACCACTTAAGTTACCTTAAGTTAGCTTGGTTGGCAGAACGCTGAACAAGACATTTTTAGGCAACCAAAATGTTCCAATTAACTTTGATGAAGTGAAAACAAACACTGAGAGGGTCAAAGTTTAACACGAAAGCACGGACAACACCCAAAAACCAGTTCATTTCATTCTATTTTAATGTACACTGTGTACAACAGTGTACTGAACAGATGCACTTTTTGGCACAATCTCTTCAAAGTCCAAATACTTATCACCATACTGTGTGTAGCATCCAGTCAATATTGAGAAGGCCAGAACTGATGGTTAAATGACTTTTATTGCCGTCCGTGTCATCAACCAACGTAAGTGCTTAACTACCCTGTTGGCCTTTACACTGTGTTTATGTAGCCTGACATAGTCATACTAAGAATGTAGTCAGAATGTGAACTTCCCGACCTTGAATGTTGTGGGCGGGGCTAAGTTCGGCTGGCATCCAGGCTAGTGTTTATGTGCTAAAAGAGAAAGAATTGCCTTGTTATTAAAACTGATTCTGAAGTATAATTTCAAAGTCATTCTTTAATGCAGCATGACCGATTTGTTCTCCCTGTCAGGACAATCACAATTTAATAATGGGTTATTGCATCAAGGAAATTCTTGTCCTGTTTTACTTACGTCTTAGGCTTACTAACTGAGAGGGTCAAAGTTTAAGACGAAAGCACGGACAACACCCAAAAACAAGTTCATTTCATTCTATTTTAATGTACACTGTGTACATTAAATGGCCATGGTTAGCATTGCTATGCCTCTATCATGATTGACAGGTTGGCTTGTAGCCATGCCCCTAAAGCATCCCCTGCTATATCAAAGATTTTAAAATAAATGGGATCATAATTTACTAAATGAACACCATGCTGTATTGAAGAAGACTCAAAACTATTGAGACCATAAAGTTACGAAAATGTTTACTGAGGTAATAAAGCAAGTGAGAAGTAGGCTCATTTTCTCATAGACTTTGGTAGAAACAGAGATGAGAGAGAGAGAGATGAAGGAGACTCCCCCTGCTGGAAGTTACAGAGAATGCAGCTTTAAGGCACTCCAGCATTTCCAATTCTGCTTTTCAGACTGGAAGGCCTTATCTCATTATTTTTTACAGTCAATGGTTATACCCGGCATACTGGCTTTACTTGTTGAATCGTGTTTTTGTTTTCAGAGGACCATTATTGTGCTAATAATAAATAATTAAAGTTGTGGCAATGTTCTAACAGTCCTGGAGCAAATCTAAAGGGTTAACACAGATTTACTGGAGCACACACTAATATGAAGGCATATCTGTATCAGTAATGTTTTTTAAATGTTCAACTTTACAGGCAAATTGAGAGCTGTGAGTCAAGATATCTAAAACATAGGTAGTTATGGCACGAGATGTTTTAAAAAAAATAAAAATGACTTACAAATTTACTGTTTAAGTGTCATTGACTTTAATAATTATAATAGTTTTAACACATTAAAATGTGGTTAAAAGTGGATATAAGGATATTTTAAGTATTTATTGATATATGTATAAAATCAACAATTAAAACTTCTCCTATGAAGACATTGTGTACATTATTAGTATTACTGTTTTATTGTTATAATATACACTCACCTTAAAGATTATTAGGAACACCTGTGATATTTCTCATTAATGCAATTATCTAATCAACCAATACCATTGCAGCTGCTTCAATGCATTTAGGGGTGTTGTCCAGGTCTAGACAATCTCCTGAATTCCAAACTGAATGTCAGAGGGTTTACAAAGAATGGTCTGAAAAAGTAAAAACCTCCAGTATGCTGCAGTCCTGGGGGGCCAAAATGCCTTGTTGATGCTAGAAGTCAGAGGAGAATGGGCCAAGTGATTCCAGCTGATAGAAGATCAACTTTGACTCAAATAACCACTCGTTACAACCGAGAGATGCAGCAAAGCATTTGTAAAGCCACAACACGCACAAGCTTGAGGCGGATGGGCTACACATAGTACCACTCATCTCCACTAAAAATAGGAACATGAGGCTACAATTTGCACAAGCTCACCAAAATTGGACGGTTGAAGACTGTAAAAATGTTGCCTGGTCTGATGAGTCTCAATTTCTGTTGAGACAGTCAGATAGTAAACTCAGAATTGTTATGGTTTTGGTGTCTTGTCTTATTTTGGTTGTCTGTTTTGTGCTCTGTTTCCTGTTTTATTTTGAAGTCTCTGGTTTTCTGTCTTGTCTTGTCCACTTTACTTCCTGTCTTGTGTTTCCCTCCTTTTGTTGATTGCTCTGCCCTGCCTAATGTGTTTCACCTGTTTCCCAGCCCTTGTGTCACCTGTCTTGTGTTATCTCTTTAGTCTGTGTATTTAGTCTTGGTGTTCCCCTTGTCCAGTGTCAGATCATTGTTTGTGTTTGTGTGTTCCTGTCGCGTCTCCCGGTGTCCGGTTTTTTGCTCTTGTTTTTTATGGACTGTTAAACCCTCCACCTCTACATTCTCCTGCCTGCCTGCCTCTGCATTTTGGGTCCACTATTCCCTACTCCTCCCTGCTACACCTAACAAGAATTTGGCGTAAACAGAATGAGAACATGGATCCATCATGCCTTGTTACCACTGTGCAGGCTGGTGGTGGTGGTGTTATGATGTGGGGGATGTTTTCTTGGCAAACTTTAGGCCCTTTAGTACCAATTGGGCATCATTTAAATGCCACAGCCTACCTGAGCATTGTTTCTGACCATGTCCATCCCTTTATGACCACCATGTACCCATCCTCTGATGGCTACTTCCAGCAGGATAATGCACCATGTCACAAAGCTTGAATCATTTCAAATTGGTTTCTTGAACATGACAATGAGTTCACTGTACTAAAATGGCCCCCACAGTCACCAGATCTCAACCCAATAGAACATATTTGGGATGTGGTGGAACGGGAGCTTCGTGCCTTGGATGTGCATCCCACAAATCTCCATCAACTGCAAGATGCTATCCTCTCAACATTTCTAAAGAATGCTTCCAGCACCTTGTTGAATCAATGCCATGAAGAATTAAGGCAGTTCTGAAGGCGAAAGGGGGTCAAACACGGTGTTAGCAGGGTGTTCCTAATAATCCTTCAGGTGAGTGTATATATTCATTCTATATTTATTTAACATCATCAAGTTTTGGATATTTCACAGGTTGTTGACAACTACACCTATAAACTTAAAAAAAACTTCAATATGCTTATAACTACATTATAGTGCGTTAAAAACCCTTTTTATATAGTAAATAGATGTAGTGAAATCACACAGGTCTGTGTGCCTTAAGTAAAAGTACACAAAAAAGTGTTCTGAAAATGTCTACTAATTAAAACAGTGTAACAAACACAGTATAGCAAGATATCACTCTCATCACAGTAAAAGTTTATTCCACAAATCACAATGAATAAAAAACCTACGACGGAACATTAGGGCCACATCAAGGGGAAAAAAATTAAGGAGGAAGATTTTTTATTTATTTTGCATTTCGAGAATAAAGTCAACATGACAAGAATAATGTCGAAATACCATTTCGAAAAAAAAGTCGAAATGACAAGAATAAATGCATCTGTCCATTACAAGCTATTTCAGTTTGCAGGAATACGGCCACCTCTTCCAAGTTTGTGTGGTTTCTCCTTCTTAACAGACGCAATATTTGGCACAATCTCTTCAAAGTCCTATTACTGATCACCATACTGTGTTAATGCGCTAAAAGAGAAAGAATTTCCTTGTTATTTAATTTCACGAGTTCATATAGGCCTTCACAATACATTTAGTAGAAGACTATAGGTAAAGCTAGAAGTTTGGTGTATTCTCAAAAGTCCGACATCATTCTTGAAATATCAAGTTTTTTTCTCGACATGTCGACTTTATTCTCAAAATGGTATTTTCGACTTTATTCTCGACATTTCTACTTTATTTTTCGAAAAAGTATTTCAACTTTATTGTCACGTTGACTTTATTCTAGACATTTCGACTTTATTCTCACAATGCAAAATAAATAAATAAATCTTCCTCCTTAATTTTTTTTCCCTTCATGTGGCCCTAATGCTCTGTCGTAAAAAACAAACTCATAACCCACATGACGGTAAACCGGAGCTCTTTGGCTTAAAGCCGCAGCGTCAAATGTCATCCACCTGATATAAAATTTGACATTGAATTTAAAAACCTAGTGGTGTTTCATCACTGCTTTCAGAGAGCAAGTGGAACTTGCTTTCGCTATGTGACGTGAATTTAATGGTTTATTCTAACAAAGTCTGATTGTCTAAGCAAAATAAATGTGTTCAGTTTATCTCTTCATTGGGTTATGTACCAGGGAATTTAAATCTAACCCTAACACTAAGAGGTCTTTTAAACAGGAGGTTAAAGCTCTTCTTTCTTCTTTAGGATGATCTGCCGCACCATTTCAGCTATTTTGGGTCGGATTTCTTTGACAGAAACCTTTGGCCCCCATGCATCCACCACTTTGCCGTTTACATCAATGAGATACTTCCAGAAATTCCAGTCAGGCTCCTTTCCAGCAGACTCTGCAAAGTATGAAAGAAGAAAAAGAAGTGAAAGCCTTCACAATTTAAAAACATTATTTCAGGGGTACATTACAGTGTTTTCCATTTAAGATCCCACCCAGAAACACTTCTGAATTCTCTTCTTCCTCTTCTTCCTAACTTGTTTCTTTTCGTTGTTTTTGTTTTAATGACATTATTTTTTCTTTTACAAATCTCCACAGAGCTTCCAGGCAAATGTTGCCCCTAATTGCCAACAATTACAATTTTAGAACTTAAAACTTTGATCCATCCTTTTTTTCTGCATCTCTGGTCAGTCCCGCTCCCCTTGCTGTCCCACAATGCCTTGAGAAGTGATCGAGTCGTGTCCCACATGGAGATCTTCTTTGTGTCAGTGGGTCTTTATGCTTACCTTGTTGCTTCCCTTCTTTCCTACTTTTTCACTTCATTAATTGGTCTCTTCCTTTATACCTTTATTTCATTTCTACCCACTTTCATTTATCCTCCCTTACATTTTTACCTTCATTCTTATTATTCTCATTTTATACTTTCCTTATTTCATTTCTTTTCACTTACTCCTTTCTTGAGTCTCTTCTCCTTGAAATCAGTTTTTCTTCTCCGCTTTCCTCCCTGCTATTCTTCCCTTCTATTGTTCTTTCTTCCCTTTATTTATTTTTCCTCTTATTATACTTTTAACACTCCTCCTACTGCTACGATTCCTCCTGCTGCTGCTAATTTTACAGGTTGTACAGCTGACTTTGCAATAACACAGCTTTTCAATCTATTCTATTGAATCACGTGGAAATGCATTGAGCGTTCTGCCTTCCCACCATCAGATTGCTGTTACCAATGGCATTTCTGAATATTTAAAGGAACACGCCGACTTATCGGGACTTTAGCTTATTCACCGTATCCCCCAGAGTTAGATAAGTCCATACATACCCTTCTCATCTCCGTGCGTGTTGTAACTCTGTCTGATGCCCCCACCGCTAGCCTAGCTTAGCAAAGATCCTGGAGGTAACTGGCTCCAACTAGCCTACTGCTCCCAATAAGTGACAAAATAACACCATCCTACGCCATCATAACATTTTCCTATTTACATGTTGCGATTTGTATAGTCACAGCGTGTACAAATAACAAGGTCACATGAGACACAGCCATCTTCTAACCATATACATACTGGGAACTATATTCTCAGAAAGGCGAAGCACTGCTACTTCTGCTACTTGGGCGGAGTGATTTGCTTGCAGCACCTTAGAAGCCCCGTGGTGAGGAGCAGAGAGTTCGCCTGGAGAGTTAGAAGATGGCTGTGTGTCATGTGACCTTGTTATTCGTACACGCTGTGACTATACAAATCACAACATGTAAGTAGGAACATGTTGGCGTTATTTTGTGACTTATTGGTAGCAGTAGGCTAGATGGAGCCGGTTACCTCCAGTATCTTTGCTAAGCTAGCAATGCGTAAAGCCGGTTACCTCCAGGATCTGTGCTAAGCTAGGCTAGATGGAGCCCGTTACCTCCAGGATCTGTGCTAAGCTAGGCTAGCGGTGGGTGCGTCAGACAGAGTTACGACAACACGCGAGGAGAATATGAAGTTTATGAAATTCGTGATAATCGTGGAGGCCCAATAAGCTGATGTTCTCCTTTCTTTAACATTTTCCCCTAATGATGTGATCCAATGTTTTAATTTGTAATTGAATTAATAAATGATCATTTCGGACTCTTTTGCTTAATAAAGAAAACATCTTCATGTGATTGCAAGAACAAACTCACACCAACACCATTGCATCTCACTCACCAACAAGGTACTTGTAGACGTTGTTGGCTCCGGTTCCGACGACAGCGATTTTACTGAACAGAGGGAAGGAGACCCCGTAGACTCTGCGCACAAAGCTGTCGATCTCCTTGTCGCTGCCGGGCTCCTGCTGCCCAAACTGGTTGCAGGGGAAGGCCAGCACGTTGAAGTGATATGGCCCAAAGTCCCGCTGGAGCTGCTGCAGGTCTTTGTAGTGCTCCTCGGTGAAGCCACATTCACTGGCTACATTCACCACCAGGGACACCTAAACAACCACAGGATCACACTGTAGCAGCCCCGGCAGTCACAAAACAGTGATCAGCAGCAAATGGGAGACTGTAGACAGCTGTTCACATACTGTAGCTGAATGAGAGCAGATGTACAGAACATGCTCTGTGTGCACATCATCTGTTAGTTTTGTTAGCTTGTGTTTATCTCAGGCTACAGTGACATTGCTACGTTTTGGTTTAAAAACGTATATCATTTTCTAAATTCACACCTCGCATTCATGCTGCTCTGGCGTTTCAGAGCCCCTATAGTGGAGAAATTCGAAAACCCTTCTGGCCCCGTTTTGATTTGGACTCTCTGCAAACGGAGCCTGTTGGCACCATCGACACTGACGCCAATGTTTCACCGCCTTATTGGATTATGACGCCTTGTTCTCTGAGACGAAGCTACTAAGTTACCATGGCAACTACCAACAATGGGCAGAGTATACATGTTGCCTCCTCTTTACTCCGGCATGCGCATGCCCGGTATATACGAGCATTTTGATGAGATCTGAGGTTTGGGCGTGTTAGTTTAAACGTAGATTAGTTCTTCTACTGGAGCTAAAAACACTTGTGTGCACGGTGATCGCTTTTGGCTCAAAACTCTGCTTCAAAAACGAAAAAGTAGCAATGTAAATGTAGCCTCAGATACTGCCATGAAAGGAAGGACAGAATATATTTTCATACCAGGGTCGATCTTAATTTAACAACACGTACACGACGGATGGAGCTTAAAAAGATAGTTTTTTAACATGTTCAATATGATGATATGATTTATCTATGTAAAAGTAGCCTGGATCAAAGGAATTATATTTTCATGATAAAACTCTCTATGTGTTGCCAATCTTAAAATCCCTTCCCTAGTAAGTTACACACTGAAAATGCCAACTTAAGAAACAATTTGGATCATGCAATAAGGCAGGCCTGCTTGGTTCTGTCGAGGAATTGTTGTAAACATTTACAAAGAATATGTTTAGGTCAATTCCTCTCTAACTGAGACGTTTTTGGAGCGATTGGTGGGATTGCTGTGGACGAAGTACACACAGCGATACACTGATAAGCGCAAATGAGGTTTAACCATGTATCCAGCTAATTTAAATAGCTCACGTTCCTGTATTGTGTCAACAGTTAACTTCATTTAATATTGCATGTGGCATTTTCTTTTGCGGGGTGCAAATGTTCCACCAAAACCAAACAAGTTCCTTCCCGAGACTATTTAGCAGAGCCGCCGTCGCTGCGTCCGGAGTTCAGTGCCGCCCAAGACGGTTGTGATTGGTTTAAAGAAAAGCACACAACCCAGAATGCATCTGTGCTGTAGCCAGACCTTACTCCACAGCGCTGTGCAGACAGGTCTGGCAATGCGAGACTAGTCTTTAAGAGTGACTTAACACGAGTCCAGACGAAAAGTTTTATCATGCACATTCTATATATGCTGAACTTTTGCACATCCCTCAACCTTTTTGCACATCCTGCACTCATCCATACAGCCTATTTTTCCTGTATGTGCAACAGTTATATGTACATATTTGTTTCTGTAATTATTGTTTGTTTATTTCATATTCATGTTTAATATCTTTATATATGCACCAACAACCAAGGCAAATTCCTTGTATGTCTTACTTACTTGGCAATAAATCCTTTTCTGATTCTAAATACTTCTCTACCAAATGAGATGTTGCATGTCTGCTGAGATCAATGCTTTTGTTGTTTACCTTTTCATGTTAAGTGTTAGTGAAGTGGTCACATGCATGCACCTGTACAGATACACAGCACAGAAACAGTTGTTAGTGCAGGTTATTACAGCTTGGTGCTTCATCTCACAGTCAATCAGGAAGAGTCTCTGCAAAGGGCGGGAGAGCAGCTCATCACTGGAAAGATAAGCGCATGCTTTCTTAGAGTTAGATGACAGACTAGTGCTGACATCTAGTGTCACCATCAAGAAATTCAATTGTGATGAATCTAAAAATAATTTTCAAAAATCATGGAGTTATGGGCATAATAGGGCTGCACAATTAATCGCGATTTTATTGAAATCGCAATATGAACTACTGCAATATCCAAATCGCGGGGGGGGGGGGGCGCAATATTTGTTAAAGGCAAAATATGTGTCAAACCATTCTAAAATAAAGTACTGTGGTGCTGCACAGATGTCCTGGGCCTACAAATTGTATCCTACAGATTAAAGAAAAAAATATTTGTTTGGTACAGATCCTCGCAAAAAAATCACACCTCAATGAGAATAATGATACAAAAACGATCATTCCCTCCAATATCGTGAATCATATCGCAGTCGCAATATCAGTCAAAATAATCGCCATTAGATATTTTCCTCATATCGTGCAGCATTAGTGCATAATAGATCCTATCCACAAACCGGATCTTTCACAAACACAATGGCAACTTTTCTTAAAACAACAGTGAACTTTATATCAAAATGTTTGAAAATACAAATACTGCAGCAGATTAATCCGGTCTACTGATCCGTACCTGGTTTGAATGAAAACCCTATACGCTCCTGCAGCTGCAGGGGGCTCTGCAGGCCTCTTGCCACGTAGGCTAGCGGGGCTACATGATGGGACATCCCGAGCAGGCTACAGTCAAAGTGATCCGCTGCAGTATACTAGGCTACTGTGTTAGTTACAGGCTACTAACAAAATGCTAAGTTGGAGAAGTAGAAACAAATAAACATTCCCATGCGACATTTATTCATGCGACCGGGTGACATGCAAAGAGACTCCGGTTACAGTGAAGACTCTAACATCACCTAGCATATATAACGTTATACCGCTGTAATATTCATCTGTTCAGATCCAGACTTACCGAACCCCGGTATTTTTCCAGGGACACTAACTTCCCCCTGCTGTTCACTACTTTAAAAGTATATAAGTCTTTCTGTTTGCCCTCCGTGAGGCTGAATAAAGTAATTAACACGGCGAGCGCTCTGGGAAGCATCTTTACAGTCAAACAGCCAACGCAACAGCTGGGAAACTTCTCAAACTCCTGGGGATCTCCTCTCCGGTCCGGCGGTCAAGTTACAACAGAGAAGGACGACACTTCCTGGTCCGGCCGTCACTTACAAAATAAAAGTCTTGTTGACGAGTTTGTCTATCTGTTGTCATACATTTCGTTATAAAAATGAAATAAAAAATTAAAACTTGAGTAAATCAAAATTATGAATATATGTTTCCTTTAAATTTTACCACAAAATACTTCAAAAAATGTGACAAAGCCCTATTAAGTGGAAAATCATGAAATAGTAAACTACAATTCTAATTTCGACTAACGTTATCTTTAGTTTTTTTTTTGTTTTAAAAGCACTACAATTTTTTTTTTTTTCATTTCGTTTGTTGTTACTTAAACAAAAACCCTGTAAAAAGTTGTAAAAGTCCTTTTCATCTCAACCAGTGCAGGACATTGGACATGAGGTGTCTCAGGCTTTTATATTGAAGGCACATTGAATACAGTAGAGCTGGAACATAAACAAAAACTTGTCCACCTCTCACTCTCAGCTCATTAAGGAAATTAAGGCATGCACACCATGGCCTACTTTTTAATCTGGAGGAAAACAAATGAACACATGCCAAAAAATATAAAACAAAACCTAAAATCTGCATATTAATTACAGGCATGTTCCTCTGCAAGAAAAGTTTTCACAAATGTAGGGTATTTATGCTTCGCCACGTTAGGATAACTACACATATTTCAGACAGGAATGTTTTTGTTTTATCCTGTGGTCTGAAATTTAGTTTTGGTTTAAATGAATGGCCTACTCTATATTTATTAATTTGTGCATTGCACTACTCAGTATCTGAGGGGGGTGGGGGGTGGGGACCTTTTCAACAACTGGCTGTGTTAATCTTTGAGTAAAAGGACAGATGCTTCTCGGTGCAAGATACAATCATAGATATAAAACAATATTTCGTTTGTTTTGTATCTGTGGATACAATGTTGTTTCAACTCTGTAAAAGTACATCTGCTACATTTCCAATCTTTCAAGTTTACATCAGATCTTCTACATCTACATCAGGCAATTATACAACAGGATTATGAAGAGAAGAGACGACAGCTCTGAGATTATAATATATTTTGAATTGCCTTGCTTTGCATAAACCTTGGGAGTAACTTTAACACTATAGCCTAATTATGAGGGAGCATTGAAAACATTTTACTTAACTAAGACAGATAAACGAGCAAAAATGCATTGTCTGGCCAAGGCAATTTATATAGAGTACAATCTCTATATAAATATAAATATTATATATATGAATAGAAACCCATGCAAAATAACCCTAATTGTAACATTATTAATTTATATAGAGTACAATCTCTATATAAATATAAATATTATATATATATATGATACCAATGCAAAATAACGCTAATTGTAACATTATATAGGCTATACCCTTTTCTCAAAATATTTTATTTCGTATCCCCTTTTTTAAATATATCTGCAATTATTATTATCATTTAGATTATGTGTCACCGTACTACTGTCGTGATATTTATATTTTGAATAAATTAAAATACTGTAAATACAGTAAAAGAGTTCTCAAACGGTATTTGATCGCAGCACCTTTCACGCCCCTCTTCATCTCATCATTACTGGCGCTCCCACAATGCAGCGGGGTAACGTATTAACATGGCGTCAATGGTTGCTGTTTTGACCAGGGCCGTGGGATTTGAAAAATATTTAGTACAGTATCATGGAGACAGCTAAACAATAATTTGGAATCAACTTTAGAGCTCGAATGTAAGTTAATACGCGCTCTTCTGTGTTGTAATGGTTGAAGCCGTTGTTTTTAATGACTTGCTGCTGCTGTGTGGCAACTGGGTGCCAGTATTATTTATTTCCCGTTAGCTAGCTCAGCCGGACGACCGGGGGGCACAGCAGCTAACGTTAGTTAGCTAGCTAGCTTAACGGCAGGAAGTCAACGCGAAAGGGGGGACGGTTTTTTGGTTTTAAAGGGGGGCATTTTTTTTTTTTTTTTTTTTTAAAAAAAAAAACCATTTTTTTTTTAATGGTGAGCATTTCTTTTAGTCGATAATATCTGTGATGATGACCCAATCTGTTCGGTTCTGTATTGAAAGTTGAGCTAACATGAAGTCCCAGTGTTGTGTCGAAGTCTTGTTTTCCCATCAGTTTCGATTCCCCTGAACTAGCTACCTGGAACAAACGGTAGTTCATTCCCAATCAGTCATTGCTGCGGCGCCTAAACCAAAACCTAACTCTAGCTAACTAACGGTATTTCCCAAATAACACCGACTACGGAGGGGGGCGGTACGGAATACCAAGGGGCAACCGATTTTGACACAACATCGGCATCACTTGCTCTGTCTGTTCTGGCTCTGTACATGTGAACAGTGGTGGAAGAAGTATTTAGAACTCAGATCTTTTACATAAAGGTCCTATAACCTAATTAACGTTATGCCAATGTTCAGGTTCCTAGCCTACTCCATGTTTGGGGTTTTACTAGAACATGTTTACATGCCAAATTTTTTTTTCTCATACTGGCTGTCTGAATACACCTGTATTCACCCTCTGTCTGAAACGCTCTGTTTTAGCGCCTGTCTCTTTAAGCCCCCCTGCCGAAAAAAAGCCCAGTCTGTTCAGCGTTTCCTGGTCTTTCAACATTTGTGGGTCTCAGTCATTGCACCCGGGGAGGACTGTAATGCCACCGTAGCGGCACTTTCTAACTATAAAGTATAGTTTTGACATCACAACCGTGCTGAAGTCCTGACGGCTTGTTTAAAGGCACCGTTTCTGAATACGGGCAGTGTGCATTTCTCTGTGGATTGAGCATTTTGATATTTTCACAGTAATTATACAGCACCTTGACCTGCTTTATAATCAAAATAGACATGGGAATCTCACTTTTTACAAGATGGGACCTTTAAGTTAAAAGTAGCAATACCAGAGTGTAAAAATACTGTGTTACAAGTAAAAGTCCTGCATTCAAAATCTTTTTTAAAATTACAAACATTTTAGAATCAAAATATACTTAAAGTACCAACATTAAAGTGATACGCCACCGTTTGTTGAAATAGGGCTTATCACGGTCTCCCCTAGCTGTAGATAGGTGGACCAATGCATTTTTTGTGCATGCATTGTTTTAGTCCGGTGCAACACCGGCAGCGCCACCGCTACTTAGCTTAGCGTAGTGAATGGAATCCTATGTTGCCAGTTAGCATGTTGTGAGCAAAAGTGAGCCAACAAAAGACAAAAAAAACAACCTAATTACTTGCACTGAGACAAAAAATGCATTGGCCCACCTATCTACAGCTAGGAGAGACCGTGATAAGCCCTATTTCAACAAACTGTGGCATATTCCTTTAAAGTACTCATTATTAGGGTTGGGAATCACCAGAGGCCCCATTATACGAAAATATCACAATACCTATGTCACGATAGGATATTATTACGATATTTTGCGATATACTGCAATTTATTACACATTATCAGCTTCAAATTATGCCCCCAAAGGAAAACTTTGTCAACTTCTGTTTTATCTAAAAAGATTAATTTCTCTGTACACGCTGACAGACTGCAGCTGGTGCTGACCTTCCCCTGTACAGGCAACTGCGAGCATGAAAGAAAAAATAGGGAGAGGAAAAAGAAAGGCACCTGCGCGTACGAAACTTAGCAGCATGAGCACAGAGCATACACAACGTGCCCGCGAGTGTCTGCTTTGCAAGCGCTGGAGGGCAGGTTTACCAGCGAGAGCGTGTATGCCCTCCAGCGCTCACAGTATAGATTTTCGCAGGCGTGTGATGTTTGTTCTATACACGCAGGTGCCATTCTTTTCCCTCTCCCTGTGTTTTGTTTCACGCTCGCAGCTGCCTCTACAAGTCTCTTGTTGAATTGGCACGCAAAATGTAATATCTGCGCGTGTGAAATGATCGTGAGCATGTTTTATTGCGCACGTGAGATAGGACATAATCCTGACGCCATATAAATTTGTCACATACTAAAGTTCTGTACTTTAAAAAATATATGTAAGTTACATTCAAAGTTTGTCTGCACATATTTGGTCAGGTAGCTTCACCTAATATTGGTTTCTTCTCTTTTTTTTTTTACCTAGACTTTAGGTGGCCTGCCTCCCTGGTCATCCTCAGCGTGGTGTTGACTCCACCAGGGACAAGAGCGAGAGGGATGGAGGAGTCCAAAAGTCCAGTGAAATCAGTCAAACAGTCTCAACCCAGAGGAGCCAAACCTTTGTCCAGTGAGAAGTTAAGTAAAGGAGGAGAGGGCACCAAGTCTGCAGCCCGCAGCAAAGACAACCTCACTGCTGCAAAGGATGACCATAATATAGGCAGTCAGGGAAGCCGCGGGCCAGGCAAGACTTTCACAGACGTCCCCCAGGACAAGAGGAGAGGACGGTCCTCCAGGCTGACTAGACTGACTGGAAGAACAAGTTCTGGGGAGCGAGGGAAAGGAAAAGCAACAAGCTCACAACAGAAGCCGGTGGCACAGGCTCCTGACTCCAGGGTGTCTATTTCTCCAGACAACAGCCTCTCAGCAAACCGAGGGACCAGCTCTCGTGTAGTGCCCGGTACACCTGCGAAAGGCCCCACAGAGCCAGCCAAGAGCTCCACTGTAGCTCCTGCAAAGGAAAAGTCTCATGGTGGGTTTGCACCATGTTTTTTTTTTCCTGAGATGATTCTGTCTTCTTCACCAAATGTAGCTCTGGTAAACAGTGCTTTGTCTCTGTTGTTTGTAGGGGTGAAAGCTGCTGCATTGATGCATCAGTCCGTCAAAGAGGTGAGGCCCACTGTGGAGGAAGGGCCCCTGACAGAGCAACAGCTGGGCCTCCGACAGGCAGAGGAGCGCCTCTACAGAGACTACATCCACCGACTGCTGAAAGTAAGGAAACAATCCAGTCTCGCCTGACATACAATAAATGTAGGGCTCCGCTCATCTATATGCTGCATTATGGGTCTGCTACATCTGTAATAGATAGGTTGATAAATAGATCCATGGATAAACACATTCTTTGATCAAACATCATCTATTGTTCTTGTCCATTGACAAGATAGTTTTAAATGTGATCAGAATTCAACAATGGATGGAAGTCTACCTACTCTATGTATACTAAAACCACGGACCCTCATATTGTAAATTCATAGTTTCTGTGCTTTTTATTTTTATTTTTCGGCATTTCTGCCTTTATTGGACCCTAAAGCAGAGATATATGAAAGGGGAGGGAGAGGGGGGAAGACATGCAGGAAAACCGTTACAGGTCGGATTTGAACCATGGACCTTCTGCATCGAGGAATCAACCTCTCCACTCTACCAACTGAACTAAACAGCCAAGTTTCTGTGCTTTTTAATGAGGGTAAAGGAGTAGATGTAATTGTTTAAGAATTTTGAACGAGGTAATTTAACTTGTGGAAAAACTAAATCCGACACACATTGCTATTCCCAGCAGAGTATTTTTATATTTCATAAAACATGCCTGGAGGGGATTTTTTTAAACTTCCGTCGAGTTAATTGAGAGCGAAACAATATGTTCTCAGTGTTTCCTCTAGGATTTTTTTTAGCAGTGGGGGCAGATCTGTCGGAACCGAAAGTAAGCTATAGTATGAAACCATTCATAATGAAACTAATTGCATATTTGCCTCAGTGGCAAAGTTAGCAGCCTTGCTGTGCGTTTTCTTGGCTTTTGGAAAAATAACTCCAAGGCTCGGTTATAGGGGAATTCAGAAAGGGTGGCCCATTAATGCTGAGTAGCATATATGCTGCTAGTTGGTCCCCCTGTGGCCTGTTCCTTAACACTAGAACGGCCAGGATGGTCATTTTGACTGTTTTGAAATTTATATGTGTAATAACTTTGCTAAATAAAAAAATACAATCCTGCTGGTACCTGACATTTCCTAAAAGAGCCTGTATATTATTTTTTGGCTATATACATTACACGAAAGTCAAAGCAAATACAATCACTTTTACCTATTTTGGTCATACACTCGCGGTTTTGTTTTTAATCTTTTGCATGGTTGAAGATGCATCTTGGTTGCTTAGTAACTACCATAGTCTCTGTCAGAGAAACGTAACTCGCGGTCGCGAGTAACAAGTGTGGACATCACCGATGGAGTGAAGGCAAAGCCAGAGTCGGTAATGTAGGCTACTACGGCGTGGATGGACTCTCTTGACTCTCTGAATCAGAAGAAAAGCACCGGGCGCTCACTCTGTGAAAGGCGCGGTACACGTATGGCTGTTTACATGTTCATAAACTTTATACATCCTCGAACTGGCTGGAATCATTGCACACATCCTCTCCAAGAAGCGCACCAGTAGTAAAATTGTCCGGAGGAAGTTCATGCAGCAACTGGCAGAGGAGCTGAGAGCGGAGTTTATGGAGGAAAAAAGGGCAGAGGCACACGGTCCGAGCAGCGCTGCGCACCGCAGCAGACACCAAAACGGAGGCAGTGCAGGTTAGGTTAGGTTATAAATGTTCAAATAACATACTTTAATTGTTATTTGGCTGTGAATTATGTTGAATGAATTTCCCCCAATATGTTTCGGGACATGTATGAAATAATCACGGTTTCTACTATGCTATGATATCAAGGGCGTTGTAGTGAATTAACAGCCACGTGCTATTTAGCTAGCAGGTGAAGGTGAAACTAAAAATGTTCAAGAACTATAGACTAATACAGGCTTAAATGACCTGACAATATAAGTTAGGCTATACGACTTACAGTTCTCAAGGATGCACAAGTGCCATCTCAACCAGGTCCTCCGGACAGCCTGTCTCTTTTTTCTTTCTCCCTTTTCTCTGAGTGGCACTCAGCGTTGTGAAGCGCGTGTCCGCTCTATTCTCCGACTCTCTAACATTCACTGCTGATAGACGCATTTTTTTACATTTCTGTAACTGTGGCGGGAGAAATCTAACCGTGGCGGACCGCCACTTGCAAATCAACATAGAGGAAACACTGTGTTCTTGTTTTCCACTTTGTTTCTTGTATGAAGTTAACTATAAAGCTTAGCCCAAAACGGTGCTTAGTTAACATCAACTGCACACCAAAAAACAACAACTGAGATCTAATATGTTTTGGCGGAACAATAACTGCACACGAGCGGATCACTGATTAAGTTCTTGGTGTTTAGTTGATGAAGATTTCTCTGATTTCAGCTTCTTAAATGTGAATATGTTCTAGTTTCTTCTCTCCTTTGTGACAGTAAACTGAATATCTTTTTGAGTTTTGGACAAAACAAGACATTTGAGGACGTCATCTTAGGCTTTGGGAAACACTGATCCACATTTTTCACCATGCTTTGACATTTTTCTAGATCAAAAAACTAATTGATTAATCGGCTGATTAATCGACTATGAAAATAATCGTTAGTTGCAGCCCTAGTTGAGATAAACGAGTTATGTCTAAAATACTGACAGGTCCATTCTGTATGATGTGTTGAATGGTAATACTTATTTGGTAACTACCCAAATGAGAATATTTAGAGCCAAAGTTGTTGCACAGCTGTTTTGTGTAGAGACAAAATGAAAGGCTGATGCACTGAAGGAGACGTTGGGCTTATTTTGATAAATTCAAAATAATAATGCAAACCCATTCCTCCCATTTTTACCCTTTCACGTTTGCTCATGGAGTCCTGGTCAACCTGTGTTTTTCCTGTGCTACTGATTTTGCGTGTTTGTATCTCCACCTAGCATGAGCAGGTGGGATTAAAGAATGTGATTATGATCATGTAAAAATTACAAATCCCCAGATTTTCAACCGAAGAACTGCGAGAGAACCTGCATAAACCGATTTGCTTTTGCCTCTCTTCCTGTTTCCACAGCAGTCCCCTGAGTACCCAAACTATCAGTACTTATGCAAGCTGTGTTCTGTGCACATCGAGAACATTCAAGGAGCCCACAAACACATCAAGGAGAAGAGACACAAGAAGAACATAATGGTACGGGAACTTTAAGTCTGTATTGTCACTCATCCCAGCACTTGGGCATAAAGTATGTGCATGTGGGAAGACAGAGAAAAGGAGTGCTGCTTTTTGGGGGTGGTTGAAAAAAAGTCTAACTAGGTGCTCTTTGGTGCAATAGTATCAGAACAGCATGAAAAACCAAGGCACTCTTGTTGAAGAAAATATTAATAAGCCTTTTATTGATGCGGCTAATGCATAGGTAAAGGTAAGAAATACGCGTTGCCCCCTCTACACCCTGAAGAAGGCCTGTGTTCCCCAACCGTGTGCGTATTTTTTTACATTTTGCTATGCATTAGCCGCATCAATAAAGGATTTTTAATATTTTCTTCAACAAAAGGTGCCTTTGGTTTTTCATGCTGTTCTAAATGAAAGTATTTTGCATCCTCTGTTGTCTGTCTGTTGTATCAGGAGAAACAGGAGGAGAATGAGCTGCGTGCCCTGCCGCGCGCCTCCGCTGCCCAGCTGAGGGCCGTGGACGCGGCGGTCCTAGAAACAGCCAGGCAGCACGGCATCTCGGAGGAGGACTTTGAGGTTCGGAAGGCCGTGGTCATCAGGATGGAAGAGATCATAAAGAAGCACCTCTCAGGTTGTATGCTGTGATGCCACTCAGCCTTTTTTTTATTGTGTTCTTCTTCTTCAGAAATCCATGTTCCCATGCACAAAACCAACTTTGCACATAAGTCCAGTCCTATGCTAAACTTAAGTGTTATTTGTGTGCTAATTGTCCTGATGGTGGCGCTACAACAGCCATCTAAAATTCTAAACTTTAAAAATGTATAACAAATCAGCCGTACATGCTACAACGTCGCAACTTATGCCAAACTGTAACTGCTGTTACCTTGTAGCAAGTTTGAAGTCCATCACTCTACTTTTTGCAAAAACTGCAAAACTTCTTAAACTTATCTCCTCCCACATGTTTGTTTCAATCGACACCACATTTGGGCAACTTCATCTTCAGACTGTCCTTACCATTCAAATTTTTTATTTATCAAAAATTTAGCCCACAATGCATTAAAATGTTTGACTACATATAGTAGTGTAAACAAATACTGCAATTTCTTCCAAACTAAATCTTTGACGTTCATGGAAAAAATTTACAACATTGGAAGATCACTGTAGATTTGGTGTGCAAAATTTCAGAATTCATGTTTGAATTGTGTCCCCATCCAAGCATTGCAGTCAATGCGAAATAGAGTATCTTTAAACATCAGTTTGGCATTTAGTCATCTTTTTGAAAATAAATTACAGGCATCTCTATGTTGTCTTAACAAAGTACACAAATTCTCAGAATTTTCTAATTAGAAATTAATTTTTTTACAGCAGCTTCAAATTCTGCATTTTCACGCAAGCCTTTCCTGCGATGCCACTTGTGCCATCACCCAGATAATAGCTCCCTGAGATCAGAACCTGCCTACAGCCTCAATGGTTCCGAGTTCGAGCCCATGGTGTTGCAAGATGAGCATACACGTATCTAATCGGGCATTGTGCTGTGGACGACCCCCCTGCATATTTTAAATGTGTATCTGCATTAACACACCTGATTCGGTCCAGTTAAGGAAAGTCATGTTATAATAAAAATAATAAAATATAGCCCAAATGGCTCACTGAGATCAGCGTTTGCCTTTGGACCAGAAGATTGTGAGTTCAAAGCCCATTGGTCGCAATGCCACGTCTTATAGAAAATCAGCCATTGTCCTTTGGACACCTTCCTTGCAACTTTAAAATGCTCGACCCCGACCAGCAGCTATCATTTTTCTGTTTTTGTCAGTTGTGGAAGAAGTATTCAAATCCTTTACTTAAGTAAAAGTGCTAATACCACACTGTATAAAAATAGTCTGTTACAAGTAAAAGTGCTGCATTCAAAATGTTACTTAAGTATGTAAGTATCATCAGTAATATTGTACTTAAAGTATTTAAAGTACTCAGTGCAGAACAATCCTCACATTTTAGAAACTTAAAAACAATCAAAACCGTTCTGATAATCAACTAAGTGTTTAATGGTCTCATCATCTCAGCTGGACTTGTAGGCCGTTATATTGTTGGCTAGTTCAATTTATAATAAAACATATTTTATAAACTACATGTGTTTCGTGTGCAAAAATCTTAATTTGTTAAGTAACTAAAGCTGTCAGATTTATGTAGTGGAGTAAAAAATACAAGATTTCTCTCTGAAATGTAGCGGAGTAGAAGAAGAATGTGGGATGTACCTGAAATTTCTACTTAGGTACAGTACTTGAGTAAATGTACTTACTTACATTCCACCACTGTTTTTTATTTATTTATTTATTTATTTTTTAAAAGTGTTTCTGAGTGTTAAATATTCTGTATGTATTTTCCAATGTCTTGTCTTTGGTTTTCCAGCTTGTGCTCTCCGTCTCTATGGCTCATGTCTAACCCGATTTGCCTTCAAGAAGAGTGATATCAACATTGATGTCACCCACCCCTCCTCAGTAAGTCTGCTTCTGCTATTTTTATTTTTAATTTATTTACAAAAGACTAACTACACACGACATTCCTTATAGTTGACTTCCTCTCATTACCTTTGTCTGTTCAGATGACACAACCTGAGGTCTTGATTCAAGTCCTGGAAATCCTTAAGAAGAGCCGTAAGTTTAGTTTATTGTCCTATACACTAAAGTGCTCGGTGCATGTTCAATTTTCCATGAGTTGAGACATGATCAATTGTTACTAAGGTGCATAGACCTACTGATCCGGGTTTGTCTGGAATTATCAGGTGTATCTTGTAGGTTCATGTCTGTTCACGTTTTTCATTTTTCAAGAAGCACATTGCTCAGAAATTTCCTGATCTGCTTTGGTCTTGAATTTGAATAAAATGTTTCTCCTTGAGGACCTCATCCACGTCACGTGGTTTGGATTGTTACTGCTTCTTTGTGTGCGGTTCCACTTTTATGTAAAAGTCCTGCAATGAATTTGTGTTTGTGCAGCCCTCTTGAAGGTCATTCGCTGTTTTAGTTTTTTTGTTCTGTCTTTCTTCTCTAGCCGAATATTCTGAGGTTGAGTCCGATTTTCATGCCAAAGTTCCTGCTGTGTTCTGTCGGGACGTTAGCAAGTGAGTGCTACCTTAAATGCATCAATGCAGTTTGTTTTGCCGATTTTTTTTATATGTATATTATATTTGTTTACTCTTATTGATGTTCAAATTATTTGTCATACAGGTTTAGAAAGGGAGTTTAAGATAACAGTAGTGATAGTATAGGATGTAGTTTTCATATTTTTTTAAACATTTGTTTGTGACTTTACACGTATGACTAGAACAAGGAAATCTTTATACAAGTGCAACTTGGCACCTCAAGAGTCAGCTGCTTCAGAGGATCTTATTTCAGTGTCCTTATGTAACTGCACATTGTTACAGTTCAAATCATCTCCCCCTCTCCTGACATCTGAGGCATGCAGTTGCAGCACTAATTTAGAGCCTGTCATCAACTTTAGTGCCTCCCAAAAAAAAATCCCTCTAAAAAGAAACAGCAATTCCTCACTACCTCCAGTGTTTTACACGTTAAACACAACATATTCCATATGGTATCCCTCAATGAGCCCTTGCAGCAGGAGGTTCTGTTCAATATAAATGTAAGAATTTAATCCACCTTTTCTCTGTCGTCTTCCCTCGCCTCTGTTCCTGTGCAGCGGCCTGTTGTGTAAAGTGAGTGCTGGTAATGACGTTGCTTGTCTCACCACCAATCACCTGGCAGCCCTCTCTAAACTGGAACCCAGATTGGTCCCGCTGGTGCTGGCCTTTCGCTACTGGGCAAGGGTAAGGCTGACACTAAATCCTCAGCTGAAAGAAGAAACAATAAACAGCTTGTTTTTTCTGTGCACGTTGCTCCGCATACTGATATCCCTTTTGTAGTACAAAAGCATGTGTCTGTCAGCAGGTTTGTATTTTCAAAAATAGTTTTTACTTTTACTAATTAGTATGTTTATTAAATGACACACCCAATATACCAGTCCCACTGTCTAGAAAGTATATCCTGATATCCGACACGTTGGATTTTAAAGCAGACGGATCGCAATGCTCGTGTAATTTTTTTTCTTTTTAAAATTAAGCACCTCTATCTCTGCACAAACCAGCTATATTACTTCTAGGTCCAAAATGCCAAAAATACAAAATTTGGATTAAGGCCTAAGTGCAGATTAACAGAAAGCATTTTGTTTATCTCTGCAGCTGTGTCACATTGACTGCCAGGCTGAAGGTGGCATCCCCTCGTACTCCTTCGCCCTCATGGTCATCTTCTTCCTGCAGCAGAGGAAAGAGCCCATCCTCCCCGTCTACCTGGGCCGCTGGGTAGGTGAAGGTTTTCTGTTGTCTTAGTCTTGTCCACTTTCACTGGAAAAATGTCCAATCTCCGTTTAAACAAAATAGAAAAAAAATCGTTCAACCTTTTTCTTTCTTTTAAATCTCTTTTTGGGCATTATATGCTACAGTAGCGAGATGTCAACGGTTGGCCATGGAGAACAGACCTGTTTTGATCGAACTTGTTTTACGATGATCTCAATCATTATCATACATATAGCCTGTACACTTGAACCTGTAAAATCCCGTTTCCTTCCGACAAATACACACCTGAACCCTGGTACACAGACTCTGAATCTTCTTTCTAAAATATTCTTCTAAATAAGATACCCCAAAACTGCTTATTTTCATCTCCTATAACTAATGATTTGCCCATTTATCATATATCTGCTGTAGTAGTATACTTAATTTGTTTATACTTTATAACATTTTCCTCATAAATTAAAATTTTTTTAATTCTCAATTAACTCTATGGAAGTTTAAAAATCCCCTCCGCATGTTATTTGTCAGTGCTATCCTGACAAAAATCCTATCCTTCTCCAAAAAAGGCTGAAATTTAAAACTTATCACATCCTGATGTAAATCAGACAGTGTCTGCCCTTTTAATGGGAATTTAAGAGGATGAGTTGCATTCTTCGTCTGCATCTTGTGTCATGTTGTCATGAAAACGGCGCAGGTCTGTGTTGCAAAACACAGGTTGAACACAAAATGTTGATGTAATAAAAGTGTGGGTGTTATTGTGAGCAGGCCCATTTTTCTCAAGAAAAATGCATGGCTGAAAAATCCTCCTTTCATTTGCAAAATACTGAGGAAAACCGATTTGAAGGTGCTACAACCCATTAATTTGTTTAGCAACAGAGGACCTCCAGTCTATTTGTGCCATGAGGTGCTCACAGAGGGATGATCACAAATATAAGATGCTGTGTGGAAAGATGTAATTACACTTAACAAAGGTTTCCTGAAGTTGCATGTTAAAGATGCAGTAGGTAAGATTGTGAAGAGCCAGGACTTTGCTAACAAATTTGAACATCGACAACTTCTCAGTCCCTCCCCCCTTTCTGCTGCAGCCCAGAACGTCTCCTAAGCCCCGCCCACACAACGGAGTTTGACAGAACTGCCGGCCGGCATGTCAGACAACATGTTCAATAACTAAACACTAACACAACGTTAACTTTACTCACCAACAGTAAAACGATGCTAACTAGCAGGCTAGCGTTAGCCATTTCAGCATCACATCTGACCGACCACTGTGCTAACGTTACTATCATCCTCACCAACGTAGCTTTGTGAACTTTTGACTACTAATAACCAAGTGAAAGATAAATCATTCATGGTAATTATGTTACCGGTCGAGAAGAAATGTGGCTACATCTGCATCGTTCTTCAGATCTTTAAAATCCTGCAGCTCACGCCACCTCTGAAAAGCCACTCCAATATTCACCGGAGTTTGTGGAAACCTTTCTGCAGCTCGTGCGCGGGGAGGGGGGAGGGGAGAACGCTCTTATATGCGTGTACGTGCCTGAGCAGTGATTGACAGGCAGATAGACCCCCCCCTGTGGCCCTGATTGGAGAAAATCAACCGGGAGCGGTGGAATTTTGCCAATGGCACTACAGGCTGTAGGTGGGGGCAGAGGAGCTGTTTTTTATTTTACATAATTCATGTAGTTCTACTGGAACATAGGGTCAGTTTCAGCAAATATGACAGAAAGTTAGTTTTATAAGACTTACCTACTGCATCTTTAAAGGGTATCGGTACCAAGGTGAAAAACTGTGTTTTGCTGCTCTTTCTATTTAAAAGTTTTAAGCCTTCATTCCAAGCATTCCACAGCCAGAATCACTGCTTTGTGTCATTGGTATGTGCTCTTGAACCTGTAACCATACCCAAAAGTTACATCAACAGGTCCACATAGAAAGACCTTTGCTTAACGGTTATTTTTTTATTTGTCTGTATGGACAGCGTTTTATTTCCGGCATGGAAATTCCACCGGATGTTCCTCATTTCGGCTGGATGTCCGTCACCTTCCACTTTCTTAGTGTTGGCGTTCTAAACTGCGGTGGATTTATGAAGAATAATGGTTAACTGCTCCTCAGATCTCTGCAGGGTAAATCCAGACAGCTAGCTAGACTATCTGTCCAATCTGAGTTTTCTGTTGCACGACTAAAACTACTTTTGAACGTACACACGTTCCACCAAAACAAGTTCCTTCCCGAGGCTATTTTGCAGAGGCACCGTGGCTCTGCTCGGCACTTAGCGCCGCCCAGGACGATTGTGATTGGTTTAAAGAAATGCCAATAAACCAGAGCACGTTTTTTTTTTCCCATCCAGGAATGTTGTGTGGATTAGCCAGACCTTCCTCCGCAGCGTTGTGGAGGAAGATCTGGCAAATCAAGACTATGTTTGACTTAATTTTCCTCTTTCAGATCGAAGGCTTTGATGTGAAACGCGTGGACGAGTATCACCTAACTGGAATCGCTTTGGACATGTTTGTCCGGTGGGAGCGCAGACCTCCGACCTCCACGGAGAACCGAAACGAGGCCAGAGGAGAAGGCAGACCCAAACCAGAGCAGAAAAAGCCCGATGATACTCATTACTCAGAAGGCTTGGTGAGTCTCACTACAGCACACAGTCATATCGTAAGAGAACAGTTGACTGTGATTCCGATTTCCAGGCATATGTTTATGGAGGGCAGTGTTGATTTTCTTGCTTTGTCGGCCTGCTTTTAACTATCCCTCTGTCGCTGTCCTTTTAAAGACCCGCCTAACCTTGAACCTGGGTAAAGATGTGTCGCTGGGCCAGTTGTGGTTGGAGCTTTTACGTTTCTACACACTGGAGTTTGCTCTTGAAGACCACATCATCAGCATCCGCCTAAAGGAGCTCCTCTCTAGGGAAGGCAAGAACTGGCCTCGCCGCAGGCTGGCTATTGAAGGTGTGAGAGCCAACAATGTTGGGAAAACTCATCTTACAGTTCTAAAGAAATTTCCGAAATTCACTCTGTACGTCTTTTTTTCTTTTCTTCTTCTTTTAGATCCCTTTGCCCTGAAGCGAAATGTTGCACGCAGCTTGAACAGCCAAATGGTGTTTGAGTACATCCAGGAGCGCTTCCGTACGGCTTACAAATACTTTGCTTGCCCTCAGAGAAGGGGCACTGGGGGGCGCCGGAGAGGCAAGAAGGCAGAAAAGCAACGTGCAAAATTGAAAAAGGTCGACAAGAAGGAAGAAGACGACGGGACAGGTGAAGGAAGTCCGTGCGCTCCGAGGGGGCACCGGGGGTTTAAGGAGGACGAGGAGCCGGACAGCAAAGATGAAGATGGATCAGATTCGTTCAGAAAGAAGGATGAGAAGACTTTAGACGCCAGCCTCATGGACATGGTTCTCAATGAGGGCAACATACCTTCCTTTTCCCCCAACGGCCTGCTGGACAGTGACAAGGAGGGGGAAGAAGAAGAAGAAGAAGAAGAAGAAGAAGAGGAGGAGGAGGAGGAGGAGGATGATGATGATGATGAAGAAGAAGAGGAAGAGGAAGAAGAAGAAGAAGAAGAAGAAGAGAAGAAGTGGAAAGCAGTGTTTCAGATAAGGACGGACCAGTACCATCAGAGGATCTGCACTATGTGTTTGACAAGATGATTTTCACTGGTGGGAAGGTAATTATGATAAACATCATTCACCCTTTGTACACATGTTGTTTTTATAAAGTCAGTAGCATCAAATCAAGCATTGATTTACTCGAGATATTAATAATTGTAGTTTTAACAAAAATATAAAATTCTGCAATACTATTTAATAGGGGTGGTACGGTTCACAAAACCCACGGTTCGTATCACGGTTTTAGGGTCACGGTTTTCGGTTCTGTACGGTTCTTGTTATTTTTTCTTTTAATCTTTAACACTCTGTGTAACATCTCTGAGGAAAGCTAGGTGAGATTTTGATACAGCCAGAGGTAAGACATTGATGATTTCAACAAGCTTTTCATTTATTTGGCAAAAAAAGGAGAATGTGTATTGCCATCTACAGGAACTGAAGATTGAAATATTACAGAATATCAATTGAAATAACTTGCATTTATCAAACTGCCAACTTCAGTGTAGCTCTTACAAGAAAGTGTATCCTTTTAAAAGAAAAAGAGAGGAACTCTTAAAGCTCCATCTTTTGAATAAGTCAGAGTATGTTAAACATAAAAGCAGTTTACATTGTTAGTTAATTTCCTATCCTGGCCTGGGCTGGGACACACAGTCATACGGTTTGATAAAGTACTTATTGGACTTTAACTTATCATTGCACTTGCAATAACGAGCGTAGCTGTCAGGTCCTCCTATATACGTCTCATCTCCGTTTTCCTGCATCTACTGTTTGTGTGTGTGTGTGTGTGTGTGTGTGTGTGTGTGTGTGTGTGTGTGTGTGTGTGTGTGTGTTTTGTTTGTGTGTGCGCGCGTGTCAGTCACGGGGAGAACTGAGCAGCCCCGCCCGCTGCAGAGACCTGACAGGATTGAAACTGCAGCCGCTTCAGCGACTTTAGAGTGAAAAAAACATTACAGCGTACATTGATGTTAAAATGTATACAGGTTGGCAGGACGGTCTGAAATGTTTTGCACGGTCTTTCGCTGTACGTTTTGTTGGCAACTTGTCCACACCCCTTCTTTCGTGCGAAAGGGAAAGAGGTCACATACGGGCACGAGGCTACATTGCGCATGCGTCGAATCGTGCGGCACACACACGTTCCGAACCGAGACAAGCGGACCGAACGGTTCGGATGTTTTTTCATGAACCGTACCGCCCCTACTATTTAATATAGCTCCTGAACTGTTTGTGATAGAGAGCTAATTTGAAAAAAAGAAGACATTTTTTTTACCTTTCAAGCTTTCCCACTTTTACCGCTGCAGTGTAGAAGAAGCATAATCTCACCTGTCAGCATTGATGGGTTCAGGTCACTTGGGTGAGATGTTTACATTTAGGGAGGGTCTTTATTGGTTGATTGACACACGTGGACTTAGTCCATGCATTGGCTTCAGTGGTTGTTGGAGAGCATACTGCAACCCTTAAGACCTTTTTATTTATAAGCTGTGCAACATGGGACATTGCCCCACACAAATGTTTGGTCACAGGATGTTCTGTAACTAATGCAGGATGGCTGCAACAATTTGGAATTCATGCTATTTTATACTTGCGATTACTCTGTGTTATTGAAGGCTGTCATGTGTAATCGGCCGTTTCATTCCAGCCTCCAACGGTTGTGTGCAGCATCTGCAAGCGAGATGGTCACTTGAAGGACGAGTGTCCTGAAGACTTCAAGAAGATTGAGCTGAAGCCTCTGCCTCCGATGAACGACCGCTTCAGAGATATCCTTGATGGGCTCTGCAGATTGTGCTACTGTATGTAGTCAATAGTGCACTTTCTTTCACTTAAATCTTTTTTGGATTGGTTGCCCTTAATGTACATACAAAATAGACTTTTATATACATGAGGCAGGTGAATTTAACGGTTTATACAAACAATACAAATATATATAAATTTGAAGGTACAGTGGATTTTTTTGATAATTGCATTGAGGTATCACACTAAGTGAAGAGTTGGCATGAAATACTTTAAAAAAAAAATACAGATTTTGTGCGTTATGGTGATACCATTAAAAAGTAAACTGGTGCCCGGTTAGCTCAGTTGGTAGAGCAGGCACACATATATAGAGGTTTATTCCTCGATGCAGAAGGTCCAGGGTTCAAGTCCGACCTGTGACGGCTTCCTTCATGTCTTCCCCCTATCTCTCTCCCCTTTCATGTCTGAGCTGTCCTATCATTAAATCATAAAAAAGTAAACTGCATTACATTTACTCCCAACTATAATATGAATAGGAAATAATTTTGTAGGTTTACACTTATCCACTCCTAGTAAACCTGCTTTATATTAGTGGATCAGTATTAGACAATCAATGTTCTATGATTGCAGGGCTGCAACCAGTCTAGCACAGCGCCTTATCAGTGCTGGAGAAGTGTCTGGCTACACCTCTTATCTATTCTTGGACATGGGGGAAAAAAGTTATGGCTTGTTTGTATTTCTTTAAACCAATTACAACCGTCCTGGGCAGAGCGGATGCAGCAACAGTTCCCTTGCAAAATCGCTAGCGGAGATGGCTGAAGAGGCCTGATGTCCCAGGCTTTATCCCAGCAATGTACATCCGTAATGCCAGACTAGGCTCCAACTAGTCATAGTTTTTATTTATCCACATTAAAAATGTCTTGTTTTGTCTGACCAATGTTAAAAACAAACACATATAATTGAGAACAATAAAAGCAGCACATTCTCACATGAAGCTGAACACTGGAAGCAGTAAATGATTACGGATTGATTTTATTTTTTGATTGGCCTGGACGATTAATTACCGCAACTGTGTGTGATTGGATTTCTGTTCTGCTGTTTGTAGTTGAATTGTCACCTACACATGCTGAGCAGCAGAAGAGGGAGCAGATCCTCTGCAGCCTGGAGAGGTTCATAAGGAAGGAGTACAACGGTGAGCATTAAGCGTGAACTACTACGGACAACAAGTTCTCAAGTATTGACAGGAGCCTTTATGTATGTTCTTCCACTGAAGAGAGAACCAGGCCTTTTTTCTAATGTCCGCTATTTATTTATTGACTTATTTAATTGGCAAGCCTTCTGTTTACTCTCTTTCTGTTCTGTTAAGTTGTTGCTGTTGACGCAAAATGCTTTGCCTTTTCATGTTAAAAGCCACCCAGCAGTTCATGAGACATAATGTCCTCGCTGGAAGGCCTTTATTGTGAAACCTTTTTGGGAATTGTTGCATTTATTTTTAACAGCAGCTGAACACCACAAGAGTTCAGTAAAGTAGAATTGATCAGAATGAATAAATCAGATGGTAAGAACAATTTCTGCTTTTTTTTTGTGGCATCGTTGGGCAAAGAATTCATGATAATCTCTTAGCATATTGTAATTCAAGTGGTCTGACAGAAAACTAGACTTCTGCACTTCCTCTGGGCTCTATTTTGAGGTTTTGATAAATCTAGCCTGTGATTGGAGACTTTGGTCAATCACTCCAGAAAGCGAGAGAGCGTTCCTATTGGCTATTCTGCACATGCAACAGAGAGAGGAGAGGGAGAGCTACAGGAAGATCAAATTCTGAGTTTTCTTTTTTTTTTTGCATTCTACCGACTGCAGCTTTACATAGATTTGAAACAGACTGGCTACTATTTGAGAAACTACTTTTTTATATGAGACTGTCTGATGATACAGAATGTGTGTTTTCCATTTGGATGGAAATTAGAATCCCTTCTGTGTCTGGATCCACAGATAAAGCTCAGCTCTGCTTGTTTGGCTCTTCCAAGAATGGCTTCGGCTTCCGAGACAGTGACCTTGACATCTGCATGACTCTGGAGGGCCATGAGACTGCAGAGGTAGTCAGACTAAAAAAAAAACCACACACACACACACATACACACACACACACACACACACGTTTAATGCAACTCACGCTTCTTCAGCGGGGTTAGAGATGTGACCCTCATATTCTTCCACTGTTACATGTAAGTTGTGATCTGTCTGAACAGAGGCTGAACTGCAAAGAGATCATTGAAGGCCTTGCAAAAGTGCTAAAGAAGCATACAGGTGAGTTAATGATCTCTGTATAACTCAGTGATATTTCAATGTGTCAAGGACTGAATCTGACTGGTTGGGATCTCCCATTTTCCGAACATCACAGGTTTGAGGAACATCTTGCCTATCACAACAGCTAAAGTGCCTATTGTGAAGTTTGAACACAGACAGAGTGGTTTAGAGGGAGATATTAGCCTTTATAACACGCTGGTGAGTGAACCAAGACCTTCCTTCGGTGTTATACAAAGTGCTTAGACATGCCTTTTTATTAAAAGTGCTGTATAAATTAATTTGGACGGGTCATCCCTGTAGGCTCAACACAACACCAGAATGCTGGCTACGTATGCAGCCCTGGATCCACGCGTGCAATTTCTGGGATACACGATGAAGGTCTTTGCTAAGGTATGGGAAAGTTGACGAACTGATAACAGTAACCCTTTGCTGATTGCGTTTGGACGGTCCAGTTTGCAGTCCTCTGTTCTAGTTCTTCCTTCAAGGGGTTTGTTAGAAGCTCGTCTGTCCGAAATTAATTGACTTTCAAGAGCGCTGCCTGGAAATATCCAATAACAATAATAATTTTAAACTTATTACTAAATGCATGTGTAAAGTTCTTGTTAACTAAACGAGTGGTTTATACTAAATGCGTGTGCACCATTAATACTCAATTGTTTAGCTCGTAGCTTTACGAGATGTGCATTGGTGTGTGTGTGTGTGTGTCGATCTCTTTAAGGGTGTGTGTGTGTGTGTGTGTGTGTGTGTGTGTGTGTGTGTGTGTGTGTGTGTGTGTGTGTGTGTGTGTGTGTGAGAGAGTGACTGTGATTAGCTTGGGAGGGAGTAGCAACTCTAGAGTCATAGTAGGGCTGTGCAATTAATCGAAATTTAATCGTGATTATGATTTTGGCTCCCAATGATCACAAAAACAGAATAATCGAGAAAAACAATTATTTAGGTCATTACATTTTGCAAGTAAACTCTTATTTTCTGTGTGTGTTCTGAAATGAAAAAAATAAAGTTTAAATAGGAAAAGTATTAACGCAAATTTCACAGTTGTGTTTTTTTTTACTGTTGATTTATTAAACTTTTACCACTGTTTTTTTTAAGTTCAATAATTGCAACATCTTTCCAGAACTCAACGACTAATCGTGTTAAATTATCGTGATTTCAATATTGACCGAAATAATCGTGATTATATTTTTTTCCATAATCGAGCAGCCCTAAGTCACAGTGAGAGAAACAAAGTGTCTCCCCTGTTCTTTCTGACCACGGTCAGAACCAAGTTAACCCTCTCCTTGATTTCACGTTGTTTATGGAGGAAATGAGTCGGGGAATGCAACGTTACCAAGCCACGGCCGAGCGACGTGCGTCACCTTAACGTGTAGTGTATTTTTTGAGGTGCCTGTCAGGCTACGGCGTAGGGTCCGTATCTCCATGTACCTACTTGCGTAGCCACGGCGTCAATCCAACATGGAAGCGTAAATCGGCCTTTAGCAGGAAATATATTGTTTTGTGTAACTCACGTCTCTCTGTGCTCTCAGCGCTGCGACATTGGGGATGCGTCCAGAGGAAGCCTCTCATCGTATGCTTACATCCTCATGGTGCTTTACTTCCTGCAGCAGAGGCAGCCGCCAGTCATTCCCGTCCTGCAGGAGGTACCAGTCTCTCATTAATGGCCATGGCCTTTTAAAACTCAAAAGAAATGAAATCCACCTGGAAGTTGAAGTGCTTAGCTGCTTAGCTTTGAATGAAATGAGCTATGTCTGTATGTCTTTTAGATCTTTGATGGGAACACTGTCCCCCAGCGGATGGTAGATGGCTGGAATGCTTTCTTTTGTGATGATCTTGATGATCTGGTGAGTTTAATATAAAAAAAAAAAAAAGGACTTAACTTACATTCTTCAGGGTCTCCTAAACTAGGGATGGAATTGCATCATTTGGCATTATCCGACTGTAGTCCAAATCTGCTGTTGCTCCTCTCACACGTTCTGCTATTTCAGCATTCAATAGATGTTATATGTAAGTGTGTTTCTTCTGCACAGCGTCGGCTTCTCTCAGAGCTGCAGCCGAACACCGAGTCGGTGGGAGAGCTGTGGTTGGGACTCCTGCGCTTCTACACGGAAGAATTTGACTTCAAAGAGCACGTCATCAGCATCCGCCAAAGGAAACGCCTCACCACCTTTGAGAAACAGTGGACCAGTAAATGCATCGCTATTGAAGGTGCTCGCTGCGTATCCGTTCCGTCTTTAACTGCTCCTTAACGTTACACAACGGGATCTTCCTTTCTACTCACTCATCTGTTCTTTCTCCTCAGATCCCTTTGATCTGAATCATAATTTTTGTTTTTGTGTTTTTTTTTTAATATTTTTTTTTTTTTTTTTTTTTTTTTTTTTAAAAAAAAAAAAAAAAAAAAAAATTTTTTTTTTTTTTTTTTTTTTTTTTTTTTTTTTTTTTTTTTATATTTTTTTTTTTTTTTTTTTTTTTTTTTTTTTTTTTTTTTTTTTTTTTTTTTTTTTTTAAAAAAAAGATTTTTTTTTTTTTTTTTTTTTTTTTGTAAAAAATTTTATTATAAAGGCTTTTATAAATGGGAAGATTGTTGTTTGATTGGACTCCGTTCTACCCCATCCCAGGCACTGAAGTGGTACGTCCCTTTTGACTCTCGTGAATTGAAAAGGTTACAAATATGAATGCTGCCTGCTCTGCGTCTTGAGGAACCTTTCTAAGCTATCTGCTGTTTCCGTTTGTGTTCTGCTGCAGGACTACTTCTTTGACTCGAAGGTGTTGACCGACGGCGAGTTGGCGCCCAACGACAGGTGCTGCCGGATCTGCGGGAAGATCGGGCATTACATGAAGGACTGTCCAAAGAGACGCAGGTTGTCCCCCGTTTGTTCATGGAACTGTTTCTCTTGCGCCGGTAGAATACCGAGAAAAAATTAAAGAAACTACTGAGAAGTAATATGTTATGAGTTCATATAATTTCTATTAAAAAAACCCATTATTATACACTGTTTTTTAAAGCATCACTGACCAGAGTTCTGCTGTTTCATACACTAAACATATTAGGGAGCAATACAATTTTGATGTAGCCATAAAAATGAGAAGGTAAAAGTGTGTTACATTTTGATGTGCAGAAATATATGTAATGTTTAGATGGATGGCTCCTGACCAAAGAGTAAGCTCAATAAGTGTCATTACCAAAGAGTTACTTAAGAAAAAGTACCTTTTATTTATCTGTATTTAAAGTGTACCGCACTGTTGTAGCTTTCCAGTTAGGTTTTCAAGTCTAAGAGGTTTTTGGTGGATTTTCTAACGATAGAGATTGTCATTTCCATCATACAGTAGCTGTGAAGTGAAGTTAGTGATGAAGAAAACAAGTTATTAGTTGATTTTCCTTTCTTCTTTTTCATATAAAATAATTAGGCTTTTATACTCAATTGCATAATATAAAATGTGCTATTTATTTTTAGGTTCATACATTTTTATACATTAACGCCAGCTCAAATTAACTTCTGTGACTTTTTATTTGAGCTGTTAGGATTATAACTTCCAACAAACAGCAACACAACGACCCAAAAATAGAGACAGAGGGATACGGAAAGAGAAATACACCATTTCACAACTATCAAAGACGACAGTGGAGAGACCCCTCAGGCGTAAGCGTCACGTATAGCAGCATATAGCGCTTTTATATTGGCACACATGTTATCCGATCTGTCCGGCCACACTGGGCGCATAGCGTCCGCGTATGCCCGCGAGCTGCAGCGATAGTTTCTGCGTCTCCTCTATTTTTACTGGACCACAGTGCAGCTGGATTTATTTATTTTTTTACAAAAATGAAACACCTAGGTTCACGGTGATTTAGGTTCTTGACTTCTCACAGCGATCAGGCACACGGAGAGAGACACACGCACGCTACACGCCGCGAGGAGTAGGATCGCTTTGTGACGTAGAAATATGCGTCTGGTGTGTAAGGCCAGGCTCACAAGATCAGGCTCGTATCTACGCTACGCGACACTTGAGCCTGCGGTGTGTTCCCGGTGTTAATCTGTGATTGAGAAGAAAAGACTTCAGAAAGGAGTAGAGCAGCACCAGCAGGAGAGATTTGCTTTTTCCTGAAGCTCCAACTGACTAACGTAGGTTAAGTTAGGCTAACATACTGTAGTAATGTTAAGCTGTTTGTAAAGGTACACTTTGTTTTTCAACTTTTGGCTAAATCTTTATTGCAAGATTAATACTGACAGATTTTTACTGAAGGCATTATTATGTAACTTTAAAAAAAGTCTTCGGTTGTATAAGAATATTGTTAACCTCTTTATCATTTCGGGGGAAAAAAAGAAGGGTTACTGTATGTATAGGAGAGTGAGAACCATTCTTATTTTCCTCATTAATGCATTTGTACTGAATGTGTGTTTTATACAACCCTTCTTGTCGTGTCCTGAACTTTTTTCCCATTTTCTTCTGCCAGGATGAAGAAGAAGGAAAACGACAAAGACGAGGACGTTAAAGAGGAGGATCGGGAGCCGAAGGACAGACGTTGTTTCCAGTGTGGGGACATGGGTCACGTACGGAGGGACTGTCCTGAGTACCGCCACCTCAAACAGAGGACCGCCGGAGCACCAGGTATCCACAAAATCTGTCTCCCAGAGTGTCGACAACCACACACCATATTTATTTATGATATTTACATATATAGAAATAATTTAGAGGGGCTTTGTAAATTGGAGATTGATGAAATTGCTTATATGTCTTCTTCCCCAGCTCCTCACATGGTACGAACTATGGTGAGCTCCCAGTCCATCCCCATTCCCCAGACCGCTACAGACTGTCCCGGACGGACCAGACAGCCCTCTGAATGTGTGAGTACAACAGACATTACACTGGGGTTAGTCTATATCCACAATGTTAACTTTCCGGGAAAGTTCAGGTACCGCTGGAAAATTCCGCCCGATGTCCGTCACCTTCCGCTTTCTTTTCTGTGTTGGCGTTCTAACCTCCGGTGGATTTGTGAGGACTATGGTTAACTGCTCCTCAGATCTCTGCAGGGTAAATCCAGACAGCTAGCTAGACTATCTGTCCAATCTGAGTTTTCTGACTAAAATGACCTTTAAACGTACACATGTTCCACCAAAACAAGTTCCTTCCCCAGAGGCACCGTGGCTCTGTCTGCCGCTTAGCGCCGTCCAAGACGACTGCAAGAAATGGCAATAAGCAGGATTTATACATTTTGAAAAAAGAAAAGTTATGGAATTTGAAAAATGCAAATTCCAGGCCTGGAAAGGTTTTGGAAAAGTCATGGAATTTTTTTTTAACACAGCATAATAATATATCATTATTAAATGTATTTTCACGTCGTCTTAACCTCAACATTCTATTCAGGGAGCGATATTATGAATCTCACTATGAACCACATGAATTATCATTCATTTTATAGTTAAACCTCTGAGGGTAAACTTTAACACAGATTAGTATTCTTATTGTATAATGTCGACTGACATTTTCAGGAACACATAGTCATGGAAATTTGCCAAAAAGTCATGGAAAAGTATTGGTTAAAATGCGTATGAATCCTGAATAAACCAGAGCATGTTTTTCTCCTATCCCAAAATGCTGTGGGGACTAGCCAGACCCTCCTCCGCAGCGCTGCAAAGGAAGGTCTGGCTATGTGAGCTTACACTGGGGTCGGTTCACCCTAATACAAAGGAAGTGAATAGAATTTATTTGTTGGGCACCTAAAAGTTAAAGGTTACATTGAAAAATGCAAGACCGTTAGTTGAGTTGTATTTCTCTTTTATTGTGAATGTGATTTTTTTAAAATTTTTAAAAAAAATTTATTTGTGAAAAGTGCTATATAAATAAACTGATGACAGTGATTATAATATAATAAAGTGATTGACAGTGTGCAGAATGTTTGGTTTCTTTAGTCCACACTTCTTTTTTTCCCTTTATTTGCAAATCACTTAACAACAGTCATCCTTAGGTAGACTAGACACTTTTATGGAATGATCCATCTTTTCAGATTTTTAACAATGTAATTATAGAACACAACATAACAAAGGAAGGGTGTTTTGTTTGAGGAAATATACATTTTCCACTTCTTGCAAATTTCCTCACATTTCATTTTTTGAAGATTTCATAGATTATATCACACCAGCCCTCTACAGATCGGGTGTCTGGCTTAAGCCATTTCTTTGTTATTGTTTTTTTTTTTTTTTTTTTTAGCAGCAACTCATAAGTATTTTGTTTTTAATATTTTTTCATTTTGAATGTGGGAGCCCAAAAAAGGAGTTTATCCCTAAATTAGACTGTTCATTACTGCTAGCTGGAAATGTGGGCAACTAAAATCAAAACTAATTTGGGTGAACTGGCCCTTGTTAAAATCCTGTTGATGCTGCAAAACTTTTCATGAAATACAATTTTCAGAGTTGAATGAATTATTTGAATATATAAATAAAAGTGACTTTGATCTGAATTCTACCACTTTTCTTTCTTCTTCTCAACAGTCCGACAGTCGGCAGACTCCGCCCTACTCCCCGCAGCCTGCAGCTGTCCCTCAGAGTTCCTCCCAGTCCTCCAGTTCCCCTCAGCCCTCCCACATTAAGACCAGCTCCGCGGGTCCCCCAAAGCAACCAGTTCACCCCCAGGTCCCCCTGTCTCTCTTCAGCTTCCCTCCAGGCCAGTACCACCCAGGGGCGCTCACCGCACTGGGGCTTCTTCCATCTCACCAGTCCCAGGGGCAGCCTCACCACCCGGTCCACATCCCTTCCACCTCCTGGCCCATACACGGACCAGTCCTCACTACGTCCTCTCCCAACGCCCCCTCCCCGCCCGGCCTGAAATTTGCCCTGCGTTCGGCGTCGGGGAACGGGAGTCCCACAGGCTCAGGGGGCAGCCCCAGCCCCATGAACCTGAACGACCCCAGCATCATCTTCGCCCAGCCGGCGGGGAGACAGATGGGCATCGGGCCGGGTCGGGAAGGACACTGGCACAACCACTTGGCACAACCTGGGTCACTCATGGGCAATGGCACCGTGGTCAAGTCAGGTATTCACTGGGTGAACTTTGGTGGCACCGTCTGTGTGTGATTCTGTCTTCCTGTCGTTTAATTAGACTATGAAATGATTTTGGTCTCAGACTCTATCACATTCACTGTGATCTAGGTCAGGCCCCAAATCAAGTCATACACACAGTTTAGAGAGTTTTGTTTAATCTTTCCTTAGAAATTAAGAAGTATTCAAGGGTTCCCACAGGTTCTTAAAATATTAAAGATGTCTTAAATTGAATATTCTAAAAAGAAGGCCTTAAAAGTATTACATTTTGTTAACGTGTCCTTTTGTAGGACAAATGAATGCCGTAACATCATAATAAATTTATTTTTAATTTCATAGCATAAGAGCTCTAAATGCAACAAATATTGTATTCATTCATTTTATGTTATTACAGTACAAACACAAATAACAAAAACATTTTTTTTTATAAATTCCAATTCAGTTACTTGGTAAATACTTATTTTCTCTGGCTTAAAATCCACACAGCTTTTTCCATTGCAAAGTCATAAAGTTGGCATTGAATTTAATCCTGAGTGGTATTAAAAAGGTCTTAAAAAGTCTTACATTTAAGTTGGAGAATCCTGGGGGTACCCTGCATTACATACCATCATCTGCAGTCATCCCGATCTCATAGTCAATCTCAAGATTTAAAGGTGCTCCAAATAATGATATTTGGACATCTGCAATGGCATGCAAACTACATCTGAGAAAGATGGTGTTAATTGGAGCGAAAGCTTCAGAACACCAACTAAATTGACCTCGTAGCGATGGTTGTTTTTTCAACTGTAGTTACATACGTTGATCTTGTTTACTGTTGTAAAACAGATTGGACATGACAGCCCTGATGCATTTTTGGAGAATGTGAAGGGCAAATGATCAACTTAAAACAGGTGTTGTTATTTAAATTGAATAAAACATGATCATTTTAGACAGTAAAGGGTTAAATAAAGTAAGATGCATTGTGATGTTTGGTCACGGTTCATCACATCACTGGTGAAGGGACACTGGTTGGTTTACACAAACTTAGGGTCGGGCATCGTTTTGATTTAAACAATTGGGATTCTTCCTTTCGATTCCGGTTCTTATCGATTCTCGATTCCAATTACTTGAGGGCTGGAGTTGAAACGGGTCTCATGCTTATTTCACAGATAAGAGGAAACTTATTTTGAATCAATGATTATTTTCAATGGTTTTACTTGGAGCTGGGCGATATGAAGAAAATCAAATATCCCGATATTTTCGACCAAATACCTCTATCAATATTGTGGCAATATTGTAGGGTTGACAATTGGTGCTTTCACAAAATATGCACACAATGAGATTTTTGATAAATAATCATCAGTTGTGTTATAATAACTATGTGGGTAAAGGCAAATAATAGAACAGCTTGAACAGTCTGGTGTGTTTGGAAAATTACATCACTTTACTGTAATGCAGCCTTTAAAACCATGAAAAGACTAAACTTGTGTCATATCAGGATATTACGATATCCAAAATTTAAGACGATATCTAGCCTCGTATATCGATATAGCATCAATATATTGCCCAGCCCTATTTTTACCTGACTTTCTCAACAGCCATGCTTCACAGTGCCGCTTACGGTGATCCTGCAACACAACAAGCGCCTGGAAGTACGGCGGCCGCTACGGAAACCATAAAGTTGCGTGTGTTAAATTTGGAACGATGATCGGATTCGAAAAACTAATTTTCCAAACTATTCCATAGGAATGGTTATTTTTTAGATGATTCCAAGTTGGAACCGGTTCACGATGCCCCATCCTTCACAAACTGCGATATGACCTTTTTATTATTAGATTTTATTGAACTTTGCCTCTCCTTCTTTTGCGAGTTATTGAGTGTGCTTTGATCTCGTCTCTACAGAGTCAGGCCACCCGGCCCAGTTTGTAGGCATGAGCCAAGGCTCGCGGTTATGGGAGCACAATAAAACCCCACAGTACGCCCTGTCTCCATCCTGGCCCTACCGGATGCCCCAGAACTTCATCCAGCAAGGCAACGGTCGCTACCAGCCTGGCAAACCCTTCGTGGGCCCAGGTCAGACATGATAAACATTTTCTTCTTCTTTTTATTGCTGCGGAGAAAGTTCGTTTGCACTGACCTTGACTTTTTTTGCTTCTTTCATTAGGGTCTGTGGTGCATCCGAATCCAAACTTCCCACTGGTCCCCCACGTCCGACATCAAGTCAATCTAAATTTCATCCAACAGAAGAAGTGAACCTGCATCTCTTTTAATTAGATCTATGGTCAGTAACCTAACACAGCAAAATTATGTACTCTTTGCATCATTTGATCACAAGGATTTTTTAAAAATGAATTTGTTTCTCATGTTTGTACAGTTTTTATGTTTTTATTTCCTGTCTCATTACATTGATTTGTGATACAAATGTCAAATATTTTAATACCCCCATTTTTGAGGGGGTCCAAAAAAGTGTTTTTATTTCATGTGTAAAGTAAGGAAAAATATAAACCTTTATTTTTATTAGCTGTATTCATACTTTGCTTGCCACAAGATGAAGGCTTTGAATAGACGTTTTAAAAACAATCTAACATGTCACCCTAAGTATGTAGTGCCAAAAAAACAGGGTTAGCAAGAAAAAAGGGAAAAAATCTTAAATATAAAAAAGGCTACAAAAAAAATAAAGAAAAAAAGCAAACAATTTTAATGTGTCGTGTGTTTTCATGTGTTCAGTTTCATGTTTGTGTACACTACTGAATGATCCTGTGTGGTTTTTATACACGGGTCCAGTGTGTAAAGTGTTTAGTTGTTATCAAAATCTGTGTTGCCCGTTCACAAACTTGTCCTTTTTTATGAATATTTACCTCCACCATCAATTCCAAGTATTCCTTTTGGCTTGAAATTTTACATTTGCGTTTGCTCACTGGGGTAGACGTTCCATATTCATGCGCCATCTTGAAATACGTTAGCCGGTAAGGGACATACAGGACATAGTGCTGTCACATGATAAACTCCCAGGTGCTGCTAATGCTGCTATTGGGTATCGTAGCTTCCCGGCCCCGGCAAGTTTGAAGAAGGAAACCTGGAGGACCACACGTATTCTTCTTTTTGAAGCGTGAAGGCTACCGTAGCTGTAATACGCTCTTTGAACTGCGTGGCGCGAGAGAGTTGATTGTGATATGTGATCTCAACGCTAGATGGAAGAAACACGTTGGACCTTTAAAGTACAACACACAAAAACCTTCAGGAAGGTTATATTTGTAAAACCTTTCTTGGTGTGTGGTCTCGTCCCATTGTAAAGTCTGTAGACTCGAAGGCAATTTTTTATTCAGTTAAATGGGAGCCATCTTGAAATCATAATATATCCACCGCTGTTAACTTTGTTTTTCAGGAAAAAGAGAGGTGTGAATTTAAGTTATTTCTGTAAGTCTGCTCATCACAACCTGTGCACCTGTGACAAACTCATCCACGCTTGCTGGCGTTGTTTCTGTTGCCCCTTTGCGTGGATGTAGCAAGGTAGCTAGCTAGCTAGCTATGTAGGGACATGATGTCTCCATTCTTTAGCCTGCAGAGCTTTGATTGGTCAGTCGTCAGTCGCTGAGCAGTGTTGCCAGATGTATGATCCACTTCCGGGATTGCTCCGGTGCCGCCGGAAATTCCGCCGGATGTCCCTCTTTTCAGCCGGATGGCCGCCACCTTCCTCTTTCTTTGTGTTGGCGTTCTAAACTATTTCTGAGGACTCTGGTCTAACTGCTCCTCAGATCTCTGCAGGGTAAATCCAGACAGCTAGCTAGACTATCTGTCCAATCTGAGTTTTCTGTTGGACACGACTAAAACAACCTTGATTCTTGAAGATTTAAAACTCCTGAAACAGTCGCTCTGAAAATAAATTCACTCAAGTCACTACAGCAACTGCACAGGTCTTTTTACATGAGATGTTACAAGATGTTAACATGCTGGCACTTATCTTAAGAGTTTCAGTCTCCAAGATCTCTGTTTCATTCTCTTTGGAGCCTCATATGGGGATAAGCAGTAATGGCAGGTGTTTTTGTATCTTCCTTTTACTTGTTTTTTTTTTTGCGCCATCTTTGATTATAGAGAGGCGAAGTCCCGCCCTTCTGGTGGACCGCCTTCCTTAACTGGGAAAAAATATAAACTGTAGCGAAGGGGGAAAGACAAATTATTTTTTTAATTGCTTTTTAAAGTAACGTAAAAGTAATGAGTAAAGTAAAAAGTTTCTACTAAGTAAAGTAACGGATTATTTTTTTAAGAAGTAACGAGCAAACACTACTTTTTAAAGGTAACTTCCACAACACTGTTCATAGAAGACTCTTCTATCAGTTGGAATTTATTTTTATAAGTTCTCCCGGGTTCCATCAGAGCGTCTACCAGGACGAATCCCATTAGGAGCACATCTAGAGTCTGTACCAAAATGAACAATTCCTTTTTGCTCAACACTTTTAGTCTTGCATTGCCAGACCTTCCTCCACAGCGCTTCCTCCACTGCTGATGTCCCAATAAAGAAACCGATAGATAAAATATCTACTTCTGCTTGGTGTGGGAGCTACAGAGGGTCAGAATCTGCATGTGAGGTAGGTTGTATCAGCTTATTTCTCACGATGAGTCACTCGTGACCATTTCACTGTAACAAAGTGTTATTTGAAAGCCGTATTTTTAGGTTCATATTTTACAAAAGAACCCGTTGCGTTTGTCCGCAGTCCTTTGGCTGCTCTAGGATCAGAGCTGGGGTGAGTCTTTGGGTGGGTGTAGGACCTGGAGCGATCACCAGAGGGCGCTGTCACACACAGCCCGTCAGGAACATGAAGAGAAAACCCATGCACCATCAGTGATGTAAGTCTGCTGTGTTAACACTCTCCTGGAAGTGACCTGAAGGCAACACGGGTAAGATGAAGTACATTTCTGTCAGAAAATTCATTTCATGAAATTATTTCAGAATATCTGAAGGTAATTATCTCAATAATTCAGACAAATACTGGGCAAATATTTTTTGTATTTTATGTACTTCACTACCATAGTTGTGTTGCTTTACTTGAATATTTCCATTTTCAGAGACTTGTCTTTCTCTACATTTCAGAGACAAATATTGTGCTTTCTTTCTCAACTACATGTATCTGCTTACTCTAAAGATTTACATTTACATGTAAAACGAGATGAAAATGGCTTGTATGGTCAAAACATCTTTTTTTCTCTCTTCTGAGACAGTACAATACATTTAGTATTTCTGCAAGGAGTTTGAAAAACAACAAATGAGACTTTTTGTCCCACAATCACAGCATCAAAGGGCTTCAAAATGACACAATGAACAAAAATACACAACAAACGATTCCGTTTTAACAAGGAACAACTCCCATATAGAGTAGACCTCAGTGGGATTTTATCTGTTAAGGCCGAGACACACCAAGCCGCTAATCGGCCGTGGGACAGTCTGGCGAGGTCGGTGTCCCGTGCCGTCGTCCGTCCGAGGGGCCGTCGGCCTTCATTTTGACCGATTTGACATGTATAATCGGCGGGGCGGAAACTGCCGGCAGTCGGACTCAAATGACCCATCTGATTGGTAGAGTGCTAACCCGGAAACGGGGAGCGGGATGAGCGTGACTAGAGTCTCTCAAAATCTGACGAAAATCTTTTAAACTGACCTTTGTTGATCTGAAATGAAGACAGATTCAGCAACTGCACGGTCTATTTCTCGCTTAAAATGTTTTCAGAAACATGTTTCAGTGAAGTATTTTAGTCCAATATGAGATCGTATTCTGAACGAGCCACCATGACAGTCTGGCTTTGAATTTCTGGAGAAACCAGACCCACGTGACGCGTTCGTCCAATCAGCTGCCGGTTTTCATTTTTGGGCGACAATACAGATTAGCGGCGCCTGCTGTTATGGAGACGTATTACGTCTCATCACTTCGGTGTGTTCTGAGGCACTTTTTTGACCAACTCGGGGAGACTGATCAGTCCAGCTGCCTTTTCTGTCTACGGTTGGCCGTCTGGTCGGTGTGTCTGGGCCTTAAAAGGGGTAGTTCAGATCTTTTGAAGTGGTGTTATATGACCTACCTCTCCATAGTCAGTGTATAAGTCTATATGACAGTCAGACTGATCTCATGAATTGGCGTATGTATGACATGCCAATTTGTATGCCGTTTTGGCGTGTTATCAAGACGCGTAATCGCATTTTAGCGTGTATATCAACGCAAATCGGCCGCCATTGAGTTACATTGCGAGTGAATTTCCGCCGTAGCGAGTAGTATAAAGGAACGAGTGACTGCGCAAGGAGTCGCTCGACTGCGCAAGCCGTTTTTTTTTTTTTTTTTAAGCCTTACCCAATGTTTCTTTCCTAAGCGTGTTTTTGTCGTTATTTTCTGTGTTTTTGTCACGGTTTTGTTACTAAAGCCTTTCCCTGTGTTATTTTCCTAAACCCAACCATTTATTTATTTATTTTTTAACAGGCGTGTGACGTTGTTCTCGCGATAGTACATCGCGTTCTCGCGATAACACGCAACGTGGCGAGGCCACGTGGTGGGTGTGTTTACATCTGCTGTATACAGCGTAGACATACACGTGGATAGCTGAAAATGCGTACAATAACACGCCATTTGGCTTTAGGAAAGTGGCGTGTATGTTTACGCAAAGTCATGATGCATTCATCGGGATTGCTCCAGTGCTGCCGGAAATTCCTCCAGATGTCCCTCTTTTCGGGCTTATCCTCACTATTGTCCCTCCTCAATTAACTGCTCGACTCGTTTGCTGCCTATGATCTTGACACCAAGTCTGGGGATTGAATTTGCTCCAGATGTGTTTTTCTGAGCCATGATGCAGGTGATGCGATCGGGATTCCCTGGAGACCGAGACACGGAGACTGAGAGCAGCAGACGCATCAATCACACCGCTCCGACCTTTATTAAAGTGATGAAGCCATTAAAGGGAAGCACATAAAGCATGAAACATACTCTAAGTTCTTTTCAGATTGCTACATTAATCCTTTACTTACATGTAAAATTATTCCATTTTACAGTTTACTTTTCCATGACTGAGTGGATCTTATTTCTTGTGCGGTGTTTTTTTTTTTTTTTTTTTTAACAGTTTCCTGAGGTGTCTGGCTTTCTGTTTGCTCTTTTTCTGCACCATGGTTACCTCTCTGTTTCCACCCCTGACACTCTGCGGCACTCTGCAGAGGACTGGGAGTTACTTCAACACACACACACACACACACACACACACACACACACACACACACTGAGAGTGTTTGTTTGTTTTGCATCTGTTTGAGCACCAAATTATTGTTCAAATGAATAGTTTTTTTGATTATTTAAATCTCTTTACATGAATCCATATTAGCAAATATAAATCAGCTTATTTGTGGAAAAGATAAACAATATTGATAGTGGCCTATATGTAAATTAGTCACTTTGGCCATCCATAGATAGTTAATAAGGATTCACTGTGCCACATGTATGTTTTAAAATGAAAATTAATGAAAATAATTTTTTTTTTAATAGCTTATGCACTAAAAAGTTATGTAAACAGGCTTTAGGCCGTCCTACACGTTATTGTAGGCCCAGTTTAATACGCAACTTCATTTTATACAATATATATAGTAGGGGGTCCCTGCTCCGTCTCTCTTTCAGTTAAGGGGTCCTTAACCTTGAAGACCCCTGGGCTAGAGGAAAAGTCAGAGGATTGCCAAAGTTGTAATAATTTATTCTCTAGGGACCTTGAATCCCTAAAGGAAAATTCATAACAATCCATCCAGTAGTTGTTGACAAATTGCAGGATCAAAGTGAAGGACTGATGGACAAATCAACGTTGCCATCCACAGCGTCATGCTGCAGAGCACGGCTACAAGATATAAGATTTTTACTGGGCAAGAGCCATATTTTATGACCTCATGTTGAATGTAAAATCGGACTCTTCAAAGTCACTCATAACGCCAGCCATCGAAGAAATGCAGCAAAGTTAACTGTCGAGGTCTTTACGGTGCGGTCAGTTCTTGGTAAATGTAACAGGGTGGACTTGGATTTGTATTTGGTCCATTTAGGTTTTCCATGGGTCCCTTTTGGACCTGGCCCATAAAAGGCTTTCATAAAACGTACATTATTTCCCTCTGAAATGTGGAACGCCTCCCAAAAAAGGAAAACCAAAGTACCTATAACCAGTATAACCTGAATCCTGTACTTGGAACTGCACACAGGGCAGACTATATTGATTATTGGCGCTTTAAGTACAGCACTTAATTTAATGTACATCCTGTTATTACTTCCAGCTGTGTCCGGCTCTCCTCTTTATATGACTCTCGCCAACAATTAACAAGGGAATCAACTGGTTTAGTTAACTTTAATTTTGCAAAATCATTAATTGGAAAGATTATTTCTAATTAAATTTCCAGGAGCGATAAGGACACAGCTTTGATAAGAGGCCTGAGCAGAGATAGAGGGCCTAATTACATTAATTACTCTATACCTGGAGGAGAAATCTGAGTCAATAAGTTCTGCAGTCTTCTAATCTTTTCATAGAATAAAGCAGGAAGGTGGAGTGCTGTACAGCTTTATCCCGAGTCTGGCACACTGCCAGAGCGCAGCCGCCGGAGCTCGGCGTCTCTCCGTTTGATTTGGAAGAATTAAGTTATTAAACGGTCTTAATCACTGTGAAAATGGCCGCTGATTCTTCAGTCTCCACGTCACAGACCCTCGTCAACGTCCTGATGCGGCTGAAGTGTGAAAGTCAAACGCAAAGTCTAGATCTTCGTGATCAAACGAGCAGCAACGATACAGCTGTGGGATGCTCAAAAGTGTGTGTGTGTGCGTGTGCGCATGTTCACGCTCACATGCTGCTTAGTCTTATTAACAGCAGTCCAGGGAAGCAGGAGCACCAAGAAGTACAATGAACAGTCTTTATTTAATGTACACATCAATATTTAAAATGCATTTTGGAGTAAATATAATATTTGTCATAATGTACAACTGGCAAACAAACTTTACTGTGATTATTTGAGTGGATATTATATATATTAATGCTATTCTATTAAGGACAGGTTTGAATTAGTCTATATCGACGACGTTTCAGTTCCGGGATTGCTCAGGTATAGCCGGAAATTCCTCTGGATGTTCTTCATTTCTGGTGGATTTATGAGGACTGCTCCTCTCTGCAGGGTAAATCCAGACAGCTAGCTAGACTATCTGTCCAATCTGAGTTTTCTGTTGGACGACTAAAACAACCTTTGAACGTACCCAAACAAGTTCTTTCCCGAGGCTATTTTGCAGAGGTACCATTGCTCCGTCTGGCGTTTAGCGCCACCCAAGACTATTGTGATTGGTCAATAAACCAGAGCACGTTTTTCTCCCATCCCTGGAATGCTGTGTGGACTAGCCAGACCCTCCTCCGCAACGCTGCGGAGGAAGGTCAGGCAATGCGAGACTACGTTTGAATTAATATCCCTGGGCCCCGTTTCAGGAAGGAGGTTTAACAAACCCTTAGTCTAACCCTGATCTCTGAGTTGATTTACCCTGAGATGGGAAATTGAGTTTTCGGTTCCAGAACAGCTGATTAGAGTTGGTTCAATCAACTCAGAGTAGGTTGACTATAAAAAGGCAGCATGAATGGAGCCATGATACTACGATTCACCATGGTAACAAACTGGTCGGCGGAAATACTCATGCGCACATACAGAGAGTTTGAACATATATTTCGTTAAATAAGCAACACAGCAGCTGCTGCAAAAGAGAGAGAATTTGTGTTGGAGAAAATTGCTGCAAGAGTCAATGCGTAAGTTCCAATATAGTGTATTAATATCCTATTTAATCATAAGTATCATATTACTGGTGAAACGGGCTGGAGCTACCCCTCTCTCTCAGGTTTGATTAACCTCCCTTTCCGAAACAGATAACCCAGAGTTTCCCTCATCTCAGGTTTTCACTAAACCTGCTTTCTGAAACAGATCCGACGTCCTCAAATGTCTTGTTTTGTCCACAACTCAAAAGATATTCAGTTTACTGTCTCAGAGGAGAGAGGAAACTAGAACATATTCACATTTAACAAGCTGGAATCAGAGAAGTTTGAATTTTTTCCTTAAAAAATTACTCAAACCGATTAATTGATTATCAAAATAGTTGGCGATGAATTTAATAGTTTACTAATCGATTCACCTTTTGCAGTGTTACCTCTTATAGATCAGTTTGTAACTGAACACCTCGTTTTTACTGTTTACTTCACGATCGGTAGGACGAAAAACGTAGTTGCCGCCGTGATCGTTCTCCAGTCGTAAAACCCTGTCCGTAAGTATTATAAACCATTGTTTATGGCGTCTCATAAGCTTTTAATTGATGTTTTTATAATAACAGTGTCAGATACTGTTTTGGTTCACTCTCATTGGCTCTCATGGTCAGTGCAGGACTACAGTAGCGTCAACATAACCAAATATTTTTGTTGCAATTCCTAACATTAACCATGTTACGAAATGTAATTGGAAATGCGGTTTAGTTGTATGGGTACGTACAAATTTCTTAGGAGACAGGTTTGGATAAACAGCTGCAGTCGTTTAGAAAAGAGTGATTTCTGTGCATGTTTGTTTAGTGAAGTTATGACCAGCAGACTATGAAACACTGAGGCAAAGTGTGTCCTGTTTAGTCACCTCCGTGTGTGTGTCACAGCTCTGACTGTCAGCCTCATTAATGCACTTGGCTGAGACGATCTTTTCGCACACAGGCCTTAATTGATTAGCAGCCCAATTAAAGAGCAGCGATGGGGGCCGAGGCTGGAAGAGAAGGTGACAGAATCACGGCGCTCCCCTCTCGCCCTGAGTAATTCTTTTACCGAGGTTCTAAATCGGGTTTGCCTCGGACTGATAATGGATGTCCAGGCTATCTAAACACGCACCCAAAAGCCAGCTCAATCCCTCAGCTGAGATAAAGCAGACAAATGACACAAGGAGGAAAGTACAAGGAATAAAAAAACAACAGAGCAACTCCTGAAGGGTTTTATCCAACAAGTCCTCCAAACCATCCGACGACATGGGTCGTTTGTTCCTATACCCTCTAATACAGAGATCTTCAACAGGGCGTCCGGGACCCCTAGGGGGGTCCTCAGAGTCAATGCAGGGGGGCTGGCAAATTATTGTTAGATGGTTTAAAAAAAAAAAAAAAATATCCATCCATCCATCAATCCATCAATCGTCATTAAATGTCTGAAAATATACATTAACATGAATGTTATTATTAATAGTATTGTTTTTAATGTAGGCTACACAACATTGATGGTAGGCTTCATGGCCTGCAGCTAGCCATAATGGAAGATAAGCTTAAGGATTTACTGTGCCACATTTTAAAATTAAAACATGATGTGTAAATATATGAATATGCCAACAATTTTTATTTGAAAAGCTTAGTATTGTACGCATCATAAAAAGGTATGTGTAAAGGCTTTATGCAGCCATACACGTTACTGTAGGCCAAGTTTAATATGTAACAAAATGTTATACAATATATGTAGTAGGGGTCCCTGCTTGCCTGTCTTTTTTTTAGGCACCAACACTACTTGGTTAAGTTTTGAAAAAGAGGGCGTGTGGGTAGCTCACCTGGTAGAGCGGGCGCCCATATATAGAGGTTTACTCTGCGGCCATTAAAAGCCAAGTCTAACTCGTTTATTGTTGCGGCCAAAGCCGTTTCAAACAACTGGTGTTCATCCATCTTGTAATGTTTACTAATGACTTAGACGTTGCAGCGCTGTCGTCATCTGTTTAGCTCTCCTCTGGCCCGCCTATATCAGATACACTGATGTGATTGGTGAGGCTCGGCTACCAGGGCATAGTTAATGAGCATCGTTACTGAATGCCAGAGTGACTCGCTGAGCGAATTCCAATTGTGCTATCGCGAGAACTCTGGATTTCCAGGGTAGTTTGGGTTTAAATCAGACGTTACTTTACTTCCAGTTTACGCATGGGACGCGGAACGTGACATTTGGAAAGTAAAAAAAAAACTTGCCACTGTCTCAGTTTGGTTATGTTTAGGTACCAAAACTTTGTCATGTTTAGAAAAAGATTGTGGTTTGGGTTAAAATCAGAGGTTACTTGACTTCTTGAAGGTTAGCATGTGACGTTCGTTAACTTAAAGGGATACGCCACCATTTGTTGAAATAGGGCTTATCACGGTCTCCCCTAGCTGTAGATAGGTGGGCCAACGCATTTTTTGTGCATGCATCGTTTTAGTCCGGTGCAACACCGGCAGCGCCGCCGCTAGTTAGCTTAGCGTAGTGAATGGAATCCTATGTTGCTGGTTAGCATGTTGTGAGTAAACGTGAGCCAACAAAAGACAAAAAAACAACCTGATTACTTGCACTGAGACAAAAAATGCATTGGCCCACCTATCTACAGCTAGGAGAGACCGTGATAAGAACTATTTCAACAAACGGTGGACTCAAACCCCACTGACCCATCCACCTTACTTCCTGCTTTGCTCCTGTCATAATTACCACAGCCACTAGAGGGCACCGCCACTAGAAACCTAAATATTGGTCGTAATTATTGCTTGCTCAAACGACTTCTGGGAGCGTTTTTCGGGGGAGGACGGTCTCATTTGATCAGAGGTTTTGGAGCGTTTGTGCTTATAAGCGACTGCATATCCAGGTTTGTCTGTGTAGGAGTGTATGTTAGCAAAACGATAAAATGATAAATTGGTCATTTAATGGGTTATCTCTGTCTCGTTAACCTTCGCCTGCGTGCAAATGATGTGTTGGATTAACCAATGGGGTCGGAACATGGCAGGCACTACATCTCCTGACTGGCCGTGTGGAGAGACACATTGATCAAAGCGTCACGTCCAGGATCTCCAACACTCCTGCTGCGCTCCGAGCCATCCATCACCGGTCCCTCCTCTGGCTCAGATGGCACTGTCGTTTAACATTTTTATAAATGCCCTCTGCTCGACATACCTGCCCAGGAAATATGTGACATTATAATGTCCTTCAACAGTCCAGTGGACACATGTTTGAAATGCCAAAGGATACCGAACATCTGTAGCCACACGTGCAAACTTGGGAGGCTGCAATGCTCGTTTCACCTCAAAAAACACATTTGCTGGATGGATGAAAAATGCATAGACTTCTTTGTTGTTTTTAAATCATTACAACTAGTGGAGGAGGAAATGTAAAGTTTCTCCTGAGACAGCGTACACATCATGTTGTTACCTCAATTTTAAACTTTTATCTTCTGTACAGTGGACATTTTCGTGGACATCATGAACTTTTGAGCTGAATGCTGACTTGTTAATGTGTACTTGTTAGCAGGGTGCGGGACACACAAACACACACACACACACACACACACACACACACACACACACACACACACACACACACACACACACACACACACACACACACACACATAATGCATCCCCCCCTCAAAGTGATCAATGCTACTTCACCTATAGACCGTTATATTCCTAAAATAGAAGTATTTTAAACTAAAGCGCTGTAACCTGAACACATAGTGCCATAAAACGATAAAATAAAAAAATGAAAAGGTGGTTGTATTTAGCTGTTACAGAGCTCCGGGACGACTGCTACCAGCGGCAGTTGTTTAGCCGCCAATAGGTGAGTGCGAGCCGGCTAGAGGCACCGCCAGATGACCACCAAGTGAGCTCTGCTCTCCGGCTTGAAAGCGCTGTGTTTTACGTTGACACCATGCTGTGTTATTTCATTTAAAGATGATTTTCCATTGAATATTCAAGTGCATATCCATGGTGTTTCTTTCACAAATTGCACCCTGCGTGTTAGCATACATGCTAACTACTGAATGTTAGCATACTGAGCTTTAGAATTGTAACTTATTAGCTTGCTACCACGCCAACAAGTCATTAAATAAGTCCTCCAAACCATACGACAACACTGAAAGTTTATTCCTACCCTCTAAACAATACAATCTTTCATATTGCTATCACATGCTAAATGAATGGAGGCATTGATGGTTGAGCATCAACATAAGTTATTCAAAGAACATTTTTGTGTATCCTTCACAAGCGGCAGCCATCATCCATTTACAATCTCGGTCCTGACCTGGACAGAAATCATCTGATGCAGCAGGAAATGAGCCTTCAGGGAAGCTGCAGAGGTCGCCGGAGCGCAAAGTGGAAATAGATCCCTCAAGTATTCATTCGGTGCTGTGTTTTGGTCAAAACTAGGTTCAAAATGTAAAAGATAAAATGACTGTATGTTGGGACTTGTCCGGACAAATAAATAGAAAAACAACGAAATGTAATACATCAAATGCATGTATCCGTACAGGATTATTAATCTAGTCGCTCCTTGGCAGGCTGCAGCGCGGCCATGCCTCTCTATTAAGGAGGTGTCAAACGTGATAGGAGCGCTCTGCTCCACCCTTCAGGGAGCTCGAGCAGCAGCGACACTCCACTCACACTGTTCCCCGTGTTAAAATGCAAATTGCTTTTTCCTGACCCCTCTGCAGTGGACAGGGGGGGCCTGTAGCTTTCAAAGTGACCTGCTTTTTTTTTTGCATCAAAAGGCCGCACAATATGATGCAGCAGGCGCTGACAGGGCGAGGCGGCTTTGCAGATAATATCGTCCATGGCAACAGGGCAGCTGGCAAACCAGACAAAAACACCAAAATATAGTCCCTGCAGCATATCTTTAACCCTTTACAGTCACGTTTGTAATTTAAGGTGTAATAAATGGGATGGAAACAGAAAATAGTCCTTAAAGCTATAAATGTTACTGTGCTTACATTTAAGATCAGAGGTTTCAATATCTTATTTCTCACACTGGACATTCCAACTTGTCACACACCAGTCAAAAAGCGACGCTTGGTCAGGTGCCTTTGGCAAAAAGTCTCCTTTGGCGTCACTTTTTGACTCTGTGGGTCGGGACCCTTGGCGTCACTATTTGACGCTGTCGGGACTCGCGTCTAACCCTTGGGCGTCATATTTAGACGAGCTTTGTCGGGACTCTTGGCGTCACTTTTTGACGCTCTAGGTCGGGACGTACGTTTAACTGACATGCGGCACAAGAACGGGACAGTGAGGTTTAGGAAAAGATGTTCGGTGGGATAACAAAATGTACGTTTCGGTGACACAGGACAAGACAGGACACAAACCCCGGTTTCCTGGGTGAAAGTCCTGTGTTGTTTGACCCATCCACCCCCCCAACCAATCCTAACGCAGATTTTCGGTCTTTCATACTTCTCTCTATCGTTGTGTGAATACTGCGTCCTCTTACAGCGCCAAGGTCGAGCTGCTGCTCTGCCCGGTGCGTTCCACGCAGACGCTAAAGGGTGAATTTTCTGAGAGCCACTGACCAAGGGGCGGTATTGGGAGAGAAAATTTGGATCATGCAACAAGGCAGACTTGCTTGGTTCTTTCATGGAATGGTTGTAAATATGTACAAAGAATATGTTTACGGCATTTCCTCTCTAACTGGGACGTTTTGGGACATGCTGGTGGGATTTGCTGTGAACGAAGTACACACGGCGATACACTAGTAAGAGCAAATGAGGTTTAACCATGTATCAGCTACTTTAAATAGCTCACGTTACTGTATTGTGTGAACAGTTAACTTCATTTAATATTGTTTGTGGCGTTTTCTTTTGCGGGGTGCAAATGTTCCACCAAAACAAGTTCCTTCTCGAGACTATTCTGTAGAGCCACCGTCGCTGCGTCTGGAGCTTAGCACCGCCCAAGACTATTGTGATTGGTTTAAAGAAATGTAAACAACCCAGTGTTTTTTTTTTCCATACCATAATTTATCTGTGGTGTAGCCAGATCTTACACTTTGGAGATATGTCTGGCAATGTGAGACTAGTCTTTAAAATTTAAGCTGCTATGAAGAGCATGAATGGCTGTCTGTGTGTCAGCCCTGTGATTGACTGGTGACCTGTCAGACGGGATTGGCTCCAGCCCCCCCCCCCTAGACCCTCAAAGATAAGTGGGTATAGTTAATGGATGGATGTTCAAAAGTTACTTTGTTTTAATTATTATCTTTGAACATGTTATATCTCGTTTACTCAATCCATATAAAAACTGCAAGTTCCAAGTTGCAGTTTGTACAAAGGTTATGTGCCAAACTATTTCCCATGAAAACTGTTCAGAGCCAAGAAATAATTCGTAAAAAACAAAAAATTGTCATCTTTGCCCCACGTTTTTTTTTTTACAGATTAAACAAATAAGATTTAATATGTTAATTTGTGAACTTTAGAGATGCTGATAGGTGGATTTATTCATCTTTAAAGAAAGCCAAGTAAGCTGTTCCCCTTGTTCTTTATGCTAAGCTAAATTAACCCGCTGCTGGCTTATTAAGCTTCTTATTTATTGCACTTAGAGTGGTATCAATCTCCTAATCTAACAATCAAACTGTCTAACTTTTACTTTAAATATATGAATGTAATGCTTGGACTCTCCCTTAACTTGCGAGACTGGGCTACAGGCACTTTAAATAAACCTTAAATTAAGCTGTTAAAACTTGCACATGCACAACAAGCACATTCCACAATTTTGTATGGTATAATTATTGATGCTATGTTCCCATTTTAACATAAAGTAAAATTGCAAAAACGGCCCCAGATTCCACATTGTTAAGAGCTTACCAGGGATTATGTAATGCGGTACAGGATCCGACTGTAGATCTGATTTCTCCACCAGTAGCTGCACTAATAAAGCCACCTTCTTTAAATGGATACAGAGCAGCTTGCACACTGAAATATTAAACTAACACAACATTTTAGTGGGGTGAGCCCAGAGGAAGGCTGCTGTCTGACGTAAATCTGCTCTGAATTTCTGGAGCTGACGATCATCTACAGCAGAGGGCTTTCTGGGCTTCTTCTGCTGCCTCTTAGCTGTCTTCAGGAGACAGACACATTGTGTGTGTGTGTGTGTCTGATAGAGTGCGGATCGGGCTACATATTTCTGTCCGAGCCCGGCCCGTGTCCGACAGAGCAGTAACCGAACCCGGCCCGAGCCCAACAGGCATTAAGATATTTCTGTCCGAGCCCGACACAGTTAAAATCTCATTTTTTTTCTCATACTAATGACACATGTACGTCTGTTTGTGTGGAAAGCCCGCTTTTATTAAGCAACTGTAGGAAGGCATTCGGAAATGTCAACAGATGAGCGCATCAGCGCACACGGGGCAACAAGCGCACGTTAACACAGGCGCGCGCCTACATAATAAGCTTTTTTAAATTTAAAATGTTCAATGACTTATCGCGCTGATCCGTGACCAAGCCCGACCCGAACATCATTTCTAAATATCTGTTCGAACCCGACCCGGCCCGACGGGCTCGGTTCGGGTATCCATCCTCCAGTGTTCGAACTATACCGTGGCCTTCGGGGGAGCCCACTTTTTTTCCATGTGGGGGTCATGCGCTTGCGACTTACAATGACTTACAAAGATACATAACAGCTACAAGTGTATGCACTACAGGATTTACCCTATTATACTTTATCGACAGGAATAGATAGGTCAAACAGCAAACAGCCAGCCACAAATAGTCTATAAACAAAGCATCAGGCTGTCTTTAAGATTTCACACGAACAACGGTTAAAGTTACTCAGGCTACCGAAGAATGCCATCATTCCTCCGTTCAATTAGGCCTAAGCGATGCACCCCAGGCTTCCATCCTTTACAAACAGCCATGTATATATCGGCTCTTCCAGTCTCTCCACTGCTGGCTGTTCCAATTTAACGGGAGAGAGGAGCAAGAGGGGTAAGGATCGTGCCCAGCCTCTGACGAGCTGTTACAACCTCCATCTTCAGCCAGAGAGGACATTATTTCTTCAGCTTCTTCTTGCGTTGTCACCCCGGGGGGAGGTGTGCTAACTAACAGGGCGTGCAACAGATGAATTAGTCGTGCTATTAACGTCATTGCTACACAATTTCTTAGTAAAACCAAAATGTCTTAAACTGCCTTGTTTTCTTTTTGCCATGGCTATATGATGCTAACAGCAGAATGGATTTCAAGGACTTTGCGCACCGATTAATGGCCTCCAACGTTTATACTTTTTCTTTGAATCTTTGAGTTAACATGCATATGCAACATGAGTTGAATTTGCACCGCCGCGCCACCACGCCTTGATGCTCATAACAAGAATAGCATGTATAGTATAGTATACAGTATGTATTCTATAGTATAGTTATCTTTAGTGAAGTGAATTAGGTTCAAATTGACGATATGCATGAATGATATTTTTGCAGTTTTACACATAATAATCCACAATGATCACATTACACAAAACTGAAATTGCACGTCAACATGACACATTGTCAATATTTTTAGAGACCCCCCAAAATTTCACAAATCACGTTTTCAGGGGAGCCCATGTCTTATTAAGGGGAGCCCGTAGTTCGCACCCTGCCATCCTCTAGTGTGTGTGTGTGTGTGTGTGTGTGTGTGTGTGTGTGTGTCCGTCCAGAGTCGATTTCTATATTCTATCCTCAGATGTTGCAGAAAAGAGTTTTGAAAGAGGAATGACTACAGGAAAACCAGAATACAGTGAAATTCAAAAACACGTGCCCACAGTCCTCATTGTGCTCTTCCAACTCAGTCTCATGGCAGTACGTCAAATGGTCACGTTATTTTAATCTATAGATACGTGTTCACGGGGACGTTAGTTTACATTTTCGTCCCGGCCACCACGAAACAAACGACAAAAATGTCCCCGTGAACACGTATCAATAGATTAAAAATAACGCGACCATTACACGAACTGCCGTGAGACCGTGTTGGCTCTTCTGCTCATGCGTTGCTAATCCTTCAGTCCCTGATGCTCTGCTAGCGTTTGTCTCTATAAAATATTTTTAAAGACCAAAATGTTCACCTTTAATTCCCTTTGCAAATACTTTGTTTCGAACCAAATGTTAAAGAGCGAACCTGGTTGCACTATGTCCTGTTCATTCTGCTGCTACGTTTACACGTGGCCAGCTATTTTCATAAACAGACATTTCAACCTCTCAGTTTTCAGAAAAGTGTTCGTTTATATGTACCTGTGTAAATATGCCGTCAATGCCGTCAAGAGCACGCCAGACCTGTAGGTGGCGGTGTAACGAGAAGCTCAAGCCCACGTTAGCCAATCAGAATCCAGACAATAGCAACAACAGCAACCAATCACGTCCTCTTTCTCTCTCTCGGCTGCCTAAACCTCTGTTTGTCTCAGTTTATATGCAAACGTGCAAATTAAGTTTTCCAAAATCTCCACTTTGGCCGGAGTTTTTAGAAATAATCGTTTTCTGTGATAAAAACGGGGTTTTCGTGTAAATGAGAGGCCAAGCCGGAGGAAAATATCTGCGTCTTCCCTTTCTGTAAACGGGGCCTGCGTCTCGATCTTGGCAGTAAAGTTGGTGCAACATGAAGTGAAACTGCTTTTTTCATTGTTTTTTTTTAACGGTTTTAATCACTGGGTCCGTTTGTTTTGGAGAGGAGGGGACCACCGCTGACAATTCAACAGAAAAGCCAACTTCCATGATCCCACGCTAATTCACCACCTCCCCAAACTGGGTCTTTTGTTATTGTTTTGATTTAGAGATTCTTAGTGGCAGGAAATTCCATTCCATGTTGAGTTAAGTTTAGGCAGCTACTGTTGAACAACTAGCCTGGTTGACACCAGACCCTTCTCAGCTGTAACTGAGAGTGGGTCTGGGGGAAGCTTCATTCACAGCTCATTTCCAAAGGGGCGTCACCAACGGACGCCGCTCAAATGCCTCTGGGCGCGATTGGGTAGTCCTTCAACCAATCAGACCAATGATCTGGGTGACGTAGCAGCGACAGCGGCATCAACGGGTCGCTACGCTTCGGTGGCCGCCATGTTGAATGTAAACAAAAAAGCTGCTCGCCGTCGCTGTGCTATCGTCATGGTGTAAAGCGCCTCAACGGTTGTGATCGGTGCCTCGATTTGGAAACATCGGAAATGGGCTTGAATGGGCTCTTGGCCAGACTGACTTGAAGAGCAAATCTCAAGTTTGCCGGAACTTCGTCAGGGTTTTCCCAGGCTAGTAAACAACGTGTTTCAGGAAGGATCGACATGTGGAGACAAGATCCCGCTGCTTCCATGTTTTTGGCCAGCTTGTCACTCCACCGTCACGAACGCCGCTCGGAAAAAAAAGTGTATCAAACTTGGCTTCTTCATTATACCTACTCGTGGTCTGACCTTGATCTGAAAGAACACATCTTCACCTTCTTCGCCCAGGCTGTAACAAAAAAATAAGAGGGAATCTTTGTTTAGCTGTGGAACGACACTTCACCACTCTCTGATTCATCTCCAAATCCATCGATTGGCTCCTTCTGGCCGTTCAGCTCAGAGGAGAAAAAGGCTCCAGAAGAGATTATTTATCTGCTGTCAGGACGGTTATCAGGCGACGGGACAACAAACGGCCGCCTGCGTGTACTCGGAGCGTCCCGCCGAGCCTGCTGGGTACTGTCGGAGGCACAGCTCAGGAAAAACAGGTTAATAAGGTCAGCGCCTCTGTACCGGAGAGACAGCGCCGTCACGTTGCCCGCGAGAAGCCTCGAACGGGTCTCTGCCACATGCAGTGCAGGAATATTTTAGAATATTAATTGCACACTTAGTATGCTGTTGTCATATGGCTTTTATTAGTATTCCATCAACTCAATGAGGCGTGAAAGGGCCAGATGCTGTGTCCTCATCTATCCCACATATACTCTTGTCTTTTGTCAGTTATCAGTGCAGCGGGTGTCAGTCAGCTCATCACTTCAGCGATCTGATGCCATGTATTTTTTAATTGGAGCAGTGAGTTTGAAAATGGATTAATAACACTCAGGTCTGATCTACATTATCAAATTGGGGGCTGCATCATGTGTAGATTGAGGACAGTGTGTACCCTACATCATTAGTACACATGGGAGGACACTGTTGACCCATATTAATTATCTGGAGGCTACACCCTTACATTGTCTATTCCACGCCTTACCGCAAATCTTACCCTAATGTTTTCTTAGTTAAAATTTGTATTGACTATCTTTTATAACAATTCTTGAAGGAAAAAAAAAAAGAGAACCATTGAGGAAAATTTTCACCCTCCTTTTATTTAAAACAAGACTGAACCCATGAATGAAAACGAAAAAGATAATGGTGCAACCAGAGTTAAAGAAAACACTCGGGAGCAAAAAAAAACATTTATCCAAAGCAACAGTTGCTATATACAGTATACAGTATGTCAGAGGTAACACACCTCTGGAGCAGCTAGGGGTTAAGTGTCTTGCTCAGGGACACATTGGTTGATGTATTGCAGTGGAAATTGATCTCGCCATTGACCAACAAAAACCTGGTCTAAAGACAATAACGCAGCATTTCATTGTTATTTTAACAGCAAATTAGTAAAATGCGCCTAGGCTTGTTACACGCACAGGGGCGCGCGGCAGCACACAAACGTTGCAAATCTGTCATCATAATAGCAAGGTACAAATGCGCCTGGCTTTTAAAGGGAATGGGATCTGACACTCTGATTGGTTTATTGCATGTAACGCCCAAAACACACTTATGATTAATGAAGACTCTAATGGTGCGTTCTTTTTGTCCAACAAAGTAGTTTTACGAGTTGTTTTCCGGAGTTACGACCCGGAAGTTGCAAAAAGAACGCCCCCGAGGTCGTATTTACGACTCGTCAAGTCGTCTGAACTCAGAGGACCCCGAGCTCACTTTCAAAGATGGCTACGTCGTGCATCACACGTAGTAAACATTGTGGTTTTCTACAATTTTTAGCACTTTTGTCTTTGTTGTAACCAAATGAAGAAGTCGTACACATAGCGCTGTATACTGCTACCTATAGGCATACAGTCTTATTAGGAGTTAAATACTGCCTAATTAGTTATTTTGTAGCTTGTGCAGCTGAAATTGGCTAGAGACGCTCGGTTGCTATATGACAACAATGGCTTTAAGCCGAGCCTTGAGCAGAAAGCAGAGCAGTAGCCTAACGTTAACGTTAATCAAAACGTAATTTTCATGTATCAAACTGTGAAATATATGTGTGTAATATGTCAATAACTGGGTGAATAGAAACCTAAATGTTACTAAAAATGTTACAAAAATCCATCTTTTCTCCGACTCGTAGTATTGTGTGACAAAAAGAATGCAACAACCCGCGGTTATTCGTTTTTCGACACGGATGTGACGTCACGCTCGAGCTACTAGTCGCGACTACAAGACAAAAAGAACGCACCATAAGTACAACCCTTTTGAACCATGCATCTGGCGCACCGACCCTTTTTTCCGCCGTTAAACTAGCAAAAGTGGATTCGTACACGCCCTAAACGCACCTGCGCCAGGTGCTTTACGCCGTGCGCTTAGATCGTTAAAACAGGGCCCTACATGTCTGTAATCAAACCTGATCCAAACTTTAGTAATTCTAACCTAAAAACAGATTTATATCCTCAAAAGGAGGTTCAACCCTGCAGTGACGTTGTGGGGACATACGTACAGCACTGTGTGAACAGTGTCCCCATAATGTCATAAATACAAGACACAAACACAGACAATTTCAAATATCAATGGATTTAAAGGTGATTCATGCAATGATGAGCTTATGATTAAGGTTTTAAACATCAAGCGGTACACGATGCTCTTTATTTGAATATGTGTGTTAATTGAGGAATATCAATGTATTTATACTTGAAAATATCAGGTTATGCAGAAAAGGGATCATCTCACAGTCATTTACTTTCAGCATGTCATTAAAAAAAAAAATCATCTGATCTTTAATCATCTACTCCATAAAACGTCCTCCTCCACATCACGTCCGAGTCACAGCGTTCACTTTTTAATTGAGTTTCTCTGTTTTATTCCATTTTTTGCTCTTTTTTTTTTTTTATGGGGGCACTGATGTCCAGAAGGTCCAAAGTTTTTTTTTTTATCTTTAATGAAGATAAAAAACAAGTTGTGGGAACAAGTTATCATGTTAGAACAAGATCTGTTTTTTCAACTTGTATATAAACGGATTTTGTTCTCATAAGTTCACATTTTATTCTAATGGGTTAACAAATCTTTTTGGGACTTTGGGGGTTCCCGTTCCTGTTTATTGATATTTATGTTGGGTTACAGGTTATTGTTTATGCTTTGTGTAGATGCTTGTTTGTGCTTTGACATCTTGTTTAATGACTTTTTCCAAACCAATTTCCTGAAGTCGACGCACTGATGTTCTGTGGCTGTGTAATCACGTCAAAGAGGCATTAATTTACAGCCCTTTGTTCACTTCTGCACCTCAGCACTTAGTGATTTACCTCAGCGGAAGTGACTTTTACGACTGCGTTGGAGGTGAGAGTCAATGAAGCACATGAGTGGAGGTCCTCAATAACATCGTAACTCTCTTTTACTGCTCTCCAGAGCTGTGAGCCTCCATTTCTCCTTCACCACTGTCAGAATCACAACAACTGATAACTATCAGGAGCACTTTTTATCTGGTGCTCCCCCTCTGATATCTGCACCCTCAACATTTCCACATATAAAAGAAAAAGGTTTTTTTGGCCGACCTTAGTGGGTTTGATTGTGACCACTTTCCTTTCGTGAAATTTTTTTTAAGGGCATATATCTTGCTGGATTCATTTTGGGGGTTGTTGTTGTCTCTATGGATTAACTGGATGGATTGGCATGAACTGTGGTTCAGAAATTCAAGTTCTCCTCAAAATGAATCGTGGTAATTCCCTCACTTTTCATCTTGGCGTCATATTTAAACGTGCTTGGTCGGGACTCTTGGCATCACTTTTTGACGCTCTGGGTCGGGATGTACGTTTAACTTACATGTGGCACAAGAACGGCACAGTTAGGTCTAGGAATAGATTGTGGGTGGGGTTACAAAATGTACGTTTCAGTGACACCTGGGACAAGAACGGGACATGAACCCTCCTTGGTGAAAGTGCTGTGTTTTTTGACCCATCCACCACCCCAACCAACCGTCTTACACAGATTTTCGGTCTTTCATAGTGCTCACTACCATTGTCGCTCTTAATACTACGTCATGTAACGGTTCCGCGGTCAAGCCGCTGTCGGTGTCCGACGCTGAGAGCCACTGAACAAGCGTCAGTATTCCACGAGTTGGGAGTGCGAACAGGTTGTCTTGTTGGTCAAATTTCTCCAACACTTGGGTTCATGACCAACGACCAGCAAAACTAATGTAGCTCAGCGCAAATTCTTTCAGGAAGACCTAACAAGTACTCAGTCCCTCCTAAGCGAATCAGGGCTGGAGGCGTTCACCTTCTGATAATCCAATCAGGATCGGCCAAGGATCCCATAGGCCAATCACAGCGTTACATCACTGTTTTAAAAGCTGCTTCTCTCCCTGTGCTATCAGCTGTCATTTCAGGAAGACGTCGTCCCTCCTCCTCCCCTTCCGCCTCCCGTCCTAGGGGTTTCTCCGGCTGTCGCTCCGATGCCTTCTCGGTCTAATTTCCGGCTTTCTCCGCCACCACCGGTGTCTGGATTCCATCGGTGGGTTACATCTTGGTTCCCTACCCCTACATTAAATGTATTAATATATTAAATGTATTAATAACGATGGAGTTCAATCTCCAAAACATTGTACACTACATGCTGTTGTACATTAAACCTTTTGCATATCTGCAAACAAGTCTCTCCTCATTGAAATGCCATGCTTATTAGCTAACGTTAACATGCTAGTGTATCATGCATAGCTTCGATGGTAGCCAGGGTAAACTTTAAAGCTGCTAATCATCAGCATGTTAGTACGCCAACGTTAGCATTTAGCTCGAAGCACCGCTGTGCTTAAGTAGAGCCTTGCATGGCTGCAAGCATTCACAGCTTTCTGCCTTTTTGTGACCTGACTTTTTGGAGATTATTATTTGCTTGTCCTGCCCTTTTGCTTTTGTCGGCCACAGTGTGCCCAAACTGCATTAACTCCTGCGCCTCACTTTAAAAAAAGTTTGAAAGTCTGCCTCAAAAACTGCTGTACAATTATATATTAATTCTATTTTCCAAGTAAGTTCTTTTAACCAACTTCAGTCATGATCGTAACTACCAAATGTTCATTCATTTTCAGTATTTTTAACACTTGAAATGGCAATTTGTTTACATAACGCCACTGTTGAAACAACAAAAAAATTATATTTTCTGTATACTAAATGCTAACGTGTTTTTTTTGGTTGTTTTTTTCACGGTCGGGGATATGTCATTGATATCAACATTGATTTTGATGCATTGCATCAAACACTGCAATGCTCCACAATACAGCAGCAATGCACCGACTGGAAACTAGTAACATATAATTTATTATAAGAACATAGCAGCAACCCCGTCTCACACCAGGTCGTGAAATAGTCACGTTATTTTGATTGATTGATATGTTTACAGGTCACGATTTTGACGTTTATTTCGTGTACACGTCACAAATTTTGAACGTGTACAGGTCATGATTTTCGAACCTGCTCTGGGGGACGCAACAACAGGGGAAAGGAGGCGCCACACGCCGGCCACAACAACAGGAAAGACCGCCACATGTGGGACGCGATCCCCGGGCACAGGGGCGCACAACAACGGGGAAATGAAACACCACAACAACGGGACAGTTGTGGTTAGGAAAAGAAGAACGGGGAAAGGAACCGTCACACGCGGGACACACCGACAACAGCAGGATGGTTGTGGTTAGGAAGAGAATAACACGGAAAGGAACTGGAACACGCGGGACGCGATCCCGATCCCCGGTCTCCGGTCTCCGGTCTCCGGTCTCCGGTCTCCGGTCTCCGGTCTCCGGGGTGAAAGTCTTGTGTTGTTTGACCCATCCACCCCCCCCGACAAACCTCCCTGCGCGGACTTTCGCCTTATCAATACTACTCGCTACCATCATCGTTCTGTGATCACGAAATATGCTTCGCATTGAAATACACAGCTTTAAAATTTGTAATCACCACACGAAAAAAAGACATTGTGTCCTATCTACGAATCAATAGATTCAATAACGTGACCATATCACGAACTGCCATGAGACCGGGCTGATAGCAGACATGAGAACATGGCTCAATTCGGTTGAAAATAGTAAAACCTAAAATATTTAAAGCCAGGGCTTGAGATTGAAAGCCTGATATAAAAGAATGAATGATTTTATGCTGTACTGGCGGTGGAGTAAAGAAAATTTTACTCCAGGGTCTGCGTGTTTATAGAAATATTATAGGAGCTAACATTCAACTTCAGGAATTCAGAAAAAAAACACACAGTAAACATAATCTTTACTCAACTGAACTTTTTCCAGCGGTAAAGTATAGCCCTTTCCAGTTCCATACCACACACACACACACACACACACACACACACACACACACACACACACACACACACACACACACACACACACACACACACACACACACACACACACACACACACAGCGAGAGTCCCTCAGTTCATTAGCGTTTAGATTGGAATCTGTGGTGGTGTTGGTTATGGCAGCTGTACTTTGTCCCCTGTAGGATTGGAGAGGAGGAAAATTGAAACCACAACCTCTAGACAAGCAGACATTTAAGGCCTTGTCAGAGTGAGATAGGGCTCCCCGGCCCTGCCAAACACTGACGGCTGACTCCATCACTCTCAATATCCTCCCCCTCACTCCCCGCAGCCTCCCCTTTAAAACAAAAGGAGATGTGGGGAACAGATTGCAGGGCAACTTCTGGTCAGAGATATATACGGACTCCGCTCTCCTTTTTCTCCAACTGAACGTAAAGTAAATTGTTTAGGAAAGATTCAAGTAGACATGTGTTCACTCAGGAGGGCATGAAATGAGGCCAAATTTGAAAATGTTTCAACTTGAGAGAAAAAATGTGCACTGATCAAAAAATCTGGAGACTTGGGCCGACCTCTAGCTCACCCAGTAAGAGCATGCACCCCATGTAGGCTGAGGCCTTTGCAGCGGCCTGGGTTCAAATCCAGCCTGCGGCCCTTTGCTACGTGTCATCCCCCATCTCTCTCCCACCTTTCCTATCTATCCACTGGCACTCTGAAATAAAGGGAAACCCCCCCCCCAAAAAAAATCTTTAAATAAATCTGGAGATTCATGCAAATATGTTGAGGCAAAAAAAATACCTTTGAAATTGAGTCTGAACATTGGATGACATTCATGTATAACGTTCTGCACTTAACATCTGTGTGTTTAAAAATAGTTATAGACATTTGCAGTTTTTAAGGCCAATTATCTTTGTCACAACCTGATCTGAACTTTGTGTATTATCTCACAACAAGCAGCGATACTCGGTGTTTTAGGCCCTTTGTTCACAGGTGACGATGTAATTTAAATTACAGCTTTAAGGTATCAAATGATTTTGTTCTTCACGGTCTGTCCAAGTCTTCATCATGAAGTCATCCCTCTCTGTCTTCACAGAAAGTAAAAGTAGATCTACACATAATGTTATGACCACCATTTGCATTTGAACATTATGTTGTCATGGAGGGAATAACGCACAAACAACAAGAGTGGCATTTCCTCCTGCACTTGCAGAGCACTATTTTCTTTCACCCTGCTTAACAAAAGTCAGTTGGAAAAAAAGAAGATTTCCTCAAGATAAGAAAATGGTGTGTGTAATAAAATTATAAGCCACCGCTGCCACTCTCAGCTTTTTATATTTTTACAAAGTCTCATTGCATGGCATCATTTCTTTCAGCTAACATAATTAACTCTGCTCATTTTGGTGCATAGCTCACAGCAATACTGATGTACACAATAACGCACACACTGCAGCGACTCAACACTATGTGCATCAAATTAAGATGTTGATTAGTGTTGGGTAGACCGTTGCCGTTTATGGCTCTGGCTCCAACACAGAGCGAGTGATCCAATTTTAGTTATACTCCTGTTTGCGAGGTCAGTGACATTTTCATGCAGGCTGCTGGCTATTTCCATCAATTTCACTTTAATAACATTAAACCAATGTGATTGCTGAGAGTAAATCCACATTACTGAACATAATTTTCAACCGTCCTGACATCCTGTTCCGTGTGCACTCGATGTTTCAGTCCCTCCCGTCACTGTCCCGCGCCACTCTGCAGAGATGGGACTGTTAATGGCAGGAGACGAAGACGAGCTCGGCAGTTCACCTCGAGGGAACCCGCACCGAATGACACGCGGTGGCTATGACGACCGTGGGAAGGTTAGATCATCCAAATAAATCTCAACTACTTTGAGATTAAACTGCCACGGTTACGTAACAGCTACACAACCAACAAAAACAGACCTCATCCTGCAGATGCTGACCCCCCCCCGACGCGCTGCCTGTCAATGACTCACAGAGTCAATGACTGCGTTTGTACATTTATTTGTAGGAGAAACAAAGTTGTGTATCCAAGACGTTCCATAAGTGCTTTAATTGCTTACAACAGGTGTCCAAAAGTCATACGATAAACGGAAGGCCGTTTTCACATCTATAGTTAGTTTGCTTTGGCCCGAATCAGTTAATGAGTTTGTAAACTTGGAGAGATTTCCCCTTGATTTGGTTTGGTTTCATACCTTGAAAAATCCAAGTGTACCAAAAATGCGTCATTACAAATCTCGCTAAAAATGTTCACCCCGCTTATTGGTCGGATGTGTCTGGGGGCAGGAGCAAGACAGTATACTGGAAGAAGGTCCTGTGTTCTGGTCTAGTGCATATTTGTTTGCATCTTCATGACCAAACCAGCTCATTTCATTAAAATGATCAGACATTGTTTTGCGAGCGACGTTACTACGTTTGCTCTGGTCACCGAGACTTGGCTCTGCTCTGCCGGCGTCTTGTCTCCAGCTTTAGCGGCGGCTGCTTTGACCACGGAGATGCGAGTGACGGACGGCGAGCTTGACCGCAGTCTATTTCTGTGAGAGAAACACTGCAAGCTGCTACAGTTTGCTGCTCTGCCACATCGCAGATTGCAAAGCACACCTGACTACAGGAGACATTAGCTCAGACTTGCGGAGTACGCACACAGCAGTTGGGGCGATTTGATTTTGGATCACGTTCTCCCCACATTCGAACCACACCAGAGTTGGACTGAAAGCGTACTGAGACGACCTCTTCAAGGAAGTCTCGGTACGCTTGTTTGGTCCACTTCTGGTGCGCACAGGAGTGCGATTTCCACGTTCTCACCTGCCCAAACGAACCGCACCAATTGGGCAAACAAACTCTAGTGCAATTTAACCGAAATAAAGGAGGCAGGTGTGAAAACACCCTAATACTTCCACCATCACACCCTCTCTCTCCATTAACAAAAACTAAACAGGTGAGCAGATGATATCCCTCTTGCTTTCTCTGCCAACACCAATTACCATAAGTGACCAAAAAGGTGTTCCATAATGATAAACTGTACCTGGCTGTTACAGTAAGGTTAAAAACAAATGGTGGTCATCATTCAAGTTTTAATCAAACACCATTTTATACAATTTAGGGCTGGCATTTTTTTCAGTAATAGCATTCTGTAAATGCCCTTCATGTGGTAGTTGTAGTTTTCATTATTACTGGTAGAATCGGCCAGTCCTGCACAGAATTCATTTTGTACCAATGCAGGAAGCATAGTTGTTGTTGCTAGCGTCTCAGTGAGGCTGCACTTAGACACAGTGGTGCTTGAGCTACATGTTAGCGTCAGCATGCTAACATACTCACCGTGACTATGCTAGTCATTCCCAGACCTTCCTCCACAGCGAGGCTAGTCCACCCAGCATCCCGGGATGGGAGAGAAACGTGTTCTGGTTTATTGGCATTTCTTTAAACAAACCACAATCGTCTTGGGCGCCGCTACGCGCTGTACGGAGCAACAGTGCCGCTGCAAAATAGCCTCAGAAAGGAACTTGTTTTGAAGGAACATTGAACAGAACATTGGACAGATAGTCTAGCTAGCTGTCTGGATTTACCCTGCAGAGATCTGAGGAGCAGTTAACCATAGTCCTCAGAAATCCACCGGAGGTTAGAACGCCAACACAAAGGCCGGACCACCGGGCCTAAATGAGGGACATTCGGCGACTTTCCGTCGGCACCTGAGCAATCCCGGCAGTGGAACGTCGTGTGCATAGACTATGACAATGCTAGCATGTTCACCATCTTAGTTTAGCATGTTAGCATGCTAACATTTAATATTAAACACATAGTACAGCTGAGGCTGATGGGAATGGCAGTTTTGCAGGAATTTTGTAAAAATTGTGACTTCATGGTGTGGAATACATGATGTACACTATGAATGTCTGTGCCAAATTGTATGGCAAACCATCTGGTACATGCTAAGATATTATCAGGATAAGTGAAAACTTTGACACGCTGGTGGCGCTCGAGGAAAGGTCAGGGGATAACCCGTCGTTAATCCTCTGGGAACCATGAATGTCTGTCAAGTAAACTTCATGGCAATCCATCCAGCAGTTGTTGAACTATTTCGGTCTTCATGGCTGTAGTATCGTATTTTGAAACAAGAAACAAAAGCAAACTGAGTGACAAGAAAGCCGAATCTAAATCTAGAATCTAGAATCAATTTTGAAACAAATTGATTTGTTGAGAACCAAGTTTTTTTTTTTTACAGTACTGCTGCTGGTTGTTGTGTTTGCACATTAAATTGCACTTTTTTGTTTGTGTTCTTATAGAGGTACATTATCTGACCCCTCGATATAATGACAAAGCTACTTTGAACTAATCTTTAAAAAAGTAGGCAGATTTCTTTTATTTGATTTTTTTTTCTTTTAACATTTTAGGAGAAAATGACTTTCTAAGATGCAAATTTTCTTTCAGTGTGAGATTCTGGGTCAGTAAAAGAGGGCTCTTTTTTCACCCTCATACCAGATTAAATGATTTGCACCAATCCGAGCATGTGATCATTTACAACACTGAGTGCTATAGGACATAGTCTGTAGATGTGCTCTTCTGTGGGATTCACTCACTCTGCTGGTTAGAAAACCTTAGTCTAAAGTACTAAAGGGGGTTCAATATGAAGATCATGGAATCTCCCTCTGTAAGTAAACAGGGGGGCCCTGTCTGTGCAAGCCCCGGCTCCTCCGGCTCACCATTTGTGATAATTAAATTTTCCGCAGAGCAGATTTTATCTTTCTGACACATCGAGGGGAAGCTGTGAAAAGACCCATTTTCTCCGTGAGTCTGAGGAGGGAAAGCAGCAGAAACAAATGTGTTTCATCAGGGGAAAGACAGCCTGGAAAAGCTATTTAAAACAATTCCATTTGCCAGAGGTTTCCATTATCAAGTCTGTGATGGAGGACACTGGGAGGGGAGGGACGATAACAAAATAAATGCAATCTTCTGAAGCAAAATTGCACGAAGCAATACATATATTCTGCTATAAATGTATATAGGACAGTCTTTCCCCTTGGTCACCAATGTTTAGTTTCATAAAATGTACTGTTATTAATTAGAGTTTACGTGCTCTTTTTTTCTTATGTAGCCTGCTTTTTCTCAGTTGACATTTTTCTTATTCTCAGATAGTAACCTCTAAAGTCTAAATTGGATTTGATACCTGTTGACATTAAGCAGAAAACTGCAAAGTATCTATTAACACTTTAAAGAAATGAAGTTATGTCAAATTGATAAAAAAAAAATCTCTAACACATAATCAGTTTTAGACTGAATCGACCCGATCTCTGACGATGACAGGGAAACCCCCCCGACATGTTTCGGATGCAGCAGCAGATGACAGATCGACTTTTAATGCTGTTTAATGATTCGTGACGGAGGTGACTAAAGAACCAGAGTGACTTTGCTCAACGGGCTGAGATGGGCACCCTTGGAGTCCACTGGAAGGAGAGAGGACAAGGGGAATGCATTAATGCGGTATTGATCAGTATGACATTCCTATCAGTGAGACGGACAGAAAGGTCGCAGTCACTCACTCGGACTTTACCTTGTGTGTCCACCTGTCCAACAGAGAGAGAGAGAGAGAGAGAGAGAGAGAATGGCAAAATGAAAAGAAAATACAACACAAACTCCTCTGTTATCAGTCCCTGAACAGAGATATCCAATTGGCTGGATATCTCAAAACACAAAATCCGAAAGAAAAAAACAAATGGGAGTGGGTGACCATGAGTTGGAAATTGAAAGAGGTCGCCATTTCAAATTGTGGACCTCCAAACAGAATTACATTTCTTATGTCCATGTCCCAAATATGAAAACTTAAGAACCAAATATTTCCAAAAACTTTGAAGAACTCATACCAGGCTTCACTGCCTACACTGAGGACAAAAAGCTTCCTCTTTTATTAGGGGAAGATAAAAGTACAGCACGGCTAGCAGCTAAATATTGAATATATTATCATTATTATTCTTTCTTTGTGTTTTTTTTATAATCCCTGATTGTATATGCATATGGAGCCAGAGTGTGCGACTCTTTTTTCATATTTTCAGGTGTACCTCCAATGATCAGCACTTCACTATAATGTTTTTTGTTTCTATATTATTCATCATTTATTTAACCAGAAAGTCCCGTTGAGATACTATATCTCCTCTGCCAGGGAGTCCTGGTTTACCTTGCATAGGCAGCCAGATTCTCGCGATATCACGAGATCAGGCGTTACTCATTGAGGGGCTCGCCAAGCTTTAATTTGTGGCTCGCACGGCATAATACGGTGTTATGATCATTCAGTCAATACAGATATTTCATAAAAACATTACAAACAAGTAAGGTTATAACAGAAACCTAAGTCTGCTCTTTTACAAATTTATGCAACTATTTATATTTAAAGTGCTCATATTATGCTCATTTTCAGGTTCATAATTATATTTAGAGGCTATATCAGAATAGCTTTACATGGTTTAATTTTCAAAAAGCACTGTATTTTTGTTGTACTGCACATTGCTGCATCTCCTCTTGTCACCCTGTGTGTTGAGCTCTCTGTTTTAGCTACAGAGTGAGGCATCTCACTTCTGTTCCATATCTGTTGGGAGTCGCACATGCTCAGTAGCTAGGTAAGGACTACTAGCCAGTCAGAAGCAGAGTATGAGGGCATCCCATGCTAGCGGCTAGGCGAGCATTATAACGTGTTACAAAGTTCCGTTTGTCACGGAAGTAAAGGCTGGACTACAAGATGGAAATATACACTAGAAAAAATATTTAAACTTGCTCAGCCCTTCTGTCCATAACACCAGTTGCCAGTTTGGGCGGTCTTTCCAGCTAACGCGGAATGTGGTCTTGGATGGTTGGATACATGATGGGCTAATGAAGAACATATTGTATGTTTAGGGACAGATTGATAAGTAGACATGCTATTTGTGACTAGATGTAACTTTTGATACTTTGTGGTAAAAGTCGCTCTCCTATTGACTTTGTCCTATCAGTGTGGCTCTCATGCAAAAAATAGCGAAGACCACTGTATCAAATGAAAATCCATCTTGTCGGGCTTCAAGTAATGTGTTTGTGTCTGAACTACCAGCGGTCGAACCAGTCAGCATCTGGTGAGGAGCTACTGGCATCTACAGGCGTGGTTTAGGTTAGGGCTTTGACTTTTGCCCAAAAATCATATTCAAAGTTAATTTGTTTATTAATATTAATATTTGAATATATTTGAATATTTATTAATAATATTTTGACCATTGAATGCCTTCAGTAAGACCTCTATTTTTCAAACTTAAGTTGTATATGCTCTGTCCACCAGAGGGCAGTGTATCAGTCAATGTCAATAGGCAGACAATGATGTTTTCAGAAGAAAAACCCTATTATTAAAATTGTTAATATTATTAAAAGTCAGACCCTGGATTAAACACAAACAGTTTGCTTTCGACAGGAAGTTCGGAGCTTTCACCGTAGCCTACGTAAGTGGTCTGATGTTTATACTTGTGCTCTGGTGTGTGCATCGATCCGGCGTGTGTGTGTGTGTGGGGAGTGTGTGTTGAGAGAGTGACGGTGATTACCGGTAGCTTCAGAGTGAGCAGTGACTCTAGAGTCACAGTGAGAGGAACAAAGTGTCTCCCCTGTTCTTTCTGACCACGGTGGGACATCTGTAGCAGGAGAAGTTAACCCTCTCCTTGATTTCATGTTGTTGATGGAGAAGGAGAACCAGGAAATGAGTTGGGGGGGAAATGCAACGCCTCGGAATCTGAATTGAAAACGTTTACAAGCAAACACATTTACAAAAAATAATGCCCATAACCGGTTCGAATATCAAGAGCTGCCTAATATTTGTTCGAATATCATTATTTTTTTTACTATTCGAATTATATTCGAAGAACAAAGTTCAGCGTCAAAGCCCTGGTTTAGGTGTGTGTGAGACAGCCGCGACTGTTCGATCAAAACAACAATGGCGGTTGTGATAGACAGATGGTTCAGCCAATCACCAGGAGTCAGGAGTTTCTTGAAAGTGCCTGCCCTTAACCAACATTGACAGATAACATCACAACAAAACAATGGTTCGTATGATACAAAAAGTTGTGTATACTTTTTTGTGCCTTATTCTACGAATGTCAAGCAACACGAGCGATCAGTGTGCCTGTGCAAGCCCCGGCAGCGCAGAACCTCTTAGGCCACACAACTACTCGGTTAGGTTTAGGGAAGTCCGAATCGAGTCTGAAGTCTTTTGAGGACGAGCTTCGAGTCAAGTCTCAAGTCCTGTGTGCGACTTGAGTGCAACTTGAGTCCGAGTCTCAAACTCGAGTCCCCATCTCTGCCACACAGTAGCTGCAATGCACAGCTTGATCTGAGCTTACTATTGGGTTTTGCAGAATCTTTCGATACGAAACGGTTGGATATAGACAGAATGCTCCTCTTATCCTCTTGGCTTTGTCTTGTCTGAAAGATGATATCCTGACCGTGTGTTGTATTTTTTTGAGAAAGCATAGTTTTTATTGGCGTCTATAGAGTCTCGTGCTTCTTTTGATTCCCGCTGTCAGGCTGGAAAGACATAAAGGCTCGTCATGTGCGCTTCTGTGAGCCTCGTGCAACTACAATCACTCATCCACCGCAGGAATCACAAACTGTTGGTGCTACAGATCAGTTATTAAACAGAAGGGGTTTGGATCATTAGGCGTGCTGACGGGGACTCCCTGTGCCAGATGTGCTGGGCCTCTGGTTCAGCTGTGGGACAGACACATTCCGACATTAACTCACACACTGACACCATCTCTTTATTGCACATCACTGAGAGTAATTAGCTCTGCCGTTCCTGGAAAACCCTCTGGGAGCTCATTTAGGAAAAAAACAGGGTGAATCCCCATTAACGTTCAGGTATAAAGCTGTTTCTGCCCGGTGTCACGTCCGAGCTGAAGACAGCACCAGAATACAACAGTAGCTCCTGGACTATCTGCAGTCAATGGCAAAAAAAACCTTTGACTATGTAAGGATTTAATACTAAGATACTAAGGGACAGTAACAAATACTACCAAGTTTTTGCAGTTGCAGTTTTAAACACGAGGTTGGCATTGTGAAACATTCGCAAGTTGGGTATAGGTTGGGTTTCAGGTTAATTAAATGAATTGTTCATGTACCATCTGTAGTATCTGAAGGGCCTATAAGTTAAAGTCTGTATAAAGCTCAAATGTGCTGAGAAATCATGAGCACTGTATTAGTGATGTAAGTTCAATGAGTTTCCTCTCAGCAGAGTGATGTGTTGAAGAGGATGTCCTATTTGATTCTGTGATTAGGTGGCTGAGTGAGATCAATGATTGTATGTGTAGTGTTGGAGCCCACCCCCCCAAAGAGACTCAGACCTTTACTTGCCAACTCACAACTGTTTACTTTATCTAACATGTTACCTAAACGTACCCCTCATAAACCATGTTCTTGCTGCAGCAAGTCAGAGCGCATACTGGCTTTGTCTCTCCGGGTTTTGCAAGACCCGTCATTGATGCTGGAAACTTGACGTAATAAAACCTTTATGATCAAGTACAGTGTAAAGCGGATTTCCTCTTCAAACAGCATCACAGCATCGCTACTCAAAACACAACACATCCTTAAGCTGCTGTCCATCCAGTATATTTATCAGCACAATTAAGTTCTAAATGGATCAGAACAAAACTGAAACAAGCTCATACAAAATGATACTCGACCCGTCAATAATTTGAAAATATTGTTTTTGTTAACACAACATGAAATAACATGTATTGTTGATAAAAAATTGAAAACCTTTTTTAAGGGTGCCTGTGTAACTTACCTGGTAGAGTGCAAGCCCATATACAGAGGTTTACTTCTCGATGCAGCGGCCGCAGGTTCGACTCCAACCTGCGGCCCTTTGCTGCATGTCATTCCCCCTCTCTCTCCCCTTTAATGTTTTCAGCTGTCCTATAAAAACAAATGCCTAAAATGCCCAAAAAATAATCTTAAAAAAAAAACTGTGATTATTATATCACAGATATGAACCAATCAGATTGCTTGATTAACTGTTTTATAAACTGTGTTAATTTACAGTCCTATTAGTGACTGACCGGCACCACCTAGTTCTTAAAGACACGTGAAAAATCTACTTTGCCACTTAGCCTTTCAGCTTTTTTTTTTGGTTACAGATCTCCGGTGAAAGAACCAAGAAACCAGAAAGAACAGATTTTTCATGCTGATTTTTCTCCCTTCTTTTTAAGAGGAGCTAACTACCGCTGTTCACAATAATTGTCTCAGTGCAGTTAGGACAGCTCTGAAAATTTAATGAAAGGTTAATATAAAAAAGAACATGCAAATAAGCAGCTCTGTGCTAGAGTCAATAAAAAGTCATTTTTTTGTTATTGATCAGATTTTTGCCCAAAAGTAAATTTGAAATAAATTCTCACATTTTATATTGCGTTAACCCTCATGTTGTGCTCGGGTCAAATTCGACCCGTTTTCAATTGTTATTTTTTATATCAGAAAATATGGGATGTCAAAATAAGCACCAAAAATGTTAAAAACAAATAAATGACAAAACGTTGGGAAAAGCGACAAAAACAATGAAAATGAATGTCAAAAACACTAGAAGAAATCATCAAAAACTATGAAAAAGCACCAAAAATGTCAAAAAAAGCGCCCGAAATTTTTTAAAAGTGACACGTCAGAGAAACGCGAGCAAAAAAAAAAGTGAAAAACGTTATAAAACGTAATAAAAAAAATTAAAAAAACTGAAAAAAGCTAGTGTTTTTTTCATGGTTGACGGGAAGACAACTCAAGGGTTATCCACATCCTAGCTCAGAAGATTTAAGCATGCTCAGTGAATTATCTTGATTATTTAGACGTGTATTAAATTTAATCATTTTTAATGTATCACATATCACATCACAGACAGAAAAAGTTTAATAACTGGAATATGAAATGATTGTCAGGCTCAGTTATGCTTTTTCGGTTTGGTCATTTTATCTGTTCCCTCAGTGTGCAGCCGCTCAGCTGGCACGAGGTCGAAGGTGTTCGCAGCGATACAAAAGGTGAACAGGGAGTTAGCCTTCTCCACATAAAAAGACCACCTGGCAGTAAAGAAGCAGGACACTGAAATACCTCGACTAAAAAACACTGCTGCAAACTAAATGAAAACACAGAAAGGCAGCGTGACGTCGCTCCGACAGATCGAAAACAATGCACTAAAGAGTTTTCATCCCAAAAAAAAATAAAAACTCACTTCCTAAATTCATGCTTACCTTTCTTTTTCCATTTGAAATATTGAGACCGTAATAAAAACAATAATATCCATTTTTTAGATTAATCTCTCATTTTTCAAAGGGGATCTCTTCCATGTGATGTAATGCCATGGAAACGGTCGCTGCTCATCATGTCAGAGGATTAAGATCATGGAAGCTAAATCCAGATTTTGGGTCACCTGTAACTATTCAAACCCGACATGTGCTGTCGCACGTCTCCAAGATGAACACAACATTTTAAAAAAGCCACTATTGAAGGAACTATTCTACATCAAGGCCTACTCAGGTTTTTTTTTTCATACCGTGTCAAGGTGTAAATTAAACGCATTACCTGTTTTTCATAAAACCAGTGCAACTAGTGAGAAAAATGTACAAAACAGCAGAGGCACTGGGATCTAAGACGTTAATTTAATTTCAAATGTCATGGAAAAGGCCACAGGGTTGAGGATAGGGATCATGGAGAGTGTGTACTGAAAAGTGAATCCACTTCCTGAAACTCTGCTAAAGGGTGTCTGAGGATCAGGATCTGACATGAGAGAGGGAGAGTGTCACCTTGATGGTTTTAAAGAGAGGAAATGACTTTTCATCCATGCTGGCTGCGAGGATGAGGGCCTCCGACTGACACAAGAGAGCTTAATTCTGCCTGCAGGATGGAGGGAGGGAGGGAGAAGCTCGGAGGATACAAAGAATGGATGAGCGAAGGGGTGAAATTGAGCATTTGTCTGGCTCGGGTCATATCTGATTAAAGTATGAGTCCAGTGTGAGGGGTAATTTTCATCAGGCAGCCAGATAAGCCGGAGCTGCACGGACACAGATTCTTTGTTATTCAGCAGGACTCGATCACAGGCATGTGTCCTCTGCTGCCGTTACAATCCTTGCTGATTAACACAGGAATAGAGAGGATGCTCTGCTCCAGTTTCTCTTTCTACCCCCCCCACTATGCCTTTCAGTCTCCCTTGTGTCTCTCTTTATTACACAGAGCCTGGTAGGAGTCAGGTGGGGGACATTTTTTTATAAATCGTTCCCTCAAACTAAGATGAATTCCCTTAAATTGATTTGTACGCTCAATGTAGCTATTTATTCTCTCAATTTAGTCATTTGTAGTCTCGCTTTGCCGGACCTTCCTCCACAGCGCTGCGGAGGAGGGTCTGGCTAGTGCACACAGCATTACGGGATGGGAGAAAGACGTGCTCTGGTTTATTGGCATTTCTTTAAATAAATCACAATCGCCACGGGCGATGCTAAGTGCCGGGCAGAGTCACGGTGCCTCTGCAAAATAGCCTCTGGAAGGAAGTTGTTTTGGTGGAACGTGTGTACGTTCCAAGGTTGTTTTAGTCGTGGAACAGAAAACTCAGATTGGACAGATAGTCTAGCTAGCTGTCTGGATTTACCCTGCAGAGATCTGAGGAGCAGTTAACCGTAGTCCTCACAAATCCACCGGAGTTTAAAATTTCAACACAAAGAAAGCGGAAGGAATTTCCAGCGGCACTGGAGCAATCCCGGAAGTGGAACAGCGTGGATTAAGACTAAGTCATTTGTAGCCTTGAATTACTCAATTCTCTAGCTCAAATTAATATTCTGTATGTGAGGCAAGTCCCAAAACTCTGGATCCCTTTCACCTTGTTTTTTGGGTGAGGCATGTCCAATGTTTTGCTTGGCTGGTTTTAGAAACAATTAACCAATCCCCGCTTTGTAGGTGGTATAAGAATGAAAGCATTGCTGTGCCAGAGCCAATAATATAGTGATAGAAAAATTGCATTTAAAATAAAGGAGAAGCATAGATGAGATGGACACACATGAACAGGTTGTTGTATAAAAACTGTATTGTACAGAAAGTTTTCTGTGGCGTTTTTGACCACTATTAAGGCTATAGATGATGTTTTTTCTGTGTGGGTACCTCTGTCGTATGTATTTTGTACATGTTCATGCGTAGAAGTACTTGGATGACAGGGAAGGCATCCCTGCTGATTCCACTGATCGACAATTAGTGGTGGTCACGGGCAAAAACAGCAAGCAGACTGCAAGCTACAAAAGACATAAATGTAAACAATTGAAGTTAGCAAATAATCAGCAATAAATCAGCTTTGCAAAAAAAAATTATGAGGAAGGAAATTCAACACATTTAAGCTTCGGGCATACACACAATGCATTTCGGTGAGTAAAGCTGAATCTAAACAAAACGCCGCAGAGTAACTTAGAATCAACGTCTTAATTTGATTGACATCAGAAATGTTAAGTTAACTGCTTCTTCTAGGTCAGTTGAAAATGACATCAGCCAGACAGATATGTCAGCCTCTAGGCTACTAAAATATATCAGAGGTAGGCTACTGTATATAACAGCTAGCACATTGTCAGATTGAATAATGAAGTATAATGAAATGGCAGTTCAACCTGATTATCAGACTACCAAATAACTTCTTTCCTACAATTTAAAAGTAAAGGAAAGGTCACAAATGATTGTTTGAGTCTGGTTTCGAGATGGGTTTTTTTGTGACTCGGACTTGTCTCGTTGTCAGTCAATGGTCTCTCCTGTTACAGTCTTTGGATTTGAATGTTTGTTGTTGTTTTTTGCTTTCCTGCCCAGTGAATGCTCATGGAGCAGAATGGAGAGGCTGCTGCTCTGCTGGCAGTTTCCCAAATAGACAAATAGACCCCTTAGCTTTAACATTGCTGCACTGTTTTGTATTAAGCAATATTACACGAGAGGGTTTGATTTAACGTCATTATTGGCACGACAGTGATGCAGCTAGGACCGAGGCGCTTGCGCCAAGGTTCGTAAGCATAACTTATACAACAATGGTTACCAACAAAATAAAAGTTATAATTAAACTGTATTCATATTGTGGGGCAATTCACTCTCAAAATAAATAAAAAAGCAACAGAGACGATTTCTAGTCCCTCCCTGTTTAGTCAGCCAGTCAACTTAAGCTAACGTTAGCTTTGTAGAGATTGTGGGATTTCCCAAACTGAATAATTACCGCAAATATAAACACCAAACTGCTTTGCTAGCTCTATCCTGTTATAACTAAGATATCTGCTGAAAAAAATATTTTTCCATAGATAGATTTAGAAACTAAACGCTTGCAAACTTCAAACAACAGAGACAATTTCCTGTCCCTATAAAATGTTAGTCAGCAGCTAACTTAAGCTAACGTTAGCTTTGTAGAGATCGTGGGACTTCCCAAACTGAATAACTAGCGCACATATAAACACAAAACTGCTTTGCTAGCTCAGTCTTGTTATAACTAAGATATCTGCTGAAAAAATCAATGTTTCCATCGACAGATATAGCTCCTGTCTGCGAAAATCACATTTAACAGCTATTTTCTAGATAGCGCCGTCAACGGCACAGCTGATCCAAATATATCCAGTGAAAGTTAACTTCAGAGTGTTGTAACAAATTAGTCGTTTTATCTGATGAATCACTTTATATACTAGTTGGAGAGCTTTTGTATGTTCCATTGTGGATCCTACATTACTTACATGAATACAATTGTTTTTAAACAGTTTTTTAATTCAACTCCGTAATGTTGACAGAGAAATGGCGGAGTGATATTTGAAGTGATTGCGCCAGGTGTGCTCAAATGGATCTGGGTGTGCTGTCATGCTGATTTGAGCACGTTCTAAATGTCTAGTTGACCAATCAGATTGTCTGGTCGGATCTACTTGTTGTATAACTGACATTAATATGTGGAGGTGTCTCTTCTATGTTACAACACAGTAGGGCTGGGAATGACCAGAGGCCTCACAATACTTTATCATCACGATATTTATTTCACGATATGATATTATTGCAATTTTAAACATATAGCAATATTCTGTGATATATTGCAATGTATTACCTTTTTTTCAACTTTAAATCTTTCCCAATTTTAAATTATGTCCCCAAAAGTTTTCTTTTTTGTTTATTCATCTCACTTCAATTTTATTGCTGCAAAATGGGATTGTCAAGACGACAAACTGACCAACAGATGTATAAAAATTAGGGATGCACCGAATATTCGGCCACCGAAATACTTTTATCACCGAAACAATACGGCCGAAAATGTTGTGATGACGCAAACAGAAACCGCGACCTGCACGTGTGTCAGTACCCGATCCGTTCCACCTGCAAAGCGTCTCCTAAGCAAAGAGGTTGAGACGGACCACGGAGTGAAAACAATGAAAAGTGCTCTTAGAGTCTGTCAGCACACGTTTCACTGAGATCTATTCGGATCCTCTGCACTTCATCGCAACTGTACTTGATCCGCGTTATAAAGACCATTATTGGATGCGGAAATAAAGCAGGGCGCACGAGAAATGATCCAGGCCGCGATGGATGCGGAGAACCCGCGTGGAGACGGAGACGGAGCGCGCACGGAGCAGCGCCCAGCGCAGGAGGAGATCAGAGCGCAGAAAAAAAGACTTGTCTCTCTGCACCAGATGAGGGGCATGCACCCTCGTTGTCTGATATGTTCAGTGAAATCCTGCAAGAAAGTGCCTCAAATAATAATAATAATAATAATAACAATAGGTAAGCTATTCTGTTCTTAGGCTACTGTATACTGTATGTGACTATCAGATTGTAGCCATATTTCTGATAGATATGTTTTTAATTAAACTTTAATATTAATTTATACAATTGCAATGCCTTGATTTTAGTAAAGTTAGTACACAGTCATAGCCATAAATGCAATGGTACTAATAATTGGCTTAATTTCTTTCGGTGTTTCGGTTTCGGTTTTTGGTCTTGGTTTCCTCTTTTTTCGGTTTTCGGTTTCGGCCAAGAATTTTCATTTCGGTGCATCACTAATAAAAATAGATCGATACTTGGCGTCTGTGTATCAATACAGTATTGCCACGGAAAATATCGCGATACTATGCTGTATCGATTTTTTTCCAGTACAGTATTTCAGAAATGTAGTTTTATGCACAGATTTGTGGAAATGTATTCTTTCATAGTCAGCTTGTAACATTGTGCAGGAATGTTTCGTCTTTTAAATCCAAAAAGTCTTGACTTCATCTTGAACCTACTTGGGCTTTGGTTTGTCTCGGAGTCTGCGTCCTGGCGACAGCCCTGGTTTGAGTGAATGATGGCATTAGTGCGATAATCCACTACAACCTTGTCATGGATTGTCCCTCAAATATACAGTGTGCACCTTTGTACATACCTAATACAGATCTGTTAGACACAGGCTCCTCTTTCTTCTATAAAAATATCTGCAGTGTCTTTCCTGAGACATACACACACAAATTAACAAACTTTTCAGGGGACTTACATTCATGTCATATTCCCAGTGGATTTTCACACTAAAATACCTTCTGCAGCAAAGATCTTGTAAGTAAATGTTCTGATAAGAAAGCAGAGTCCATTTTACGATTTCAAGGACAAAGGAGTTAACGTATGAGCAATTGCTTCTGCTTATTATGTTGTTGACAGAACAATGTGTCAAATGAAGCTCTGAAACATAAAACATGCATATGATTGGGACCCGTTCTTTTGTATTTTTCATTGATATTTGTACAAGAGCACTGCAGTAAGAAACATCCTATCAGAGATCTTCTAATTCTGTCACTGGGATAAAATACTTCCCACTTTGCTACACTATTAAGACAGGGGACAGACCCCACAGTATCAGCACCTACATAGCACCTCATTTTAACGCATGTGCAGTAGTGTTTTATAGTGAAAGACAAATGAAAGACAAGCGTATCAGATTATTTTCAACTCTCTTGCCTAAAGTTTTACCACATCTATGAAGTGCTGTGTGACATTTTGGACGCCATGGTTGGTTGGTCTCTGCCCACTCCTCCCTGATTACTTTAGGTTATGAAAGATCATTAGCTATGATTAGTCAGGGTTTAACATGAAGAAGTCTATCATGCCTCCGTGGCCCTTAACATTAGATTCCAACGCTTTAGGGTTCGTATGGGACACAACGGGCATAGCAGTGACCGCGGTGCTGTAAGATGACAGCAGTAATGGTACGTGTCCATTGTCAGCGTCATTTCCATGCGTCCTATTCATTTCTATGGGAGCAGCCGTGCAATGCATTCTGGTAGCGTTGAGAAGACGAGTGCCCGCTCCTCATTTGCATAAAGTTGTTTTCGAAAGGGAGCAACCTGCCTCGCCTCAAAATCTAAACGCCTGGTTGGCGCTGTTTCCGACACCCACAAAGACCCCACACTAAAAACACTCACTGCTCTGTAATAAACAACTGCTCTTCTTTATCCAAACTTGGCGTCTTTGAACACTACTCCCACCAAACCTCTACAATACTCTGCTGCCTTGAAGTGACACCGTCCCTTTCCTCATGGTCTTCTTTTCACTCGACCGGTTGGGTCATCTTGGCGTTTCTGTACACAATTCGGTCGTTTCACTCCAGCACAGTGACCCACACAGGCGAGCCGCACCTAAATGCACCTCGGATAAAAACATTTAAATAAAAAAAAAAAAAACTCTTTCAGAAACATGTTCCGGTTAACTATTTTCGTAAAATAAGAGATTGTATTTCAAACGAGCCGCCATTATGGTCTGTTTTGAAATCCGGGAGTAGCCAGATCTACACGACATGTTTTCCAATCGGGTGCTGCCATCGGGGGTTGTAGAAGGGTGTAGACTTTTTTTTTGCTTGTCAGTGGTCAGTGAAAGTCAGTGGTGGCAAGCCCACTAGCGTGCAATTCTAGGAAGCGGGGCAATCTCTTCTGTCAAAACAATGCGTAAATGGACATGTACCATAAGTGCGACAGCAGTTGCAAGTAGAATTAAAGACAGAAAATCCACACGAGGAGGCAGGTTGGGGCAAACAACACAGGCCCGACCGCGTCACTGTAAGGTGACGTAGTATAAAGAGAGACAACGGTAGCAAGTAGTATGAAATAATGAAAATCTGCATAAGGTTGGTTGGGATGGTGGATGGGTCAAACAACACAGGACTTTCACCCAGGAGACTGGTTTTTGTGGTTGACTTAAACTTACATTGTTTAACCCCACCCACGTTCTTTCCCTAACCCTAACTAAGTGGTTTTACTCTACACGTTGAAAAACGACCCCAAGGGGTCCCAACCCAGAGCGTTAAAAAGTGACGCCAAGAGTTCCTGACTAAGCATCAGTATTTGACGAGTTGTGAGTGAGAATGTGTTGTCCAATCACAGCAGGAATTTATGGCACCGTAATCACCTGATCTCACAGTGAAAGATAATTTCATGTATTCTGATCCTGGTTCATGATGAATATGAAGATAATTTAGAGTTGTTGTAATTGATTCTACATATATTGCACCTTTATCATATTTTATGATTTCAGCGTTGAACAAGCAAAGCTACAAGAAGATGGCCTCCATTTTGAGACTATTGATGGACAAGGTTGAAAATGTTAAAAAAAATGTCCTCTTCGGTTGTGACGACTGAACCTCTGAATGCCATGATGGCATCCGCAGTGACTCACCGCTGGATGCCATGATTGATTTAAGGGTCAGTGAGTCCAATCCATTTCCTCTGAGCCGATCTTTGAACGGCTGATGTGATCTTAATTGAGTCTAGTTTGTCTTCCAGGGAAAAAGAGAAGGAAGAGAGAAACACAGTGTTCTGAATCTGAATCTGAACACACCTCTGTGAATCTGAACTTCAGATTCACAGAAGTGCGGGGAATATCGTGAAGATAACTGACAGCACTCAGTGTGTTCACATAGTTTTCCAGTAGTTCTCTGTCCAAAATACCTTTTTCCTTTTCCTTTTTTGCTGGCTAACAGCAACTTCTGTTGTGAGACGACAACAGAAGCATCAAATGCCTATTTTAGTCTTGTGTAGTCGCCTGACAACAAAATAATGACACCTGTACTGTGTGATCACTGTCCTTACACACAACATATCACTTCTTAACATTGCAGCTAAACAGACGTTACCAACTATGTCTGTAACAGATAATTACCTACAAACACGTATCCAGTCAACGCATTCTCGTGAATGGATTTGTATGATATCGTACTCAAACTTCTGCACAACAATTCGTATGATATCCTACAAAATTACGGCGACCGCCGGCTGGTCACATGACGACCGGTCACATGACATGACAGTTAAGGTTAGCGGCCTTAAAGTTAAAATTAGCTAAGAAAAGTAAGAACATAAAATGTATTCATATAGTGCTTTTCACAGATAACAATCACAAAGTGCTTCACATAAAACATACAATATGATGCATATTAAAACACAGTGCACAATTAAAATCACATAGTAATACATAAAAAATAAAATGATGGAAGGTTACAGGTCAGTTTAAAAAAGTAGGAAGGTAAGGGTGACTGTGAGCCGGGTACAGAGCACCATAATGTGACAGTCTTTACATCGGACAACGCAGAGTTTAGCTGACAAAATGTGACTGTCCTGCGGGGATCACAGTTAAGTTTAGGCAAAACGACTAGTTAAGATTAGAAAAAAAGATTGTTGTTTGGATTCAGTTCAGTTCAATTTTATTCACAAAAGAAGTACAATCATAAGACATAGCGCAGATATGTGAAATAGGACACCTATGCACAGCTATTTGAAGCTTGTGCATAGGGGCCCAGACACTAGCAAATTATACACATTATAAATACTATCATATTGTTTTGGATTAATACACTGGTCCCCTTAAGTAGTACTCCTGGGACACAACCCCCCCCCCCCCCCCCCACCGTTTCCTAGGTGAAAGTCTTTTTTTTCCCCTTAACTACTTCAGGGACACAAACTCTGCCCCCCCCACACACACACACTCTTGAAAGCCCTGTGTTTACCCTGTGTTTTAGGACCCACCCACCCATCTGACAGACTCTCTATGCTGATCTTCACGCTCTTTTACAGCAGCAGTCAATGTGGTTCATACAGTAATAAATATGTGGAATACGTACAAATTACAGTGCATTACGTTTCAAAGCTATATGTATGAATGTGTATTGATAAATCCATGGCGCTGTCCGTGGTGCTCAAGCAGCAGATAGATTTGTACAGTAATGCAATGTAGGTTGGTCTACCACTTTGATTCAGACTGAAATATCTCAACAACTTTTAGATGGATTGGAATGGCATTTTGTACAGATATTCCTTGTGTCCAGAGGATGAATCATGATAACGTTGGTGATGCCCTGACCTTTTCTCTAGCAACACCTGAATATTAAACTTTTCACTCATCGGGTGAAGTATCTCCAGATCTACAAGATGAATTGGTACAGACATTTATGACTCCCTGACAATGAATTCTAGTGATCCTCTCACTTTTCTTCTGGAGTCACCCTGACGTTGACATTTATGGATTTTAGTGAAATATCTAAACAGCTACTGGTTGGGTTGTGATGAAATTCGGTCGGATATCCATGTTCCCCTCAAGATTAATTTTAATAACTTTTCATCTAGCGCCATCAGCAGGACAATTATTCAGCGTGTTTCATGTTTCGTAACAAACTATTTTTTATTGAATTTTTGAAGACTTTTCCATAAATCTCAGTGACTCTTTTATACTACATAGAGCATTCCTTCCAGTGAGATCAGTTAACACAACTTCAACTCATTTTACAAAGTTCATCCTGACCCAAACAAAGATGACAGAAAATAAGCGGTGTTGCTTCCGGTTGCCAACTTTGCTTGGGTCAAGGATTGGAGACCTACCTTAAAGTGTTCATATTATCCTTTTGGCTTTTCCCCTTTCCTTTATTGTGTTATATATATTGTTGTGCACGTTATAGGTTTAAAAAGTGAAAAAGCCCAAAGTCCACCCCAAAGGGACTTACTATCTTCCAGAGAAAACACTGTTAAAACAAACTGCTCCAAACAGCTCTATTGTAGTCCAGCCTTTACTTCAGAGACAAACGTGGGTCACTTTGTAACACACGTTATAATGCTCGCCTAGCTGCTAGCATGGCACGCCCTCATACTCTGCTTCTGACTGGCTAGTAGTCCTTACCTAGGTACTGTCAGGGCACGCCCTCATACTCTGCAGCTGACAGTTAGCTGTCCTTACCTAGCTACTGCGCATGTGCGACTCCCAACAAAGATGGAACAGTAGTTAGATGCCTCACTCTGTAGCTAAAACAGAGAGCTCAACACACGGGGTGAAGAGAGGAGCTGCAACAACATGCAGTACAACAAAAATATGGTGTTTTTTTTTTTTTTTTATTAAACCACATAAACCAAATCTGGTATAACCTCTAAATACAATTATGAACTTGAAAATGAGCATAATATGAGCACTTTAAGAAATGCGTTAAACACCTTATATTAGTTGCAACAGATGAAGTGATTACTACTTTTTTCCCCGGCCAATCAGTGTCTGTTTTTGAGCTGCTCTTCTGCTTTATTGATTTGGCTCAAATACTTTTCCATCAAAGTTGAATTTAAATTTCATTTTCAATTTGTGTTTTCTTTTTTAATGATATGGCTTCATTGGGAGGTTAACTTTTTTAAATAGTATTTTACTTTTCCATATCCATGAATTTTCTTTCTCTCCTTACTACTTACTTAATAATTTTAATTTCCACTAAGTCTAGTTTGAGACTGTGTCTGATTTTAAATTGAGCTGTACTGAAAGTAAAGATGCATTTAACCACAGAGCGCCATCTCTGACGTCTTTCGTACCTCAGCACACAAACAACCCACCGAGGTCTGAACCACCATCCTGTAGCAGAAAGGTGAACTCACCCCTGGCTGCAGAGTGGGAGGAACGTCGTCCCACATGAGGTTGAAGGTAAGGGCGACAATTGGGTCCCGGTTCCCCCGCTCTCCCACCACCAGTCGCACATTTCAGCCCCGGACACCTCTGAGAGGAGCGGAGGAGGCGTCGTGACTCCTGCAGTTTGTTCATGTGTAATTGTCATCATCACTGGATGTGACAGCCGCGGGGACGCCGGGTCTATACAGTCACAGATTCTTGGCTCCTTCATCCAACATTTACGCGTTTTTAAAAACGGAAGGAAATTCCTGACACGTTTTCCGGAACGTTTCTTTCCTTGGATGACATTGCAGGCGGTTGTACTCTGCCGCTGTATTGTTTTTATTTCACTTTTGGAGAAAAAAAAGTCAAAGAGTGGTCGCACAAAATGCTTTCTTTATTCGCGCGTAAATGCCGCGCCGCCCGTCAAATGAATAGCGCGTTGTGCGTGTTTCGTCAGTGAAAGCTGCATGGGTAAGTTTTCAGAGGCACTGATGTGCTCCTGTCAGACGGAGACTTTTGGCATATGAGGGAAACTGTTGGATTATAAAAAAAAACAACAACACAATCTGTTGCTTTCAAGCACGACAAGTCTGGAGAGTCTGCTGTTTTTCATTCTGGATTGTTTGCGCCTTGGTGACCGTGCAAATTCAAACCTCCCTGAGGTATTCACATGGTAGAAACAATGTTTTTATGCAACACGAGTGCCATAAAGGACTGGAGCTATTTTCTGTCTCAGATTTTGCCTCTGATGAATAAAACTACAGGCTTGGTAAACATCGACAAAGCAGAGGATGTGACGACCACCATGGTGACAGCTCTGCAGCCGGACGGCGCCATGAGCGCAAGTAACCCGCCGCTCAACTCCAACCATACCTCGGGCATGGAGCACGTCTTTCAGTACTCTTATTCAGAGAGTGACCTGCTGTACACGGACTACCGCACACCTGCACGAGACTCCATCCCGCTGCCCAAAGCGGTTCTCTACCTGGTCATGGCTGCGCTGGTGGTGGTGGCGGTGGCGTATGCGATAGTTGGGCACCTGGTCAAAGATGTGGTAAATGAGTTTGTCGGTATGTTACCCCTTTTACGCGCGCGCGTGTGTGTGTGTGGGTGGGTGTTGTGTGTGTGTGTGTGTGTGTGTGTGTGTGTGTATACAATACCCATTGGGATTACTAAAAGGACTATGAAACGAAGGTAAAGGTACAGACAATGAATATACATGTTTACATGGGAGCAACTTAGTAAAACGTTAGTAAAATATAAGTGAACTGGAGATTTTCCTATTTTTGCATTTGTACCCCTGGAACCCATCCAAGGACCCCCCTCAGCCCCCACTCTAGAGCCCACTTTGAGAGTCACTGTTTCAGAGAAATATGCTTGAGTTAAAGACCTGAAACTGCAAACATCTTAGATAAATTATTAGGTTTTGGGACAGCCATGCTTTTCCTTAATTTACTTTAAGGTTAAGGTAAGGTTAAATACATTTTAATAAATGTATATATATATATATTGTCATCCCTATAGCTCTGCTCTCAGACAGTGACCTTGTGAGGAAAACGTCCTACACTATCAGCAAGTGTCTGCGTGAGAAATGGAGACGAGGTCTGCTGTTTCTCTATTTCTGAAGAGCGTCCTGTGAGCGATACATAATGAATGAAACAATGAGGCTATTTTAAGGTCTCATAGTGCTGACTTGACCTGATAGTTAGGTCATTATATCAGGTGATTTAGAGCAAAATAGAAGATTTCACTCAGTAATGTTTCAACCCGAGGCAGCTCAGGACAGGGACATATTTATTCTAAGCTTTTTGGGCACATATTGTTATCATAATTGAATTTGTTTTTCCTTGAATTTGGTCTCAGACCCTATAGTGTCTCAAAATTATCAAATATTTTGTGATAGAAATATAAAAGGTTTTGAGAATGTGACAACCTAAAAATGCTAATTTGGGGATTTAGGAGCAGTATAACACATCTTTGTTTGTTACAACAAATTTGCACATTTTGGGATTTGGGGGTGACACAACAAATGTAATACTGACAACAATTTATGGTTGGAATTATGTCATATTTTAGGATTCTCTATCATTAATATTCATGGTTAATGACCGCAACATTGGACATGGGGGTACTACACCAATGTTTTAAAATTGGGTGCAATACTTGAAATTTTGTGATTGTGGGGCGTACAAGACATTCTGTGGTTGTTTTGAGGTTGTAACCACCAATTTTGGAAGCACTGATATTTCAACTTTGGGGTGCAACAAAAGCAGTTTTGGGGGAAGGGGGTCATTATTCCATTCTAGGCATTACAATAGATTTTAGGAATGCTATACAGTTTAGCATGTTGGGGTGCTTAAGAATTATGACACCAAATATATCACTTTTGGGGATTTGGTGACACAACTTAATACATTAAGGGATAGTGTTAACAAAACAAACAACAAATAACGAGCTTATGAGAACCCATTTTTAGATCTGTGTTTGCTACAAGAATTTTTGAAGTTGCAACCACACATTTGGGGGATAATACATTTGTTTGCTTCTGTAGAGTGAGTGCCTGTCAGGCGATGTCCGCGTTCTTTTTGGTCAGGTGTTCATTTAGGTAAACGCCGGTTCCAGACAGTTTTTTAGCCTGTCTTAATAACTCAATCTTACTTTTCCGAGTCACAAAGCGAACTAGTATAGTTTGCTTATCTCCTCAGTCATAAAACTCAGAGAATTTTTGATCTCCTCCATTTCCTCTTCTAACGCTCCTTCCTTGTTTGGAAGGATCTCCTTCCTTCCTAGAGTGGTTAGGACTCTTTGTTCCAGATTTAGAAGAAGCACCAGCAGATATCTCTCGATAAATAGCAAAATGTTGAACTTTGGGGCATTAAAACACATTTTCGGATCATGACAACACATTTCGGAGACGTTAGAAAACATTTTAAAATTTGGGACTTTTATTTCAGGGAGCAACAATACTACAATTTGTGATTATAGCAACTATTTGGGGTTTAAAACATGGCCAAAACTGGCAGGTGTTAACATTTTTGTATTTTGGGGTGCTATAATGAATTTTTGTACTAACAATTTGGGAGGATTATACAAAATTTGAAGATTTGATGCACCACAATAAAGTTTGCATTTATTGAGAAATAACACATTTTGGGGTTGCTATGACACTTTTGAGGTACTGGAACAAATGTATTCTGATATATCAAATTTGAGGCAATGTAACAAACTCAGGGGTTGTCTTTTGAAGTTAAACTACCCCTTAACCATGAAAATACTCTCTAATAGGCTGGCAGGTTTCTGTTAACGGTCTGGTCAACAGTGTATTATATTAGCTTTATTAATGTGCACATACATGGGATGAGAGATCAAATCTCGCACCTGAGAGAGGCTTGAGCCGACTCATTATTACACCTTTTTATGTTATTTTGACAAGAATAAAACAGACAAAACAAGAGAGAACAGACAGGTCCAACATACATGTAGGTAAGGTAAAATGCATGCCATCATGTAAGACAGAATATGAAAATAAACCAGGTTACATTGCAGTATCATGGTCCTTTGTGTCCATGATTGTCCTTTAAAAACATGAAGGTCCTTATGATCCATGACTTTGATTAATGCAAAGCCAAGGTGTTTTAAGGGTGGAGTCTTCCACTCATTCATAGGCTAAAGTCTGTTCTGTTAACCTTGGTACAGTAGCGGATAAAACAAAGTTCTCCGAACAAAATAAATATCCAGTTAAATAAATCACTTCAGACTCAATTACGATTTCCAGTTTTTCCAGAATTGTTTACATTTTTTAGTGGCATGTCTCTGAGAAAGAAAAAAAAAAATGTTCCATAAAATAAATTTCCTAAACTATTTCTACGCACAAAGGGATTGTTGGAGACTCTTTTTTTAATTTCCTGGATATTGCTTTTTTTTTACCAGCTAGAAATATTTGTAATAAATATCTGTCCTTCTTTTTTAGCCGAGTTGCTACGTTTCATTATCACACCTTCTTTGCCTTGTCTTTATCATTTCATAAGACACAGATGGAGCGGTGCGTTCAGAGTCCCTAACATGTCTGTTCTCTTGCTCACTGCATGTAGGTGGAGGCAGGTCGATGGTTGCTGAAGGGGACGGTGGTGAAAGCAGTGAACCAGGTAAAAACCAACGCTCACATGGGTCACAGTCTGCAGCACTTAGCTTTGCCACAGAGACATGCTGACCCCCCTTCAACTGGCCGGCAGTAAGAGCTCATCTGTCTGTCTACCCGCACCTCGTATGAAAACTCACACGTACACATTCACACAAAAAACCACACAGGAGTGTTTGGGCTCCTGGGCATTTTGCTGAGGTGTAAATGTGGAGAATGGGTGTTTTACGGCTGCTTTCCTTCTCACCGGAGGCAGGTGGAAAAGACAGCGTCAAGCCTCGTGCTCACAGCGAGACGCTTCCCTCTTCTGACGTGGTGCGACATCAGAAAAGCAAAACAGCCTGTTGTAGACATGTTACAGTCCACATATAAAGGAAACATAGGTGTAAATCGAAGCAGGGGTCAGGGGGGGTCAGAACCTCACATCTGAGTGTTGTCCCCCTTCTAAATATATCATTAAAACCACACTATGTATTGTGTATAATATATACTATAATAATTGTGTAAATAGTAAAACAATACAAACGCAAAACGTGGCAAAAAATGCATTTTAAGTTTAGAAAAAATGTGAGTCCCCCCCCCCCCCCTTTGTCTTACAGTGGTTTGGTCCACCGCTTGGTTTGCGTCCTTTACAAGAGACGGTGTCACAAATGTGTGTCGAGTGCAGATGTGAGTTGCGCATGCATCACTTTGCGACAAGTAGCCTACAAGAACAAGACTTCTGTAATGTCAATACAGTAAAAATGGACCTACGTAACGAAGTTGGTTCACTGCTGGCTACAAGTTAGCAATCAAACACAACAAAGGCTGTCACTTGAATGGCGTTTTGAGCTAACGTTAGCAATCAAAACAATCATAGAATGCTAAAACGTTTTTGAAATGATTTCCATCTTCTGTTATTGTTTGTAATGAGAAAAGTTTATTATTTTATGGATTTCACAAATTTAAGTAAGACACGTTATGCCGTATACTGTTTAAATCTGAGCATAAGCGACTCACATCAGGCAGTGATAACGGTTTACAATCCGAGACGCCCCAACTCGAGCTAGTTTCCTGTATCTGTGTCACGTTTAGTATAAAGGATCTTTGGCGGTACGCAGAAGTCCGGTGGGACTCCGTGGGAAAGATTGAATTGCATCAGTAAGTAGGCTGGCAAGGCCGTTTTATTCACTTTAAACATTAGATGAAGTGATTATTTTATAAATCCACCGGAGTTTAAAATTAGAACACAAAGGAAGCGGAAGGTAACGCACATCCGGCTGAAAAAAAAGGGACATCCGGCGGAATTTACAGCGGCACCTGAACAATCATGGAAGTGGAACAGTGTGTATATAGACTAGTGTAAAAGTACTCAATGCAAAAAAAAAAATCCTATTTGAGAAGCTGAAAACATGAAAATGTTACATGAAAAGTGACTGAAACGATCAAACTGGTTCTGTTAATCAACTAATTGATTAACCGCCTAATCCTTTTAGCTGTATGTATACTAACGGATAGTTAAACCATCATATTTTATAATGTGTTTTGTGTGCCAAAAATCTTAATTTGTAAAGTATCTAAAGCTGTCAGATAAACTTAGTGGAGTAGAAGTACAAAGTTGCATGAAAGGAAAAAAAGACTCAGGCAAAGTACAAGTACCTCAAATTTGTACTTAAGTTAAGAACCATATGATTAAATGTAACATTAGCAACATTCCACCACTGAGTCACATACCATCGTTGCGGTAGGAGTCATGGAAGCATTCAGCAATGAAAAAGAAGATTAATAAATCAGACTTTAACCTGAAACAGTAACCGATGGGGACAAATAAAAGGGTTGTGGAAAGTGCGGTGGTCCCTTGTGGTCATGTATCACTTTTTTTGGGGGTCTGAGGAATCCCGTTCTGCCTTCTGTCTGTTCTTCACGCTCACGACTATCAGCCTTAATCTCAGCTCCTCATCTGACAGAACAATGATTGATGTGTCCCAATTCAAACAGGCTCCATCGCTCATGATGGGGCTGCTGTGCGGCAGACATCTCCGCCTGAAACAATTTTATGGTGCTTTGCCTCTAATGGAATTACAGAGGCTGAACCCATCATAACTTTCGGTCAGATGAAGTTCGCAGCCGTGTTCTGCGCACGTTCTAAATACTCAAGCTTGCTTGTTTTTGCCCCGTGCATGAATGTTTCGGCTTAATATCTTTGAAGGCTTGTCATAAACTTGGTGGAAACACTTCTCAATTTTTAATTTTTTTTTTGAATGATGCCTATATGTTTTTAGCTTTTTGTCTCTAGGTTGTTGTGTTGTAATTGTTGGAGCTTGTATTGCAAGACAAATTTCCGTGTCTACGGACAATATATATATATATCTATGCAACAAAAACAAAAAAAGTAGCTGTGATACCACATTTCTGTCTGTGAAATTCATTAAGGTTTGAACAAAAAATGTTTTCTGCTTTGTTTAATTTTTGTGGGTTGAATAACGGGTTTTGAACTGTTGGTCAGACAAAACAAGCAGCTTAGAGACATCACTTGGACCTTGCAAAAAAATTGCGATGGACATTCACAATTTATCTGACTTTATTTGAATATATCTGTCTACAGTCTCAAAGGCATTTCATAACCTGAACATTAATCAATAATGAAAATTTTTTTTTTGGTTGCAGGTCTAGCTAAATCTGTCACAAAGCATCCCTTCTCTTTGCTTGAGAATGTTTTTGTGCACACGAGTCCTGACAAATATTTAAAAAAAAAGGATGCACAGGTACCATAAGGAAGGGAAAATGAAAGGGCAGAAGGAAGACAGAAACAAAGTTAAGAAAGATAAAGAGCAAGGAGAGAAAGAGAAATGACTTAAACAAAAGTAAGAAAGGAAACAGAAAGAAGCAAAGAAAGACAGGTTGACTTTTTATGAGATTATGTCCCCCACTTCTGAAACCTTAGACCTTGACAGCACATTTACTTAGTTACTTCACATGTCAAAAATCTGAAATCTTAATTTCTTTTATATGATCTAAATCTACACTCAGGGGCGGAGCCAGAAGTTGTAAACATTAAGGGCTCATACCAAACTTATGGTGGGGTGGGGGCGGGGCGAGTTGTGTTCTTATTTCCAGCAGCTATTGGAACTATTTTTCAAGCCATTTGAGATAATTGAATGCCTAAAAATCTGTACATCATTTGGGAAAATCCTGATGGTTACCAAGGGGAAAAAATCATCCTGTAGAGCCGACATCCTGTTTTGTATCTAATTGTTCTCCAACTGTCCTCATCATGCTGAAAGCAGAACACAGCAAATGTCGAGGATAAGTTATTTTCACTCCTGCCACCTAAAAAGAGACAAAAAAGGTCTGATGTTACTTTTCAATTTAAGATTACTTTTGGGCATTTTTAGGACAGCTTAAGACAGGAAAGGGGGAATGACATGCAGCAACAGGCCACAGGTCAGAATTGAATTTGCAGCCACTGTGGTAAGGACTAAGCCTTTGTACATGGGGCGCACGCTCTACCAGGTGAGCTACCCAGGGGCCCCGATGTTACTATTTTTAAGTTAGGCTACAGAGCCCGACCGATAAAGGATTTTTAAGGCCTATATCGATACAAATATTTGGTGATTTAAAAATCCGATCCAAAATCCAGAAATGCGTAACAAAACATAAACAGATTTCCCTAACATCAGTTATTTGTAGTTATTTATGAGTCCTCGCTAAAATAATATGATAATGCAGTTTAAAAATAAACTTGTTTGTTTTATTGTCACAACAGAACAGAGGAACATACAAAATATATTAAAGTTCTGATAAATACAATGTATAAAAAATACAAACTTAAGATATGAAACTTAAAGGGTTAAACACGAGTGTTTCCAACAGGGACGTTGTAAAGCGCCCTCTGGTGGACAACGCCAACACTCATAACATAGTTGAAGGGTGTTTCCTCCGTTGTTATTTTAATTTTTTAAATATTAATTTTAAATGCCGATACCAATAGTTGCCTAATATCGGCCGATAATATCGGTCGGGCTCTACTACATAGCACAGGTAGGGTGGGTAATTGGCGTAAACAGCATTACTATTCTAGAAAACCTTCAACTATTCTGGAGTAGAGTTCATAGAATGAACGGCAATATTTCCCCAATAATACAACTTTTGCTCCATTGATTTGCCCGTCCGTCAGTCAGACTGACTAAGGGGGAAATGACACAAAGTTGAAGTTATCTTTAACCCTAAGATGTTTTGAGGAAAACATTTGGGGCTGACGCCCCCCCCGCTTCTGCCCCTTTCTGCACTGATATCCAGAGTGACACCACTCCTATCCCTTTGTCTCGTTTCAGAATGGGTGTTTGGCTCTCGTCGAGTTAGCAGCCGCAACAAGACAGAGATCAACTGCATCAGCAGCAACATGAACGAGATGAGCGAGTTGGGCGAGAGGCCCCGTCTGGTGGAGATGGGCTACATATCCCTGAACCACACTAACTGCCTGAGCTCCGTCAGACCGGAGGAGACAGTGGTCACCATAGACGAGACGTTACAGCAGCGACCTCCGGACACTCCCTCTGGGACTTAACCTGGGACCTTCTCACCTTTACCGGAGGGAAAATAAAGCAGCGCGTCAGCCTGCTTTTGTTGTGCAAGTGGATTTACAAGTCTGTCATGAATCGAAGCTCTATCCACTCTTTTCTCACCTGTAGGTGGGCTGTAATACCTGCAACTTGGGAGCCAGAAGGGACTTTGAATTGTCGGCCATTGCTGGAACATTAGAAGCATCGGATGCTGATGTTTGTATCTGATTGGACTGCTTTCTGCGGAGGTGACGAGAGTGGACAGCCGCAGCTGTTTTTGGACAAGCAGGCAGAAAACAACAAGTGTTTTTTTGTTGTCATTTTTGTTCTCATCGTGCTGTCCCTTTTTTCAAGTGACCCCCTTGTGAAAATACCACCCTGTGGTACATGCACTTCACTTTAACCACTAACAGTATGTAATCACTCTAAATATAGGATACACGCCGGTCAATGCTTATTGTAATGTTGCCGCTATAGCACGGTTAAAAACTTCGCCTTCATAAAAACAATCACATCAGCAACTTTTTTTATTTCCCTGGTTGCTGTGAGACACTCAAAGATTTTTTCGTAATTATTGTAAAGTTTATATCAAGCACCTCTAATGACACCGGGAAGGCTACAAATGTTCTTTTTTTTGTTCTCACAACCCGTTGATAAAATGAAATGTATTTTGTAGTTTCATGGTATTAGCTTGACGTGAACGAGCGCTAAATCACCTTTAAGAGCTATGATTGCAAAAAACAAAACTTAAAAGTATCAAAGCCATTGTTGTTAAAAAAAAAAAGTGATCAATATAGAATATTTTTATATAAATATAGCGTCCCTGCCCCAAAGCAAAAGTGTTCATTGTTTGTTGATCCTTGTAATATTTAATATTTCTTGTGTAATGGCTTAATGTCAAAGCCTTTGTTTACCTTTCTTACAGCACTGTTAAGGGCTATGGACCACTGCTGATGATTCTAAAAGCTACAACTAATGGGGCTTATTGTGTGTGCATGCTGGGATCGCTATACTCTGCACACGGGCAGCTTCTGTAAACTGTGTGTTTGGGAAGATTTTCTGAACTGCAGCTGAGATACAATGAAGGGTGGAGAGGATGATTACATTCTTTACGGCATCTGAAAACTGACTGAAATATCTGATATCTGTCAACTTCACACTGACATACATTTGCTGATTGATCTTTTTAGTTTCAAAGTAAATAGACATTTTGGTAACACTTTATTATAACCACTCTTAATAAACGGTAAATTGATATTTCATTAAACTTTAGTTTAATGAACTATCAATTTATCATTATTAATAATGAATGTTACTGTTAACAAACAATGAAATGATGATTTATAATATTTACTAATGTCATAATTTCCTATTTCATTATTAGTTTAGTGTGATATACAGTAATTATTATATACATTGTTCATAAATGTATATAGGGTTAATACTTTGTCAATGATTAATAATTGTTTTGTAAACCATCTATAAACATTTTGATGCCTATTATAAAGTTGTAACTAAAGCTTATAATTATATGTTAATGATTAATTAGTGGTTTATAAAGCATGAAGTAACTTTTTTTGTGATCTATAAAAGAGATTATTGATTATTAGTGCACTGAAAATATCTAAATTACGACAGAGCATTAGGGTCACCAAGGGGGAAAAAAATTAAGGAGGAAGATTTGTTATTTACTTTGCATTTCGAGAATAAAGTCGAAATGTCGAGAATAAACTCAACATGACGAAAATAAAGTTGAAAACACCATTTCGAGAATAAAGTCGACATGTCGAGAAAAAAACTTGATATTTCAAGAATCAAGTCAGACTTTTGAGAATAAACCAAACTACTAGCTTTACCTATAGTCTTCTACAACATGCATTGTGAAGGCCTATATGAACTCGTGAAATTATACTTCAGAATCGGTTTTAATAACAAGGAAATTCTTTCTCTTTCAGCGCATAAACACAGTATGGTGATAAGTATTAGGACTTTGAAGAGATTGTGCCGAAAAGTGCGTCATTCAGAAGGAGAAACCACACAAACTTGGAAGAGGTGGCTGTATTCCTGCAAACTGAAATAGCTTGTAATAGACAGATGCAAGGGTATCCATGGTTACACCTACGCATATGTTGTATCACAAGACACAATAAGACAATTGATCAAATAGTTTGATCCTGAAGGAGTGGGGCTCCAAGGACGTAACCCATCTCTGATGTTGCCTACAAGGCAGCTGGCATGGCAGACAGTCGCTCTAATGTGATTAAGTGATAAAGGAGTTGAATTTATTCTCGTCATTTCAACTTTAATCTCGACATTTCACAATATTCTCGAAATGGTAGTTCAACTTTATTCTCATCATGTTGACTTTGTTGACATGTTGACATGACATTGTTGATGTGGCCCTAATGCTCCGTCGTACTAAATGTGTATAGATGCTTTACAAATATGTATTAACCATTGACAATTATAACCATCGGTTGCCACTTTATAAAAAGCCTTTCAAATAATGTTCATTGATGGTTTACAAACGGTTTCTTAAAGGTTTACAAATTATTAGGTAATCATTAACAAATACTTAAAAGCAGGATTGGTAACTATTTCCAATATACTCCTTTGTTATTTATATATGTTTGAAATGGTCTTTACACCCGACAGCAATAAATAAGTTATGGGAGCCGGAGGGTAGGGGGAGGGGTTAGACGGAGCCCCGAGGAGATCTTGCTAGCTTTTCAACATTTCCAACCCTGCCTTTAATATGACATATACAATGTTATGATGTGCGCAACAATAAACTGTTAGAATAATATAAATTATAGCTTTTACTAAACAGATTGTTAATTGTCATTTCATTGTTTGTTAACAGTAAAATAACTATGAACTTAAAGTGCCCATATTATGAAAAAATCACTTTTTCTGGGATTTGGGGTGTTATTTTGTGTCTCTGGTGCTTCCAAACTTGGAAAAAAAAACATCCATGCTGTTTTGAGTGAGATACGGTTTCTGAATGTATCCTGCCTTCAGTCTAGAGATGGAACAGAAGTGCGATGCCTCACTCTGTAGCTGAAACGGAGAGCTCAACACACAGGGTGAAAAGAGGAGCTGCAGCAATGTGCAGTACAACAAAAATATGGTGTTTTTTGAAAATAAAACCACGTAAACCTATTCTGGTACAACCTCTAAATACAATTATGAATCTGAAAATGAGCATAATATGGGCACTTTAAGTTTAATTAACTATCAATTCACCATGATGACCAGTGATGGTTATTGTGTGTTACCGGCATTTTAAATTGAAATCTGTAAAACTGACAAACTAAAAAAAAAAAACAGTATTGATCAATTAAAATGTGTATAAGAAATCATCCTCAGTCCAGGATCAAATGTTTTGCTTTGCTTTTTGCTTTTCTTCACTTGAATTAGAATATACAGTGTCAGTGAAAGGCTGTCTAAGAAGGTCACAGGGACAACAGAATAAAGATATTATATCAGTAGTGTCTTCCTGAAGCACTAAAGCATTAAAATAACTTTTCCTTATATCACAGAACTGACTGCGGAGAAATCACTGATGCACTGTTTGGATGTTTTATTCTAAAACCACAAAATAGGTCGATGGAACATGCCCTTGAAGATGCATGCTGCAGTATGTTTTTCCTACACATCCCTTCCTTTAACACCTCATGGTCTCAGAGGTTCTTTAATGCAGCGACCAACTGCTGTGAGGAGGCAGTGGAAATACTAATGAGCACGGCACACTGCGCACACGTGCAATACGATATCAATGGAGAAAGGACTTCTGTGTCATTAAATCCTACTAAGAAGTCCAAAACATCTTGGGCAAACCCTGGTGGGATTCCACCAATGTTTCATATTTTCAGCCATAGTTGCGTAATGTCTCTCGATTCAGACTTAAATATCTCAACAATTTTTGGATGGATGAGGCTGTCCTTCCTAGTAAAAAGCTCCCAGAAGTCATTTGATCAAGCAGCAATTACGATTATATTAATGTTTGTAGTGGCTGTGCCCTCTAGTGGCCGCGGTAATTATGACGGGAGCAAAGCAGGAAGTAAGGTGATGAAATTTAAGAGCGCCAGATTCCCCCATAAGGAGGTAGGTATGGGAGCTAGATGAGTCAAACAAACAGGAAGTGTAACATCTAATTTTAACCCAATCCGTGTTTTTTTTTACTTAACTAAGTAGTTTTGGTGCCACAGGAACGTATCATGACATAGCACCCCTAATGCTGGCGGAAATACAACCTCATATCTAAACTAAAGAAGTCGCAATTCTAAACACGTCTTTAACGTTGTGAAATGTTCACAGTTTGGTTATGTTTAGGCACCAAAACTACTTGGTGAAGTTTCGAAAAAGGTTGTGGTTTGGGTTAAAATCAGACGTTACTTCACTTACTGAAGGTTACGCATGTGGCGCGGAAACTGACGTTCGTTAAGTTAAAAAAACTCGCCATTTACTTATTTCTTTTAAACTGGACTCAAACCCTGCACTTCAGTGGAAAGTCCTGTGTTTGTCTGAAATTTGCTGCTCTTTGTTTTCGTCATTATACTTCTTGCTTTTGCTCCCATCATAACTGCTACAGCCACTAGGGGGCGCGGCCACTATAAACATAAATACATTTTTCCATCACCTTAGTAGCCCGGATGCCAGCCAAACTTAGCCCTGCCCACAACATTTCAGGTCGGAAGGTTCGGTCTGGACTTGATCCGTTGTGGAGCAACTATGCTCCAACCAGAGCTGTTTGGACCAATCAAATTGTCAGGGCGGGCTTTATACGATGATGGACAGATGATCAACAGTAACGTAATCAACCACGTCACCAAAGAGCGCTTGGTTACAACAAAGATGGCTGCCGCTGGAGAATTGAGATGTGTAGATTCCACCATCTTGTCTGTTATAGAAGATATCGACAGCGCATTCATTTTAAAAGAGGAACAGATAACCACGATCACATATGTATACACATTGCCACACCTGTCTGCACGACATGGAAACTGCCGCCTCTGTCGAAGCCTGTCTTTGACTTGCAGCTTCTGTGACATCTACCTCCGTTGCTCTGATTGGTTGTAGGTCTATCCGTTGCTCTGATTGGTTGTAGGTCTATCCAATTGAGTGCAGAGGCATTTTCTTTCCTGGTTGGGTTGAAACACGCCCCATAATCACAGCCCTAATGGAGCAGCATCAGACTCATATTCTAACTAGAATCTGAATATGTCAACGTCAGGCTATAACCTTAGAGCAGTGGTTCTCAAACTTTTTCATATCAAGGACCCCTGAACTGACACAAATTAGACGACGGACCCCCATCTGATAAGACTTTGTCCCACGGTCCCCTACCTGTTAGAATTTTAGCTTTTAGATGTTTTATTACAGAAAGTGAATAAAATCCATGAGCAAAATAGTCATATAATCTCTCATTGTGTTACTTATGGATGAAATTATAGTGAAAATAAATGATTCCCCCATATTTGTCGGGGACCCCCAGGAAACCCTTCAAGGACCCCCGGGGTTCCCCGCACCCCACTTTGAGAACCACTGCCTTAAAGCACCTTCTGAGTCTGAAGTACCCTACTTCTGCCTTCCTATATGCTGAGGACAAACTCCAGCGTGTTACGCACACTTCTGTTGCTACCTGCCAGCTGCCCTTTCCATTAAAGAGGTGCATGACACCGGAGCTAAGGAAAGAGCAGCAAGGATTGCCAGTGACCCTACCCAGGCCAGGGAACCATCTGTTTCAAAACGCTTCCCCTCGCCCGCTCAGTGAGACCTCGTGTGACCTCAGCAGCTTCGTCCCAAGAGCTGTCACCTTGCTTGACTCACTGAGAGCCTGCAACTCATCAGACACAACCTCGGCATCCAGCAGGCTCATTCGGTTACTGGGAGCAAACATAATATCATCCATTTAGTTCTATATACCCAAGCAGCATTTGGACGTTGTACTTTTTAGGGAAAGACATAATTGGTTTGAACACTTCTCCTTTACAGTATCATATTTTGTTATTAACACCAAAATCATCAAAGTCTTAGTTTTAAGTTTTAATAGATGTCTACTTTAATTACGCGACTCTTTTGATCACAAGCTTATGAGTAGAGTTGGGCGATAAGGAGAAAATCAAATATGATATTTTTGACCAAATACAACCATGTCAATATTGCGGCGATATTGTAGGTTGGACTTTTGGTGCTTCCACAAAATATTAACACAATGACAGTTTTGATAAATAATCACCAATAATGTTGATACAATGACTAAGTGGGTAAAGGCAAGTAATGTCCTGGATCTTCACAATCCTACCTACAGCACCTTTGAAGATACATTGAGTTGATTCTTAGCAAAAAAACTTTTGTTCTTTCAAAAATGTGTGCTCAGTCATGTGTAATTACTTCCACCAACTAATCAAAGTATTCTCGTAAGCGTAGAATCTGCCATTCAGAATACATGCGAGCGAGTCACTCGAATGGCGGTAGCCATGTTGCACCTCCATCTTTAAAATACATTCGCCAAAGAGGGACATACCTGGAAATTCAAGCTCCGACTTTTGCGCTTTTACACTCAGTGGCACTGTGATGAATGCTAGGGAGAGATTACTCGCGACTGCCGGCAGATTTGAAAGCCTGTTGAAGATGGAGGATCACACCTATTCTCGAGGACATGTAACGGAGTCGCCAAGGAAGCGAAAAAGAGAATTAAAAAAGTTAATATTGGAGTGGCTTTTCCAAGATGGAAAGAGCTCATGAGGAGCAAGGATTTTAAAAGGGACGCCAAAGTTGCCTGCTTTCTTCTTGACAGGTAATTCTACCTATTTGTGTAAATTCAAAGTTTTATAGTTGCTTGGCTAACTATAGCATGGTTGTGCATAACGCTGGAACGACGTCTAAGATACTTTTCCTCGCATCAATCGCATCAATCGCATCAATCGCATCAATCGCATCAATCGCATTTATGTTACCTTGTAACATCTATGTCCTGCGACGGATCACAGGCGATGAATAGTTTTAGCCACCGTAGGAGTTAAAACGCACTCAGAATGGGAGGGGCTAGAAAGTAATATTCAGTTGGTTGTCATATACAATTTCACCACTAGATGGGAGAAATTCTTACACAATGTAGCTTTAAGTAAAAGTACTAATTCTATAAACCAAGTTTGCATTTTACAATTCGCCATCCTTTGATAAAAAATTGTTTTTATAAGAAACTGCGTATGACACTACATTTGCACAAGACATGACTATTTGCTCAACATTTTTGGGAAGTCCTTTTATAATAATAATAAAAATAATAATAATAATAATAATAATACATTTTATTTAAAGGCGCCTTTCTCGGCACTCAAGGACACCGTAGAGGGATACATAAGAAATTTAAAAGCAGAAAAATAAATATATTTATATCAATATCAATCTCATGTCTCTGTGTTAAATACTGTAGCTCTAATCAAGATGTGATTAGCCTAGGTTAGCATGACGAATGCCGGGGGAAACAGCTCGCCTGGCTCTGTCCAGTGTTCAACACCTCTAAATTAACATGTTGTATCCTATTTGTTTAATCCGTACACAAACAGAAATGTCATTTGAAATGTCAAAGTCAAAAGCCATATTTAATGTACTTTGTGATAAAAATGATCCAGAAGATCTATTCTATTCCCTTCTATTTCTTTATAGCCTCATCCAATGCTCATTGTTCTCACTTGACTTTGAGGAGAGCTAACAGAGACATTTCTCACCGTGACAGCAGGTCCTCCTCATTGTTTGTGCTGAAACAGAGAAAAGCACACTAAATTATTGATCGTCTGAAAATGTCACACAGGATCGTGCGGGGCAATGTGTTAGTGTGAGCAGCAAAAAGTTTGATTCTTTACCAACTCTCTAGATTCCAATGAAGTAAATGTCACAACTTTGTTTTTAATTGATTTTCACTACAGGATAAAGGTTTACATGAGTGCGCTTCGTCGCAGAAGTTGGTGTGAACGTGAAGCTCTTTCACATCCATTAAATGTGGCTTTGACTCTGCTGTAGCTTTAGTCTGCTGTGACCTCCAGAGCAGACATGTTTTAAACTGAGTACAATCATTCTGCTGACAGCAATTTGTTGTGCAGTTTAAAGGACAAATCCGGCGCAAAATGGACCTAGGGGTTAATAACACGTGTACAGAGTCGACCGTTCTCTGGGTTTTCATGCTAATCGAATGTGACCAGTTTTAGCGCAAAACGCTAATTAGTTTATAACGCTAGTCGTCGGGGCACGGCTAAAGGAAAAAGAAATTGCTATTTCTACACCACTAACAAGACGAACGCCGTGCAACCAGTAACCAGTAACATAGCTCAAGCACGGCGTTCATCGTTCGAGTGGTCGTGACTGTTTCCCCAAGATGGCGCCCTTCTATATACGTGAACGGTACTGTCTTTCTAAACTATCTTTTTAATAAACTGTCTGTACACTTACAAAGTTCTCAATGCTTCAGTTTACATGTAGGGACCCTCATTATGCTACCGTGGAAGTGTGGTGCTACTTTGAGCCTTGTTAGTGGTATAGAAATAGCCATTTCTTTTACTTTAGCTGTGTTCCGATGACTAGCGTTATAAGCTAATTAGCGGTTTGCGATAAAACTGGTCACATTCAATTAGTATGAAAACATATCCCAGAGAACGGTCGACTCGGTACACGTGTGTTATTAACCCCTAGGTTCATTTTGCGCCGGAGTAGGAGGCAAAGTCATGAGTGAAGTTATTTTTATTGATGTTGCAGTTTAATGTCTGATCATTTGTCAACCAGCCCTCATTATTAGTATTTAAATTAATAGCTTATACCTTATAACTCTCCAAACATTTTCCCATCTTTCATAGGAATTGTGAAATTCCAAATATGTTCAAAGTGTGGTTAAAATGATACCAGTGTTTAAACACAGAAATACAATGTGATATTGAAAGGGTAAAAGTGCCCTCAAGTGGCCAAACAACAGAATACCTGCAGAGAGCAACTTGGTATTCAAAAGCCAAATGTGTAAGGACAGGAGAACCTGCCATTTGTGGCCAGACAAATTGGGAAGCACTGAGAATGAGCAGCAACCTCTGTCAGACAGCAACAATGTACCGAGACTGAATGAGGTCAGGCCATTTCATTATGTCCATACCACTCTGAAACAATCTAAATATTGTCCATACGGATGGAAGTAAAATAAATTGGATCAGGATGAATTAGTAGACAAGAATGCCGTGCAAGTTTGGTAAAACTTGCTGAGAAAATGGTGCTATTGTGAGGAAGGAAACAGGCAAGAATGATGATAATCATCCATCTGGACACTGAGGATTGACTTGAAAAAGATGTGTGAGATTTTGGGCTGTCCAGGAGTCAGACACACAATTTATGGAGGCTTTTATTGATGGCCTTAAAGAGAAGCCATAAGGTCATTTGTCCATCCAAGCACAAAACAAATTCAAGCAGCCATTGTCCAGCAAATGATCTGACAGTGTGTGCTGTGTACAGACAGATTTACAGGCAGATACAACTTAAATTTTTTTTTTATCACAAACATGTGTCAGTAATTAAATGGCAGTTGTGTCTGTAGACAACTGAGAAAGTGATACTAGGCCTACTTAGGAAGCAGGGCCTAGGTTGCGAGCAATACTGGCTTGGACTGGATGTAATTGTGCAAATATATGCACCATTTGAGATCATTAATTTAAGAAACAGATCACTGCAACCTTATTTTGGAAATAAATGGAGCTGCTTTTCATATTGAACCTAACCACAGTTTTTAGATAAGAATCCGTTTAATTGGCCATAAAGTATGCGTACGTTTACACAAGGAATTTGACCCTGTTTTTTTTACTTCGCTCTCAGTGTAGCCCACAGAAATAGAAATACAGCTAAAAATGATGACAACAAAGCTAAACATAAATATTTAGCTTTTATAAATATAAAAATAAAAAACAAAAAATTACATTTGCAAACAAAACAATAGCGCAATGCCTTGTGCAAAGACTGTTGGAATAAATATCAAATGATTAACGTAACAGGTTACTTCATACAGCCTAATGTTACATGAGATATATGAGGAAAGTCTTTTAAAGGGGGTAGGCCTACTGAGCAATAAATGCATAATGTAAAGTGTCACAACATCTTTTCTTGTCTGAAGAGCGTTTACCTAAACTGGCAATGTGGACTGGACCAACGCACTAACTTCCTATAGATTTGGGGGAACGAAAGACGTGTATGCGAGGGAACTCAAAAGTAATTCAGAACAAAAAAAAGCCACCACCAAAATAAAGTAAAAATGATGTTATAATCATTTAAATTCATGTGGAGGAGGTGGAGCTTCTACAATCTTTTTTGGAGCCCACACACAAGCCACAGCCCTGACGTTGCCGTAGCAACGGCCCGCGGAGTAGCGAGGGACGCTTGGAGTGACTTGTGATTGGTCAGATCAGGCCGTCGTTCGGTCCTTATCCCCACTCTGATTTGCTTCATCTACTGTCGTTCTTACAGGCTGCACCGTGATTGGCTAGCTTCTACATTCGCGGCCCGCCTAGGAGAATAAGCTCTTGCAGCTGCAGACAAGTAAGAAAAAAGCAAGCGGAGGAGGTGCTAGCATAATGTAATGAGTTGAAGCAGGGTTGTTTTGAGGAGTAAAAAGTTGTTTATTTCACTCTACGGTTGACTGAACATTGGACCTTTGTGTTTACTTGGAGTTATACAACGCTGGGAGAAATGTAGGGGCTTTTCGGCCGCATTTGTCTTTGCCTCACGATGGAGGAACCTGCGACAAGGCAAGTGGTAAAACCACGACTCGTTAACGTTAGCTCAAACCTAACCGTTTTTTTAGTTCAATATTATTGGCGTTAAACCTGTGTATTCAACTGTATTTAAATAGTTGTGTTTAAAATGCAGGGCGATGTACGGCAAGTGTGTTTAAAAAGTTACACTTTTGAATAAAATAATGTTGACATTACTCTTCACAGAGAGTTGGAGATGTCCCTGTCAGACGGTACCTCGGACGACGAAATGCCCTCAACGTTACCCGCAGAGGGCAGCCACAGTGGGAGCATCCGAAAGGTGAGACACACACACACACACACACACACACACACACACACACACACACACACATATAAATATATACATTTACACACACTTGGCGTATGTGTAAACATGAGGAAAGTGTCTGATAAGGGTCTGGATATCCCCCATAGGTAGCCTAGTAGGTGGATCCATTAAATAAAAGAGTAAAGTAACTGCAGACTCTGGACTTTATGTACAATATAACTCCCGTTACCATACTGTAGTCTGTAGGTCCTCCTTCTTTTGTTATCCTCATAGACAGATCATTATGTTACATTAAATAAACACGAAAACAACCTTTCATATGAGGCTCCTTAGCCAAAGCATCATTAAAAGGGCAATGTGGGTTTCCCTCTGGATACTTGGGGTCAGTAACATAAACAAACATGACCCCTAACCCTCAAATATGAGCTTTACGTATTATGTATTTGGTTACCTTCAGAATGTATTGTATTGGTCTTAAAAACTACTTCACCCACATTTTTACAACAAACATGTTCTCACTTACCTCTATTATCTCATTATGGTGATAATATCAGCTGTGTGTTTGCCTGAGTTTTGAGATACCAGCCTCTGAAACCTTTGCCATCAGCTCAATCTAATTTCGACTGTGGAGTTCAAAGAAATGGAAAGTAAAATTTGAGAAACACCACAGCAAAGTGTCTTTCAAGAACAAGCCTGGTTCCTCTTAGGGCTGGGGGAAATAATCGATACAGCATAGTATCGCGATATTTTCCGTGGCAATACTGTATTGATACACTGACGCCCAGTATCGATCTTTTAATATATATATATATAAAACTATTATTATGTTTGTCAGAGTTTTTTTGTGATTGTTGCAGGCAAAAATCCTTGATTATGCGGCACGTTTTCTTAAAAAATGCGATGGAATATGCGGGATATTTATGCAATTTTATGCGATGAAATTGCGTCAACTTGCAAAAATTGCGGCAACTTGCAAAAATTGCGGCAACTTGCAAAAACTGCGGTTTGATGAAAAAGAGAAAAAAAGTGATTCCCCCAACACCCTGCTTTTGTCACTTCATAACGTTCCCATGGCAACAGGGGGAAATGGCTGCTCTTGTGTGAAGTAAACAGTGTGAAGCAACATTTTTCAACTTTCTGCTAAAATATGTGACTTTTTTGCAACGAAAATGCGTGGATTATGATTATCATGCAAGCCCTGCATATTGTGCGCGGAAATGTGCAATCTATGTGGCGAAAGTACGGCATATTTGAAAAAAATGCAGCTCCCGCATAAATATGCGGACTTTGGCTGATTATGCATTATTGCATTGCGTTTTTCTGGAGGGACTGTATAATATAGTATACAGTAGGGCTGGTTTAAAATAATTAGATTCTCTTTTGTTTGAGTGATCTCATATCATTAATAAAATCTAGAAATCAATCTTTTCACATATGCCTTTTCACCACGGATAAAGTACTTCATGGGGTTGTCCATTCCTAATGTAAACATTAACCTGGTGCATTACAAAAATATTTGAGAGCTGCCTCTTTCTTGTACAACAGCACAAGTTCTCTGAGAATCTCTTTTATCCAAACAAAATTGGTATTGGAACTGAAATTTCCCTAACCTAATTTATATGGAATCGAAACGGAAACGTAATCGAATCGGGACCTTGTGAAGTCAAATCGATTCGGGGGAATCATTGGCGATGCCCCAGCGCCAGTATACAGTATATCAGGCAGTAAGAGTGTTTCTGGTTTGAATCCCTGGTTTGAATGGGAAAACATGGACAGAGATAAGGAAGGATTACAGACATGGTGCCCTTAAGCAAGGCACCTCACCTTCTGCTGCTTGAGTGTGTAAAAGACTGTGATTGTAGCAGCAACGTACGTGTTTGTATCGGTGTTGCTGAAAAACGCGTGTGCTTGATGAAAATCACCTGGAAATGGAAAGTTTTTGACACAGGCTTTTTAGACTTTATCTGCACCGATGTTGGGCAACCTCCATCCTCCTGCCCTCCCGATGGTTGAACAGAGGTGGGAGCTCGGCCAGAATCCTAATCCACACAGGCACTCCGAGGATTACTTGTTGTGCGCATGCTAAACAAACACTTTAACTGGGTGAGAGGGAACAAGAGAGATAAAGGGGGAAAGAGTGTAAGAGAGTAAGGAACGTCTGTATACCTACTGTACAAGTTGGTGGTGACCGGGATAGAGAAGGGGATGCAAGGAGCCACAAGGATGAGGAAAGGGGGTATTTTAATGTACAGCTGCTCCATCTGTCATGTTACTGTACATCTGTTTACAGTTTAACTGTGAAACAGTGGTGCATTGTGTGATTGTTAATTTACTCAGCAGACATTTAACAATCAGCTGTTCTGGTGTTGTTGGCAAAGGTTTTAAGAGGCCTTTAAATCTTTAGACAGATACATAGCTTTGACACATCACCAGATCCTTTTAAAAATATTATCCTTCTGGGGAGAAGGTTCTAAGCAACTGCGGTTTTAGACCCTTTTTAGGGGGGCTCAAGCCCTAAATTTTATCTCATTTTTAAATCAATTTTCAAGTTAGAGTTTGCGAACTTGTCTGTTAGTGACAGAGGACAAACAATTACAGGTTCAAAGGGCTTGAAACAGGTTTAATATCCTGTGTGGCTGTCGCCGATGCTATGCACCTGTAACCCAGTCAAGGAAAGGGTTAACAGAAACGTAGTGTTGGCCAATCGGAGGAGGTTGTGCCAGACTCAGAGTCTCTATCTGATGTGTCAGAGGGAGAGCAGGAGACGGTTGTGAAGTTTAATGTTACTGTGACTTATAAAGTGTCAGGTTTAGTTCAATCATAGTGTTAATAGTGTCAAAAAACTGACGTTGTTGTTCAGTAGCTAGCTCAGAGATTATTGGCTAATACAATTACTGATTTAGCAGGGGAGGGGGGGGGTTTAACACTTTTGCAAGGCAGTGTATCTGTGTCACATTCTCATTAGGGGCTGAGTCCCCCTAAAGGTCTGATCCTAGAATCGCCCCTGGTTCTAAGCCTGCTGTACCACGCTGGGTTATTATAATGTTTAGCATCCACAACGCTGTCCTCTCCTGAGCTCCCTCATTTCTGACACGCCCTTGGACACACTCATCATCTCTAGCATGCTGGACTTTTGCTCTGACGTAGAGAGGCTTACTTCAGAGCAAAAAGTCCATTTGTAGTTTAGCTTTCTGTCCAGGCTGTTTTTTTTTTTTTTTTTTTTAAACTTTGAATTTGTGGTGGATGTAGTCCATCCACCGTGAGCGATTTTGTCTTTTTGATTTCTTACCTAGAAACAGACTCCTCTTTTTCAACGCTTAAAATAGCCAAACTTTCTGGTGTAAGGAATAATTCATGAATTCATCAGTTCATAACTTATTTGGCTCGTCTTTTGCTTAATTCTCTCCACAGGGATGTGATCCTTTCGCCCAGACTCAGCGCAGTAAGCTGCAGCACCGGCGAGCTCGCATCAACCAGCAGATCAACAAGGAGATGCGCATGAGAGCCGGAGCAGAGAACCTGTTCAGGTGAGGTCAAAGTTAGGCGGGAACATTTTAACATTGCCCAGCCACAGTTTCATCTGTTGAGGGACTTTTCCTGCATTGGACATGTTGAAAATAATGTGGATCACTGAGCCAGTTAGGACAATGAAACCTAATTAATGAAATTAAGTGAATTTATGTTGGAGTTAAGTCAAAATTTGCGATGGTGTTGGCATTTTACCTGTTGATAAAAAAGGATTTCTAGACAGGGTTAAACATTGTTACGGTATGTGTTATGTGTTCATCAGTCGTTTCAAAGTATCTCATGTAGTCGGGTGGATTCATCGTTCATGGCATTTATTTTGACTTGAAAGGGCAAACTTTCTCCGACATTAGCTTTCCCTCTCTAAGACAGGATGAAAAAATGCTACACATGTCTCCTCTGTGTTGGTGGTTCTTTGTTAGCTTGTTGGCTCTGTCACATTTGTGGTGGTGTCCTGTGATGGGAAAAGGTCAGAGATCACTCCCCTCCAAAACACACACACACACACACACACACACACACACACACACACACACACACACACACACACACACACACACACACACACACCACCACCAGCACCACCCGGTTTATGGCTCTGTTTGTGTTCACTGTGTCTGTCTACTTGTGTGTCTTCTCTACTTCTTTAACCCTGTTTGTGTCTCCTCTCACATTTTCCTACTAAGAGTTTTTTTGTGCTCTTACGAAACGATAATTGAATATGAATTAGGGCTGAAATGAACTATCATTTTCATTGTAAGTTAATCTGTTGATTATTTTCTCCAGTTATCTATTAGGTGTTTGGTCTATTAAATGTCCGAAAATGGTGAAAAGTGTAGATCAGTTTTTCCCCAAAGCCCAAGACGACGTCGTCCTCAAATGTCTTGTTTTGTCCACAACTCAAAGATATTCAGTTAACTGTCACAGAGGAGAGAAGAAACTAGAAAATTATAATTTTATCATTTTTAATAGTTGAAAACGTATTGATTAATCTTTGCAGCTCTACACGGTTTCCTTTTTCAACTAAACTGTGCTGGCTTTGTGTTGTGAAGCAGTTTGCTGTCATTCACACAGCACACTAGAGTTTTATCGGTGGAGAAATGAGGGAAATGAAAAAAAGAAACGGTGGCAGAACATCAAAGTATTCTCTCTGAGAACATTAGCGTCATCTTTATCCCCTCCTGCTTCTCTCCATGTCTCGGGGCCTTTGCTTTCTCCCTCTGACTGTTTCTCAGGCTCTGCACACTGGAGGTAGATCACTAAGGAGCTTGAAAGTATACATTTAACATATGTACATATATTCAGGCTACACTTTTGTTGTGGGAGTTTTGAAGAACCTTCACAGCATAATTAGTCCACTGTGCAAAACTCTCTGCAAACACTCCTTTACTCATAAAGATTCAACTTGGGAGTAGAGGGAGTAGAAGGAGGGAGGAGCCACTTAATTAAAGCAAGGAGCAACTTTCTTCTGCTTTAGTGGTGCCGTGTCAGAATCTAATAAGATCAACACACAAAACAACAGTGTCTTTAATTAAAAGACAACCAAGGGCACCTCTCATTATTACCTCCGGACTTGTTTGGCTGCAACCAATTAAGTTTGACAAAGATCTTTTTTTCAGGGATCTATGGATGATAGATAGCAGGGCTACCACTTATAATAATTTCCATTAGTGTTTAGTCTACATACAGGAGACCAAGGAGACATCTTCAAATGAGTTCTTTTGCCTGACACATGGTCCAAAATGTTAAGATATTTAGTCAACAAGTACAGGGTTTTCCCTGCCATTATAAGGTTTAGGTGCAGCAGCCGAGCCATTTTGGGCAGCACCCAAGTCAAATGAATGTCACTAAAAGACTTTTTTCAGATCTAATAACTGTAGTTGGACTTCTTTAGTAAATTTTGTCTTTAAGCTTTTTGCGTGCTATTTATTTATTAGCTGCTCTGGCTTTTTCCAACATCTTAGACACAGATATGGGAATTATAACAGTCCAAAATTATGTGTAAAGGGACAGAAACTCACTACAAAGAGACACCAAATGCCCACAGAGAGCTAAAACAATCCCAGAGAAAAGAAAAAAAGCCCAAAAAGAGACACAACATGACTACAAAGAGACTCAAAAACCCACAAAGACACACAAAATGTATCTTTTTTTTAAATTGAAAAACGTAACATTTTCTTGAGGAAGGATGCCTAAACCCCCCGCCAAATATTCGCATCTAAGTCTTCTATTAAGCTAGGGAAAACACTGGAGTATATATAATTAGAGCTGAAATGAGTAGTCGATTCGTTGATTAGTCAATCGACAGAAAATCAACTTTTTTGATAACCCATTCATTGTAATTTTTCAAAGCAAAACACCCAAACATGACTTTGTTTTAGCTGTTTAAATGTGAAGATTTACCACTTTTTTTTGGTCTAATGTTAAAGTAAGCTGAATATAGTGTTGGTTAGACGAGTAACGTGAAGACATTATCTTTGATCATTTCACGATCAAGCAATTAATCAAGAATATAATTAAATGGAAAATAGTCGTTAGTTGCAACCCTGCTGTATGTAAAACGGAGAAAAGTAGTACATCCTCACATCCTCATAACATGAATAGGTGTCTTTTTTTATTATTATTGATAAATGACTTAAAAATGTAATTTAGTTAATAAATGAATTCATTTTCTGTTGATTGATTAATCAACTAATTATATCAGCGCTAACAGGCAGATTGGAGTATTTCTTTAACAGGTAGTCGTTCTTTCTCCCCAACTCCGTTTTTGACTGGATTCAGGCTGTTATTCTAAAAGGTGATGACTCAGTTTAGTGGAAATAAAACAAGCGCTCCTGCCCTTTCTATTGGCACGATGGGTCACAGAGACAAAGAGGACCCCCCCCCCCCCACACACACACACACACACACACACACACACAGCCTGCTGGCCTGTAATCAGCCGGCTTTTTGTCCTGTTCTCATGCAGAGATTCCCAACGGAGCCCCGGCAAGCTCATCCCCCACTTATTTGTCTGCCACTGTCAGACCTTTTCTTTTTTCTGTCCTCCCCCTTTCCGGTCAACTGGAATAGTCCACACACACAAAACGTCTCGCTTTCACTTCCCTCACTCTGACACTGATGTGGAACTGGGTCGTGGTATAAGTGCTGGTGGGATGTGATTGTGAGGGTGTGTGTGTGTGTGTGTGTGTGTGTGGAGGGGGGGGTGCTAATTACAGATGAAAGAGGGGTTATAAATCATCACGTGATTGGCTGATGTAGATGTCATGTTGTCCGTTAGAGCTGAGGGACAGTTACTTATTAAGAAGGCTCACAGTGGAATGTTTTTCTCAGGATATAGATATAGCTCTGTTGATCTATTCCTGTAGAGCCACTTGAAGCCTGTCAACTCCATTTCTTGTGGGGCGGGGCGGGGGGGGGAGGGGGGCAGGGGAGGTTGGAGGGGGGGGGGGGGGGGGAGGGGAGGCGTAGGGGCAGGAAAGGGGAGGGGGGGGGGGGGGGGGGGGGTTTGTTTTTCTTTTAATTTTTTTTTTTTCTTGGGGGGGGGGAAAGGGGGGAGGGGGGGGGGGACCCCCATTTTTTTTTTTTTTTTTTTTTTTTTTTTTTTTTTTGTTTTTTTTTTTTTTTTTTTTCTTTCCCCCCTTTTTTTTTTTTTTTTTTTTTTTTTTTTTTTTTTTTTTTTTTTTTTTGTTTCCTGCTGCTGTTGTTTGTTTGGTTTGTTTGGTTTTGTGTTTTTTTTTGCTTTTTCTTCCCTTTTTTTTTTTTTTTTTTTTGGCTGTAAGTGTTTTTTTTTTTTTTTTTTTGTTTGTGTTACTGAAAAAACTTTTCAGCTTCTCTGATACCTCATATCTTTCAGTCAGTTCATACGCCCCGAGTAAGAGAGTTCTTTTCTCCCCTTAAAAGCTGCAGTGTGGTGTGCGTGCAAGTGGGTGTGTGTGAAGGGGATATTTGGCAGCCCATTTAAAGCTGACTAATCAGATTGCCCTTGGCTTGATCCTAGATATAGGTGTGTGTGTGTGTGTGTGTGTGTGTGTGTGTGTGTGTGTGTGTGTGTGTGTGTGTGTGTGTGTGTGTGTGTGTGTGTGTGTGTGTGTGTGTGTGTGTGTGTGTGTGTGTGTGTGTGTGTGTGTGTGTGTGTGTGTGTGTGTGTGTGTGTGATGAAGAGAGAGGTGAAGGCAAAAGTGGTCTAACTGGAGAGATTAACATTATTCACAGAAGCTCAAAGGTGAGCTTCAGCTGTGTGTTTGAGCCGAGTTTGGTCATGTGTTAAAGAATCACAACTTTCAGATTCTCCACAGGTCAGTGATTGTCATTAAAACGCATATATGTATGTATGTATGTATGTATGTATGTATGTATGTGTGTGTATATATATGTGTGTGTGTGTGTGTGTGTATATAATAGCATACAATAACATTTGTATCCAAAACACAGTTTTAGGAATATCTGCCTCATAAAATAAAAGCACTTTATCAATCCCTGTGCACCAGTTGCAGTACAAATTAGGAAAGAGTGCAAATATAAAATATGCACATTGCCAAATATATACAGTAAGGATTATAAGTTGCTGTGCGGTCTGTACAATTTATCATGTCCAATTATATTTACTGTACATACACGTTTAGCATTTTAAAGTCAATTAAATAAAAAAAAATCTATTTGATAATATTAACAAGTTTTGGCTCAGTTTTAGAAGGACCTTTTTCCTACAAGAAACTAGTCATGTCCAAAAATGCACCACCCCTCCCTTTGGTTCTTTTTCAAGTCTTGCAAGTGTTTTTCGTAAATTGATGTAAGCGTCTGTGTTGCCGTTGATCAGCAGAGTCAAACCCCCCTAAATAAATGGAAAAATAGAGAAAAAACTGTTCTCAAGGTGTGAATTTGCGTGCGTGCGTGCGTGCTTGCGTGCGTGCGCTAATCAGAGGTTAGAAAGGGAATCACAGGTGAGAAGGGGAAGGAGGAATTAGGATCTGGGAAGCCACGCAGTTTTTCAACCTCAGCTGTGTGCGAGTGATGTTTTTAGATCTCGTCTGCTCGTTTTTAATCTTTCTCAGTCAGTCTTTTGGTAGGTGTTTTTAAATGCATTTATAAAATAAAGGATTGACCTTAAGACGATGGCGGACCTCATTATTTGCACGAGCAAGCGTTGGAAATGGTTTCTAATTCCTATCCCTCCAGTGGCATTTTTTTGTGTTCAGATTGCCACTACACACTGGATACATTAAAAAGAACAGGTTTGACTTAAATTTACAATCAAAAAGGGTCTTACTTTAATTAGACAGTCCCTCCAGAAAAACGTGATTATGCGATCGCATAATTCAATGCATAATCAGCCAAAGTCTGCATATTTATGCGGGGGCGGCATTTTTTCAAATACGCCGCACTTTCGCCGCATAAATTGCTGATTTCCGCGCAAAATATGCAGGGTTTGCATGATTTCATAATCCACGCATTTTTGTTTCAAAAAAGTCACATATTTTAGCAGAAAGTTGAAAAATGTTGCGTTTACTTCACACCAGAGCAGCCATTTTCCCCTGTTGCCATGGGAACGTTATGAAGTGACGTAATTACGCGACGTGAACATCATCGAAAAGCAGGCTGTTGGGGGAATCACTTTTTTTTCTCTTTTTCAGCAAACCGCAGTTTTTGCAAGTTCCCGCAATTTCATCGCATAAATATCCCGCATATTCCATCGCATATTTAAGAAAACGTGCCACATAATCAAGGATTTTTGCCTGCAACAATCACAAAAAAACTCTGCATTTTACTGGAAGGACTGATTAGAGGGAATTGAGCTTACTAAGTGTGTGTTCTGCCATCAATGAAGAAATAGTTTGTCCCCAGGTTATATTGTCTACTCACCTTCTTCATGTCAGTTGAGAAGGTCAAACGATGCAAACATGTGATCAAAAATGGAGAGGAAGAAAAAGAGTTGACAGTAAGCTTGACAGGTCTGGCATTTTGGTGAAAAGACTTTGTGAGATGTTGGATAAGTATACATTTTCATCTTCAGCTCTTGCAACGTTTTTGCCCAAAACATAACCACACCTTCTGATGATTCATCTGATGACTCATTCAGCACAGAGACCTTTCATATCTCTTTTACCTGGAACACTGTCTATCAGTGTTTCCAATATGTAGATTGCATTTAAGCTGCCCGACTAAAAACCTTGTGTCTCTTTATCGGTGTTTGTTATTTCTTCCCCTCTGTGTAAGTGTAGATTTATTGAAAAGTCTGCCAGAATGATGCATTCATGTGCAAAATATCAGTTATCTTGTTAATTCAGTGCTGTTTTGCAAGCCTGTTACTCACTAATGGTATTGTAATCTGGTCCTCTTTGTGCTTTCAACACAAACAACTCCGTCTTGTCATATAATTGTGCAAGTAGATTTTAATGATTGCATAATTAGGGGGGTTTCCTGGACAAGTGTGTATTATTAGCTACCAGTAATACCTCAGACTTCCAGGAACATTGTGTGTTGTTGACCTCAGACCCCCCAGCAGTGTGAGCTGGTTTTACTCAGCACTAAGACCCCTCCCCCCCCTGTGAAAAAGGAGTGGAGAGGCTTGAAGTGAATGAACAGAGGGTGATGGACGAGAGGGTGGAGAGTTGAGATGGTTGCATAAATTAAACTCCATTGCTCAGTGTGTTTACGGTCAGTTATGTTACGATGAATGCAGATTTATGCCTGCACAGCAGTTTTTCAAGGTAAATTATGTTATTTCTGATGCTAAGCTAAGTGGGATAAAGCAACCACGGAGTAATGGCTAATGTGTCTTTGCATGAGTAAGTTAAGCCGTTCTCTAAAAATGTCAGATTTGTTTTGTAAATTTCAGACCTCCAGTGTTTTTCATTCTGAAATGGCAGGGATCTGTAAAATGATCAACGGGTGGCAAACAGAGTACTGTAGGTACATGCAGGGAATATGCTTTGGTATTTTTGTGCATAACAATAGACATGATAAAAGGAAAAAAAGAAAAAGTCAAGTAATGTATATAGAAAATAAAAAAATTCACAATACAATACCGAATAAATACAATACTATACAGTACAATATATCTGTTTTTAAAGTGAAAGAGCTGGATAGTTTTGTGCAAGAATGTTCAATGTTATATATACAATAAAAGTATACTTTATAAAGCACCCAAACTGAAATGTTTATTGATACATACATGATAATGTCCCGAATTCTAGAAAAATATGCATCATTACTATATAATTTGTTAAGCTCTAGGGCTGCAACTACTGGTTATTTTATTATGCAGGGGTCTGTAAATTCTCTTTTTTAATTAATTGATTAATCAATTTGTCTAAAAAAAAATTTAAATTAGTAACAAAATGACCAAGTTCCCAGAGCAGAAGTTGACATCCTCAAATGTTTTGTTTTGTCTGACCAACAGTCCAAACCCCAAAGATATTACATTCCATGATAGAGAAGAAAGCAGCAAATCTCTCAAAGCTCAGTTTGTCTGTCAGATGTCTGGCCTAATGTAAGAAAATGTAATTAAGGAATGAATGAAGTTTAGCTGGAGTGTCTGTGATGTTGGTGACTTAACTTTCTTCTGCTCAATGGCAACAAAGTACAGTCAAATTAACTCTCCTTTTCTCCGGTCACATTGGAAATGCAAGTCTGTTATAGTCTGTAATTTGTTGGTGTAAATGAAGCATGAGATCTGATGTGTGTGTGACATGTGACATGTGACGTGTTAATTTCTGCAGAGCAACAACCAACAACAAGGTGAAGGAGACGGTGGCTCTGGAGCTCAGCTTCGTTAACTCCAACCTGCAGCTACTCAAAGAGGAGCTGGAGGAGCTCAACAGCAACATGGAGGTCTACCAGACAGACAGGTAGACACACACACACACACACACACACACACACACACACACACACACACACACACACACACACACACACACACACACACACACACACTCACTTCTATACTTGTAAGAATTGACATAATTCATAACCTAAACTAAATTGTATCCCGCAAAAACTGCTCTTTAAGAATTGAAAGCCAGAAAAAAATATCCTCACTTTATAAAAATGTCCTTAGACTCCAGGTCTGCAACATAAATTGGTCCCCACAAAGATTGAAGTACACATAGAGTAGATACACACAGTGCACAGTGTGAGTACAAACATGTGATGGATGCTTGTTTTCTCCAATTATAATTCTCATTAGACTAATGAGAATGACCTGGAATGCATGGGACATATAATAATAGGGCCATGGTTTTTAAATGGACCATAATTGTGTGTGTGTGTGTGTGTGTGTGTGTGTGTGTGTGTGTGTGTGTGTGTGTGTGTGTGTGTGTGTGTGTGTGTGTGTGTGTGTGTGTGTGTGTGTGTGTGTGTGTGTGTGTGTGTGTGTGTGTGTGTGCGCGCGCACACTCAGTCCTTCACAGCCAGGAGGTTTTTCCCTCTGTAGCCCGGGGTCATGGGAAGGATAAATCCCCTGATTAGAGTGTCATTAATGGCCCTGGGGCGTGTGTGTGTGTTTCGGTTCATGGTGAATCGGAGGGGGTGACTGTGGGGGGTGTCAGGGCCATACGGGTTAATACTTGGCTTTAGCTTTGCTTATTAGCCGGATGAAGCACCAATCAGGGAGCCTGCTGGGTTTGAAGCCTAGCAGATGGCGTGCTGACTTGACTGTAGCTATAACCTGCACTGTGTTTACATGTTACTGTTACTGTTACATATTGTAACCTGTGAAAGATTACACGCACCACACATACATGCTGTAAGTATTTCTTTTTACAGTGAGGCTATCAACGTTCCCATGATCCCACTCGGATTAAAAGAAACCAAAGAGGTGGACTTCACAGTTTCTATCCAGGTGAAGATAACCTCTCATATTTCACTCCCTTGATTTATTTGTTATCAAATTTCCGTTTCCATGAGAGAAAAAAACATTGATGAACAGTAGCAAATAAAAGTCACATTAAAGATAATGGAACAGTGACTTCGAAGGTCATCTGCTTTATTTATTGTGACATATACTTTCAAAATGTCTTTCTTATGTGGAAAACTGTGAGAAGAAGTTGCATTTCATCACACATTTGGCATATAAACATTACTTTATTATGTAAATATGTTGCAAAGCTTAATGTTTTGACTTAAAAACTTGCTAGAGTTTAAACTAAAAGTGAAAACTCTTTAATAAAGACTCTAGTTTAACCTTTTTGTCTTACATATTTGTTGAAGAGGAACCAAAAAGCTCAGTCAAGTCCTCAAGCAATTTTTTCAAATATTAAGAAACTGATTTGTGATTATGTGACCGTCTGTCTTCCCTTACAGGACTTCATCTGTGAGCACTACGGAGAGGACAGCTCTCTGTACGACAAGGAGATTAAAGAGCTTATGGAGCTCAGACAGGTTAATAAATGCACTCCTACAACTTCATACAAAACTAACTATAATCGTGTTTGGTATAACATCTGTTTTTCATTATGGGGGGGTTGTAGAAAAGAATTTTTTTTTTAGGATTTACTTTAAAATATCTTGAAAGGTCTGAAACGTACAGTACATGTTTGAAACTTGCGGTCTCCTTGAAGTTATGTGTCATTGACATTTTTTTTTTTTTTTTTTTTTTTTTTTTTTTTGGGGGGGGGGCGGGGGCGCGGGGGGGGGCCCGGGGGGGCCGGGACTTCTGATGGAGTAACTACAACCATGGCTTACCATGGACCAGCGCTTCTTCCCTCAACACAGGAACCTGGGTGTGCACTTTCACTGGTAAGGGACAAGAGCGCTTTTTTTTTGTGAAAGCCTGAAGGTTATTAAATCCAGACATACTATATTATTACTTTTTACGACTTTTTTATGACATACTGTACTATTACTTTTATAGATTTTTTTCGACACACTATACTATAACCTTTTATGACATACTATGCTATGACTTTTTATAACTTTTTTTATACCATAGTATAGTATGCCTTTTTCCGACATACTATACTGTGACTTTTTACTATACTATGACATGTTATGACCTACTATGACGTTTTCATGACATTTATATGACATACTACAGTAAGACTTTTTTCAACATAATATACAATTTTATCACTTTTTTCGACATACTATACTATGACTTTTTATGACTATTACCGACATACTATACTATGACTATTTATCACTTTTTTCAACATACTATACTATGACTTTTTATTACTATTATCGTCATACTATACTATGACTTTTTAGTACATACTATACTATGACTTTTTATCACTTTTTTTGACATAATATACTATTATTTTTTTTGGACATACTGTACTAAGACTTTTTTCAACATACTATTAGGGCTGTGACAGTATAGTATTTTTCTTATCGCGGTGACGAAGCAACATCACTGCGGTATGGCGGTTAACGGCAACCCCCTTACAAGAGTAGCGTAAATTAGAGCGAGAATGGCAGGGGGCCTTAAGTGATTGACATCAGTGCCCGTGTGGAGAGCAAGCGGTAACGGAGAGCAGCGTATGAGTGCTGCTGTGAGGAAAAGCGAGAGGAAAAAGAGATAGCAAAGATGATGTAAAGTAAACAATAAAACAACAAGCTTGAGCTTCTCAAGACACAGTGGCTTTATCTGTTGTCAATACCGCCGGTAAAGTGAATGGCCGTTACCCCCCCGATAAACATCGGCTTAACCCATAGCACAGTGTTTCCATTTCAGCTCAATGTGAGAGTCTTTACTGTGTTTTGCTGTCATTTATGGCCACTCTGCTTTCTCTCATCTCCGTTGATCTATTCCACAGACAGTTCAGAAAGCTCTATTGTCAATAAAGTAAAAAGAAAAAGAAAAGGTTTGCCGACAATGCCAATGGCAGACGCTCCGCAGCACAGCGGTCTTAGCAGCTGAGCAGACAGTGCTCTGTGTAAAATAACCAATATAAGCTGCTCTGTTTAGGCTACAAAACGTGCATGCAGGCTGAGATTCAACCGTTCGGTTTTGTCAGGATTAAGCTATAAGCAGAAAGAAACTCCGCTAGCTGCTAGGCTAATGTGCAATGGTAAACACTGCAGCGTTAACGTTAATGTGTCCACGTCCACCTCAGCTCAATGGACTGTCCATCCTCATGTGCAAAGCTGAAGTGACGGGCAACTTGCGTTTTTTTATATTATAAACTCTTGAATGTAGGATAGAAGACAGTCGATGAGGGTAACTACACAATGATTATTCCTTTCATCATATGTCATATCACACAATATCTGTTCTCCTGTAAGTTACGCGAGCTAAAGGTAAAAAAAATAAATATGCGGTGATCGCGGTGATGACGTCATGACCGCGGTAGTGGTAGTTATCGTCACAGCCCTACATACTATACTATGACTTTTTAATAACTTTTTTTGACATACTATACTATGACTATTTTGACATAATATACTATGACCTTTTTTTATCACTTTTTTGGACATACTATGACTTTTTATGACTATTTTCGACACACTATACTATAACCTTTTATGACATACTATGCTATGACTTTTTATAACTTTTTTTATACCATAGTATACTATGCCTTTTTCCGACATACTATACTGTGACTTTTTACTATACTATGACATGTTATGACCTACTATGACGTTTTCATGACATTTATATGACATACTACACTAAGACTTTTTTCGACATAATATACAATTTTTTTTTTGGACATACTATACTATGACTTTTTTATCACTTTTTTCAACAAAAAATCTGTTGGTTATAAAGCATTCTCCTACCGTCGACATACTATACTATTTCTTTTTATCACTTTTTTCGAAAATACTATGCTATGACTTTTTATCACTTTTTTCGACATACTATACTATGACTTTTTATGACTATTACCGACATACTATACTATGACTTTTAGTACATACTATATTATGACTTTTTAATAACTTTTTTGATATACTATACTATGACATTTTTCGCACATACTATACTATGACTTTTTATCACTTTTTTCAACATACTAATGACTTTTTATCACTTTTTTCGACATACTATACTATGACTTTTTATGACTATTACCGACATACTATACTATGACTTTTAGTACATACTATATTATGACTTTTTAATAACTTTTTTTGATATACTATACTATGACATTTTTCGACATACTATACTATGATTTTTTTATCACTTTTTTCAACATACTATACTATGACGTTTTTGCGACATACTATACTATGACTTTTTTGACATAATATACTATGACCTTTTTTATCACTTTTTTGGACATACTATGACTTTTTATGACTATTTTCGACACACTATATTATTACCTTTTATGACATACTATGCTATGACTTTTTATGACTTTTTTTATACCATAGTATACTATGCCTTTTTCCGACATACTATACTGTGACTTTTTACTATACTATGACATGTTATGACCTACTATGACGTTTTCATGACATTTATATGACATACTACACTATGACTTTTTTCGACATAATGTACTATTTTTTTTTTTGGACATACTATACTATGACTTTTTTATCACTTTTTTCAACAAAAAAAATCTGTTGGTTATAGAGCATTCTCCTACCGTCGACATACTATACTATTTCTTTTTATCACTTTTTTCAACATACTATGCTATGACTTTTTATAACTTTTTTTATACCATAGTATACTATGCCTTTTTCCGACATACTATACTGTGACTTTTTACTATACTATGACATGTTATGACCTACTATGACGTTTTCATGACATTTATATGACATACTACACTATGACTTTTTTCGACATAATATACTATTTTTTTTTGGACATACTATACTATGACTTTTTATCACTTTTTTGACATACTATACTATGACTTTTTATCACTTTTTTTGATACACTACAGTATGACTTTTTATCACTTTTTTCAACATACTATACTATGACTTTTTATCACTTTTTTCCACATACTATACTATGACTTTTTATGACTATTACCGACATACTATACTATGACTTTTAGTACATACTATACTATGACTTTTTAATAACTTTTTTGTTATACTATACTATGACCAGTGTTGGGAAGGATACTTTCAAAACGTTATTTCGTTACAGAATACAGAATACATGCCCAAAAATGTAATTTGTAACGTATTCCGTTACGTTACTCAATCTGAGTAACGTATTCTGAATACTCGGATTACTTCAGGATTACTTCCACATTGAATTGCGTTTTATAAGTGTAGGAATGCAGCTATCACATCCAGCTTACTAAACAGGCCTATGGTGTGTTCTTTTTATTCCAACTAGCTGAATGTGTACCTGAACAAGCAGATAGATTATTGTATTGGTAGTCCCGAACTGCATACTACAAAAATCTAACCGCAGTCTTGCTACCACGAGCTAATTTTAGCTAACGCTAGCTAGCATGTCAAACGGGGCTAGTCAGTCTTTAAACGGCTCTGGAGCTAGTAAATCAGCAGGTAGGAGAATGTAAAGTCGCGCGTCAATGTTAAAATAGCAAGGTGACCAGTAAAACTACAGCAGACGACTACACCTGGCTAATTAAAAAATAGCTTACTTTAAGATGCTTCTTCAGGTTGGAGGTGGAGTAATTTGGACGCTGAAAGGAGGTTGGTTGCTGGCAATATTTCATTCTCCTGTTCGTTCTTTAATGTGAAATGCTGTTTGAATTTCCAAGATAGAAGCTTATTCCTGCCCTGGCTCTGTCGTGCGGTTCCGACTCCATTGTGACTGATCACGAAATAGCTATTTTTTCGATTTCATATCGGGGCTTCCGGAAAATGCATAGAGTTCCCTTAATTTAGTCAGAGTGAATAAACTCGTGAAACAGAGAAGTATCGTCATGTAATCCATTGATTTCAACAATATAACTGTATTCTAAATACCAACGATTTAAATTGTAACTGTAACGGAATACAGTTACTCATAATTTGTATTCTGAATACGTAACGCTGCATGTATTCCGTTACTCCCCAACACTGACTATGACGTTTTTCGACATACTATACTATGACTTTTATCACTTTTTGACATACTATACTATGACTTTTTGACATAATATACTATGACCTTTTTTATCACTTTTTGGACATACTATGACTTTTTATGACTATTACCGACATACTATACTATGACTTTTTAGTACATACTATACTATGACTTTTTAATAACTTTTTTGATATAATACTACTATGACATTTTTATCACTTTTTTCAACATACTATGCTATGACTTTTTATAACTTTTTTATACCATAGTATACTATGCCTTTTTCCGACATACTATACTGTGACTTTTTACTATACTATGACATGTTATGACCTACTATGACGTTTTCATGACATTTATATGACATACTACACTATGACTTTTTTCGACATAATATACTATTTTTTTTTGGACATACTATACTATGACTTTTTATCACTTTTTTGACATACTACACTATGACTTTTTTGGACATACTATGCTATGACTTTCATTACTATTTTTGACATAATATACTATGACTTTTTAATCACTTTTTCAACATACTATACTATAACTTTTTTCTGTGCTATCTGAATTTCTATCACTTTTTTTCCAACACATAGTATGCTATGACTTTCATTACTGTTTTTGGACATACTATACTATGACTTTTTCATCACTTTTTTCAATGTACTATACTATGACTTTCTTTGGACTTTTTTTGTGACATACTATACTATGATACCTATCTATGAACATATACTTTATATATAGTATATGATTAATGAGACACTTAATGACACACAAACAGAATGCATGAAGTGATTTTATTCCTCCTTCTCCGTCACTCAGGTACGACTCTCTGACAGGCGTCCCATCGTGTCAGCGTACGCTGGCCTTTGAAAAAGGAAGTGTGTTGTTCAACATCGGTGCCCTGTACACACAGATCGGAGCACGGCAGGACCGCTCTGTAACAGCTGGCATAGACCGAGCTGTAGATGCCTTTCAGAGAGCTGCCGGTATTGCACCAGTACATACTTACCTGAAGCATTGTTTTGCACAAAAGTCTGTTCACCTTACCTGCTAAAATATATACTGTATATATATTTTTTAATTCACCTAGGGCAACGGCAACAACTAATGGTTTTCCTCATCATTTAATCTATGTAATATTTTCTTTAATTAATACATGCTTTATTCTATTCAATGGCAACAAAAATAAGACGTGGCCATTATAAGAGCCCAGGGTGACATCTTCAAAGCTTGTTTTGTCTGACTAAAACCTAAAGCTTTTCAATTCCTAATGATATAACACTATAAGAAGCTGAGACCGGCCAATGTTCAGCATTTTTGCTTAATACATACATTGAGTAATTGATTAATTAACAAACAAAAATTATGTTTTTGGATATTTGTATGTTTATGTCCTTTCCTTGCGCAACCTTTTTTCAGGTGCATTTAATTACCTTAAAGAGAATTTCTCCAACGCTCCCAGTCTGGACATGAGTGGTCCGTCGCTCTGCATGCTGGTACGGCTAATGATTGCCCAGGTGCAGGAGTGTGTGTTTGAGCGTGTCACACTCACCACACAGGACACGCACTTCACTTCCCAACTCCGCCTGGCACAAGAGGCTGCACGGGTGAGATAACACGTGTCTGGTTGTGTTCTGTTGTCACTGTTCCTATCTTGTGATTCTCACTCCGGACGTGTGTCCTGTAGGTGTCAGACGTCTACATTTTAGTGCAGCAGACCATGACGCAGCCTCTGATGAAGGACTACGTGCCGTTTTCTTGGGCCTCCATGGTTCAGGTCAAATCTGAACACTTCCGCGCTCTCTCGCACTACTACGCTGCTGTTGCACTCTGTGATCACACATGTAAGTCACACCAAACCACACAGGATATTTCATTTAATATTTTTGTAGTGGGTGTCTTACAAGATTTTAACCTCTGCAAACACATTAAATTGTTTTAATATTAATGGCCTTTTTTTTTGCCCATAAGAGCTGATAAGTACAGTATACAATACATACTGTAAACAAAAACACATTTACACATACTGTACATATACAGCTTAAAAACACTATGCCGAAGAGGTGGCAAGTGGAGGGCTTGTACAGCCATCCTTAAAACTAAAAGCAAGATAAACAAAAGATTTGAATTAAAAATAATGAGGGACGGATGGATACACTTTGTACATAAATAGATAGCTTTTGTAGTGCAGACTTTGCCCGGTTCAGTGGGTGATATTTTGCAAAGACTTATGTTTGTTATGGCTGGATGGCAATCAAACTATTCGCTGTCTAGGCAATGTGAATACGATCAAACATGTAACACGTAAGTTAAAAAAAACATAAAATTAACAAACATAAAGCATACTCTCATATACAAACTCTGATAAAAACATAAATAAACATGAATAAATATCCAAAAAGGAGTAGGAAGAACACTTATTTATATATACACACACACACACACACACACACACACACACACACACACACACACACACACACACACACACACACACACACACACACACACACACACACACACACACACACACACACACACACACACACACACACACACACACACACACACACACACTTGTATGGTCCTACCCTTTCTCATTAACTCAATATTTTTCATATATACAACTCACAAACAACTATTCCAGTACTATTCAGAAGGGTAATAGTAGGGTAGGTTTTAAATGAATTTTACAGAGTTTTAAAGGTTGCTTCTTTCTATACACACTTTGGATTCAGCCACTTAATTCAATGCTCACCGTTTGATTATCCTGAACCAAAACAACTATCTCACACGTTAACTTGGAATGTCTTGTTCTGTAGTGTCTGCTGAGGAGGACGAGGGTGATGAGGAAGCAGAGAAGGCTTTCCTCCAGTTCTATGTCAACGTTCCTGCAGGGCCACCACTCAGCCAGGTGTTACGAGACCCTGAACAAAGAAGAAAGCTTGGTGAGTTCAAGGAATGTGTTTATATTTAGTAGTATGCAGATGAAGCCATCTAAATGTTCCCCTCCAAGCCAAAAGGCTGTCAGCCGGTTACCTCCCGATCTCCAGCTCACTTCCAGTCACCCCCCTTCTCCTGCATCCTGACAGGGTGTGTCTATATTCCACTGTAACCACACCCATTCATTCACTTGCAGGGTTTCACCATAAGGTGGCGCTTCCTTCACAAGGTGTAGTGAGTTAAGCTACCATTTATTGTACATTAAATGCTTTACTACACTGAAGCTATCCCCTAGAGACATGTAGCAAATCAAGTTCATTCCAAGTCAATGATTTCTAATATACAGTAGTTCTAGCCTACGGTTATAATTTTATAGTTCTCTAGTCTCACAATTTTTTTGTTTAGTTATTATTTAGTTACTGTAATTTAGCCTTTAAGGCCTACATTTGTTTATTTTTACCCGTGCACGGTTAAAATGTCGCTCATTTCAAAGGTTAGGCTATATAACCGTGTTCCTATGGGGGCAATTTTACATACATTATAGCCAAATTAAATTAGAAAATAAAAGGATGTTTTGTCGTCTTTACTAGTTAATATGTTGGCTTGTTGCCTTGTGTGTGTATATGTGTTCATGTCTTTGTCTAATGTTTGTCTGATTGTGGTCTGTTGTGCTCCTATTGTACATTTTTGGCTTAATAGTACCTTTTACCAAATGTATTTTAAATGTTATATTGTTATGTAAATGTGTAATTTTACATTCTTTTAGGGTGAGTTTTTTTACCATCTGTCTAGAGACTGCAGATGAAAAATAGCCTTCTGGCTAACTCTGGCATATTGACAGAAATGTTTATTAAAATGCACTGTCTCTGTAATGTAATAAAATAAATAAAGAAAATCTGTATTTAGTTTAGATATAAAGCAGTATCAAGTGTGTGAGACAGACAGACAGATGCAGTGGAGGCCTTCTGTCATAAAGAAAACAAGCACCAGGTATCTGCTTCAAATAGCAATTATATTTCTGTGAAGGTCAACTTTGTGCAAACATAAGGGAAGTAATTTGCCAAGCATGCCCCTTTGGGTTAAAATTGAATTTAAGGTGACCTATTATGCTTTTCCGTATTTTCAGAATTACGTATTTATGGCATATCTATAATGTTACAATGTCAGATTTCATGTTAAACATGCCCAAGCATTGAGCTAAATTTAAAAAACTAGATTTCCTACTGTTCTTAATGCTCTGGTTTCAGCGGTTTTTCTGCTAGAATTGCTCATCTGCTCCAGACAAACTACTGAAGTGTTTTTTTGTTGTTTTTTTTAAGCTACTGCCATGTTTACATTGTCACATGTAGCTACATGCTAATTCAGGGGAAAGCTTTAATCTTGGCTGCTTAATTTCTCGCCAATTTCCGGTCACATTCCTGCTGAAACATATCCGTTTGTGTAGTATTTGGTTTAGAAGCCTTTATTGGTGTTTTTTCACGGTACAAAGTCCTGCTATATACTCCATTTTTGTCAGTTGTGTCCAACTGGATACCGACTGTACAGAGACAGCATCAGCAGAGATGCGGAAACGCACTGACCAATCAGAGCAGACTGGGCTTTTTTGGGAGGGGGGCTTAAAGAGACGGGGGCTCCTACAGAGCATCTCATACAGAGGGTGAATACAGGTGCAGCAGCCAGGGGCAGTATAAGAGAAATAATTTTTTTTTTTTTTTTTTTTTCCCTTTCTTTAAAGCATGTAAACATCTTCTAGTACAAACACAAAATACAAGTATGAACCTAAACATGCTATATGATAGGTCCTCCTTTTAACAATTATTAATTTTTTTTAAATATGTCTGCTTACACTTGTGCAGGTAAAGCTCACCTGCGGCGTGCAGTAATGAGACATGAGGAGGCCATGCGTGTCCACAGTCTGTGTAAGATCCTGAGGAAGATGGACATCCTGCAGGACGTGCTGTCTCTCACACACAAACGCTCTTTGGACAAGTACTCTGAGCTGGACAGAGAGGACGACTTTGATGAAACTGCAGAGGCTCCAGAGATACAGTGTAAGTATCTGTGTTTAAGTCGTATCAATGATAGGACTCTATGGTTAAATAACAGTACGTGATTGCGCTTTCTTCTGTTGACAGCTCAAACCCATCAGAAACCCGAAATCACTCCAATCAACTTCTCTACAGTCCAAGTTACTGATATCTTCCAAAGACTGGTAAGACATATTCATCATTAAGAACAGTCTGATATTAAGATGGCCGTAAAAAAACCCGGCAGCACCACCTACTGGTACCTGAGTTGAAGATGAGTCTTTCCTGTGCTGCAGGGGCCTCTGTCAGTGTTTTGTGCACGTGCTCGCTGGGGTCCGGTACGTGTGATCTGCCTGCAGAGGAGAGAGGGCGGACTGGGTCTCACGCTCAGAGGAGACTCCCCTGTCCTGGTGGCTGGAGTGGTGCCTGGAGGCTGTGCAGCGGTAAGACAGACACCACTGACCTTTCATGTGCATTAGTTACAGCAGAACCGCTTGTCTTCCACATGCTGGAAAACTATGAGTTGGTTAGAAGCAGTACAACAACACTTGCTTAGCCTCCTTTGTGGTACAGGGAATTAAATCCCTCGAAAATCCATTCCAAAGAGAAGAGAAAATTTACATTTCTCTTCTGCATTTGATTCATGTGTCGACGTTTCAGTCCCAGGGAGCTTCTTCAAGACACCTCAACTTGAGAAACGTGTCCTGAGAAAGGTCCCTGGGTCTGAAACGTCGTCAAATGAATCAAATGCAGAGGTATTTTTTTTTTAAATGGTTAGAAGCAGTTACAAAAGTTAGATTCTCAAGAATCGCAACTACTTCACTAGTATACTGTACATCGGATTTTTAAGGAAGAAAAGCAATGCTTCGATGCTGTTTTATGAATTAGTCCATAACTCGCAGCTCATTTAAGTTTTCACTCCATTTTTTCTTCTATTGCTGGGAACATTTCTGAGCTGTACTGTGTTTTTGGTAAACTGCAGTGAACGGTGTCTTGTGCCAGCAGCAAACTCAATAATCTTTTGTTTCGTGCAGACATAAAATCCAGCTGAAATCCTGTTTAAACGAAATTAAATTAAATCTGCTCCTGGGTATTTCTAATAATATTTTCTTTCTGTAAAATTTGAACAAAGATTCTTTTTTTTCTTTTTTTGGGGATGTCCCAAAGTATCTGATCAGAGCTGATATGGGACTTTTTTTTTTTTAACTGATCGGGGATCGGCAGTCACCCCGATCACCTTACTCCGATCATTAACGTCAGTGGAGCACAATTTGCGGTAGAACTTAAACTCGCCAGTAACTTGGCATTACTCATTAACATGGCAAAAATGTCAGCTAGAAAGTGAAAGCGGTCCAACATCTACTTGGAATATCTACAATATGATCGTTTCGCGAGGCGGTACAAGTATCGGATTGGTACTCGGTATCGGCAGATATTCAATATTTAAAAAATCGGATCGGGATTGGGCGCAAACAAAAGCTGATTGGGACATCCCTACTTTTTCCCCTAATGTTTGTGTGTCGCACAGGAGGCCGGCTTAAGAGAAGGAGACTACATAGTAGCGGTGGACGGACAGGACTGTAAATGGGCCAAACATGGCGAGGTGGTCCACATGCTAAAGAGCTGCAGCGACAGAGGGGCGGAGCTCAGCGTGGTCACATTACACTCCCATGACACACAGGTAAGTACGTGTGTTTGAGATGTTAGTGGCTGCTGTTTCATTAGGCACGTTGGAGATGAGCTAGCCTGGAAATCCAGACCCAAATCCGAAAGATTAAGGGTCTGGCACTGAGTAATGAAGTTGTTTGAAACGGCCAAAGCCGTTTCAAACAACTGGTGATCATCCATCTTGCAATGTTTAGAAATGACTTTGACGTCGCAGCGCTGTCCTCATCTGTTTAGCTCGCCTCTGGCCCGCCTATATCCGATACACCGATGTGATTGGTGCAGCTCGGCTACCAGGGCATAGTTAATGAGCATCGTTACTGAATGCCAGAGTCACTCACTGAGCAAATTTAAAATTGTGCTCTCGCAAGAACTCTGGATTTCCAGTGTAAAGATGAGCCAGGCCTGCGCAGAATCGATCGCCGTCAATCGCCGCCCAATGCATGCCGATTAGATTTATTTCTGACTTGATCCCGACTTGCTCTGACGTCATGGACGACGATAACCTCACGAGATCAGGGCGGCCGCAGTTTTGTGAGCCAAGCGCTGCGGTTGCTTTCAACTGACTGCAAGACCCAGGGCATGATGGGAAATGCCTGGCTCTCAGCTGATTGGTTAATCATTGACTCAAAATGATGAAGTTTTATATAAACTTTTATATTGCTTTTGAATTGGAGGGGTTTTAATTGCCATTTGTCTGATTTCAAGGCTTATTCTGTACAGAACACCTGTTGTGTGACTGATAGTTACGTTTAGAAGTCAGAGAGACTAAATCCGTTCAGATTACGGATCATCTACAGTCTGTTGTTTATGAACATCAGCTGTCATAATAAAAACAACTGGAGACTGTGTACAAGCTGATATATGGGTCTGATAACGTTTTATTAAATCGGAATCAGACCTAACAGGATGTGAGGGTTTCTGTGACTTCCTGTTCAGACTGAAGGCTGCTGGAAACGGTTTGACTTGACCGCGGCTCTTTGTCACCGCCCACTGCTGCCGCCGCCTGCTCTCGTCCACTTTACAGGCGAGGCGCAGTTCATCTCAAACGAGCCTAATGTGCGTCTACTCACCTGTGCAGTGACCGAGCCTGTGTGTGTGTGTGTGTGTGTGTGTGTGTGTGTGTGTGTGTGTGTGTGTGTGTGTGTGTGTGGGGGGTGTGTGTGTGTGTGTGTGTGTGTGTGTGTGTGTGTGTGTGTGTGTGTGTGTGTGTGTGTGTTTGTTTAGGTGGAGAGGAGGGCCGTCATGCTGTCTCTAGGCAGCGATAAGGAAAACACTCGCCAGCGTCTGCTGGGTGGAGCTAAGGGCCAGAGCTCCGCCTCCTTGTTGAACTGGAACAGGAAGAAGAAGAGGGAGGGAGGGGGGGTCACTAAGAGACTAGGAAGCACTTTCAGTCTGTCGTTCGGGAACATCCGAGACACGGAGGCCATGTACTGAGACACGAGGGCAGAGGAACCACTCAGGGAATCACGGCAGCGGCGCACGAGGTACGATCAGGACCGCGTTCAGACTGACAGTAGTGCTGCACCAGGAAGCATCAGCAGGGGATGCTGCCGCAGAGAGCCCCGACACAAAAGCACAAGGTTAGTCCAGTAAGTTGTTCCTGGCTCCAGCACAGTCCAATCCAATATGTGGAAGCACACATACAGGTAGAAAACCTTCTAACATGTAGCTTTTTGCAAATTTTTACCTTGCAAGAGTGACGAGCTAACTATTTTTGCCATGATAATTTTCCAGAGTTGGACAATCTGCCTCTGAGGAGTAGCAGTACTCTGTGTAGTGATGTGTACTTCACAGGAGTCTAAATGTGCGTTGAGACAGAACTCAAGGAAAGGTTTAGATGCAGGACTAGGATTGGGCATCGAGAACCGATTCTTACTTGGAATCTGTTCAAAAATTACGATTCCAGTGGAATAGTTTCTTTATTGGAATTGTTTGGAGTCCTTTAGAGGATTTGGTTTCAAATTCGATCATCGCTTCCCAATTTAATATGAGCAAATTTTGGTTTCCGTAGCAGCCAGGCGCTTGTGTTGCAGCCTTGGAGCACAGTAAGCGGCGCTCTAGTGTGGCTTTATTATACGTTGAAAAAAGCCGGTAAAACTGCAACCCACCATTGAATAAAAATAAAACGTTCCTCTTATTTGTGAAAATAGGTATGTGACCCGTTTCAACCCCACCCACTCAAAGAATCGGAAATCAATGAGAACCGGAATCGAAAGGAAGAATCGGAATTGGAATCAGAATTGTTAAAATCCAAACGATGCCCAATCCTATGCAGGTTTAAAAAATCATTTTGAGACAGGACTCGATTTGTAAAGTTTTACAGACGGCCATGCTGGTACTCCTGCTTTGCTCTGCTTCCTGTTAGACTGGAAGCCACGGACTTCAACGTCAATGAACTTTTTTGAGCCAACAACTGAGACTAACATTTAAAAAAATAAATAAATAAATAAAAAAAAAAGTTATTCCAAACAGCTAGTGACTACTGACTAATGGATGGGTCAATTAACCAATGGCTAACAGCCTCGCATTTTAGTCTTAACGATGCTCCCAGCTTGTGAATGTTGAGGTCTGACAGGAATACAAAGATCGTTTCCTGCGAGTTTAACCCAGATTCAGACTGGCAATCTTAATAGTGTTTTTGGAGATTACTCTAAACTGGAATTGGGTGTATCAAAAAAATGAGTCTGACTTTATTGACTGAGGTAAACACATAACGCCTATCCGCATGTATTCTTTGAAGACCTCCACCCCTGTGACATTGGATACACCTCCGTTATATTTCCTGGTGTCGATGCTTTAGAAAAGCAGAGATTTGATCACATTCGCTCCCTGATTTTTTGCAGCTGGCAAAATCTTTAGTGAAAATTATAAAATATTTTCTGAAAGCTCCTTTATGGCCCTGACACACCAAGCCGATAATCGGTCGTGGGACAGTCTGGCGAGGTCGGTGACTCGAGTCTGTTGGGTATGTTCTGTGCCGTTGGCAGTCGGCCTTCATTGTGGCTGACCTGCTCTGCTGGGTCGGAGGACGGGCAGTCGGACTCAATGACCAATCTGATTCGTGGAGTGCTAACCCGGAAATGGCGAGCGGGATGAGTGACGCCTCTCAAAATCAGAAGAAAATCTTTTAAACTGACCTTTGTCGATCTGAAATGAAGACAGATTCAGCAACTGCACGGCCTATTTCTCGCTTAAAATGTTTTCAGGAACACGTTTCAGTGAACTATTTTCGTAAAATAAGAGATTGTTTTTCGAACAAGCCGCCATTATCGGTCAGCTGGAGAAGCCAGACCCACGTGACGCGTTCGTCATTTCCGGTTTTCATTTTTTTTATTGCGGCTCGCGCACGAGCCGAACGTACGCTCCAGTCGCCGTTGCTTCGGTGTGTTCCGAGGCACTTTTTGGACCTCGGGGAGCCGACTGATCAGTCGTCAGATTGGTGTGTCAGCGCCTTTACTTAACTTTACACAAAACCTACGTATTGTAACATGAATGTCTTCCATCATCCTCAAGTGTTCTGAGGTTACAGAAAACTGTAACCGTCCCCTTTTTAAACTCTCCAGATTTGGATCAGTTCATTCACGGATACTTTGCATTGTCCTTAATGTAAGATAATACGTTTGTGTTCAGTTTTGTCATTTTCAGATGATTAAAAGCACTTCAGAGGTTTTGATCCAATGTTTTGTAGTTTGGGTATTTTTAAATGCACTGTGAATATGGAAAAGGACAAATCTCTTGTTTATAATGTAGTTCTGACCTGATGGTTTAATAATGAACACGAAACACTCGCACAGAGCGGTTGTGTGTATTTGAAATGAAATGTGATACTGAGAGATGTGGTGTCCACTGTGTTTTCTATTGACTGATATTAGGGATGCACCGAATCCAGATTTTTTGGGTTCGGCCGAATACCGAATCCACTGGTTAAGATTCTGCCAAATCCTCCTCCCGTCCTCAGTCCATGAACACAGTAAACACATGAATGAAGTAAACAAATGGTTAACAACACCTGTTTTTAGCGGTGACTGTCCTTCCTTTGCCGTACCTGAAGTTGCTGCATTTGGTCTGTAGATTCCTTCATGCACAGCTCGTATTCTTTCGGATGTTTCAGACCAAATGTTGTAACAACGGCGATGTTGTGTATTGTTTAGGGTCCTCGCCACCACGAGACAAATCGGCATTGCAAATTGAACATGTAGCTGGACTTGAACGGCCGCCTTTTGACTGAAAGTATTACCAGTTCCATTTCCACTTTCTCACAGCCTACCGCGTTGAACGCTCCACCTACGTAAACACCTTCCCAGACAGCGGTGTCATTATGTCGACCAGCGTAACGCGCGTAGTGCAAGCGTAGGGTTCGGTTCGGTGAAAAAGAAATTCGGCAGAAACCGAACCCCGTCAAAAAGCCCAATATTCGGCCGAATCCTGGATTCGGTGCATCCCTATCTGATATCTATTGTGTCCTTAATGGTTTCTGAGAACGGTCCAGACGTTGTACTGTATGTTACAGCCAGCCAATATTAGGAACAATAGATGAGATGTTAGTGGAAAAAAATGTTTCTTTAAATTAACATTGTTTGAACTTTTTGTAAGATTTTGATATAACTAGAAATGTGAGAAATGTAGCACATTACTGTTTTGGTCCAGCAAAAAATTAATGCGGTTTTCTTTTTTTTCTTTTTTTTTTTTGTGCCATGGCTTGTGTGTGTTTTTTCCTCTTCTTCTTTCTGTACAATGTTAAATATTACAGAAAGCCAGAGAGGACAAACAGTGATTTCTCATGTCATGTTTCCACGTGATCACAACAACTGGTCTGTGATGTTTTGTTTTCTGTATTCATGAAAGTTTAGCGATCACAATAAAAAGAAAACTGTTGACAATTCAAGCCAGGATTGCAATATTCATGCTCATAATCATGGAATTCATTTCTGATTTCCAGGAAACAAGTTAGTCATGTTGTGATCACAAAGAAACTTCCTGGTACAATCATTCCTCTTCAGCCTCCTGTACTCAGTGTGTGAGTGAGTGAGTGAGTAAATGTTTGAGGAGTGTTGTGAAGAGGAATGTTTTCCTTCAGTTTGTGTTTTTGACTGAATATCTGACCATCCCCTTAATGACTGAAAGTGGGGATTTGCACAGTATTTTTTCATGTAGCTTATAAATACAATAAAAGTGAATAATGAACCACTGTCAGCTGCGTCTGCTTGAATGTTCACTCGGCCCTCTCACCAAAACATACCTTAAAATAAATGTTATATAGTCTATGCAGTAAATGCAACAGCAGACATTTCTCTATTACACAGGGGAATGACAGACATTTTTTTTTTTTTCATTCTATCAAAACGACATTGTGTATTAAATCACAATTTGAAGACACATTTTTTAGGCGTTTAGTTTTTGGTAGTTAGCTGACGTTTACGTTTTGAGGCTGCACATTACTGTTTGCACATGACGAACATTTGTATCTTAGGTTTTCATCGTAGTTCTGATATATACTTCACACTGCTTTTACCACATGTATACAGTCATCACTACTTCAGGATCCACCAGGAAGCCATTTTGTACCTTCTTTTGTACCAAGTTAACTCACTGCTGCCAAATTGCATTTACTGAAAGCTTATATTCAGAGAACTGCTAAAAATGTAACACTGAAATTAAGAAAATCTTGCTATGTGAGCTGTTTAATTTATAACCATAAAATAATAAACTATGAAGAAAAACACTAAGTTGTAACAAACCGAAACTATCCAGATGGCTACCTCGCTCTAGAAAATTCTGTAACAAATGACAAACCGGGAGCGTGCCCATCTTCCCACATTTCTAAGATTGTTTTCAAAATTAGGCCCCATGTTCCCACATTTCCTTTTTCATAAATTTGTATCAGATTTTATCCCCCTAACCATAAAACATGTGGGAGGATAGGGCCTAAATTGAAGGGAAATGTAGGAACACAAGCCCTAATTTTGAAAATGTCCTAGAAATGTGGGACCATAGGGCCTAATTTTAAGAATAATCTTAGAAATGTGGGACCATAGGGCCTAATTTTAAGAATAATCTTAGAAATGTGGGACCATAGGGCCTAATTTTAAGAAAAATCTTAGAAATGTGGGACCATAGGGCCTAATTTTAAGAAAAATCTTAGAAATGTGGGAACATAGGGCCTAATTTTAAGAAAGATCTTAGAAATGTGGGAACATAGGGCCTAATTTTAAGAAAAATCTTAGAAATCTGGGAACATAGGGCTTTGGGAACATAGGGCTGACCCCAACAAACCTCTATCACCCCTCCCCCACTAATCCTGGTCTGCTGTAGATTATAGTATAAACCCACTTGCACCACCTGCACAATGATCTACTGTGACAGTTTTACAGTATATAGATAACAGGGTCCATTCACACAGTTTAAAGACAAATCAACACCTGTCCTATTTTCCAAAAAGCAAGTGGCTTTAACAGTAAAAGTTGTCCCGGCATAACCACAACCCTGGGGAAAAGCTGATATCATGGCTACGTGGAAACAGGGTTTGGCTGTTATTATTTGAAATCACAGGAGCTACACGCTAATCCGCCAGACTCAAGCTAAGGCCTACCGTAGTCCTAGACTCCAGGCGCCGCTCCTTGGACCAGCTCCTTGGACCAGCTGCCGTTACAAACAGCGCCGACACTCAGATGTTAGTTTCATTTGTAGACAAATCAAGACGCGGACATAACATTAACAACTTGGTGGGGGAAATGTCACGACAAACCTCTCACTGACTCTCCGGCCGTGTTCAAAATTGCCTCCTACATACTACAGACGAACGCACTATGCAGTACCTACTGAATTACAGCATTATGTGGAATATCTCAGCATAAAAGCAGTCAGATTCAAAGATTTGGGGTTTTGCAGCGGATTTATTAAACGTCATTTTGGTTTTCAGGGATAGCTACTTGGCTAACAAAGTCCTTCTAGCCCGGTCTAAGATGGAGGAAAGGATACAGAGGGATTTATTTATCATAGAACTGATCGATACCACATTATTCTTCTGTGGTTATAAATGTATGCACAATGAAAAGATGTGTAGCAGCGGTCATATGATCAAGTCCCAAACAGAGTTCATGAGAAGCTTCGGATGCTCCTTTAAATTATTTCGCAGTTCTGAATGAGGAATAGGTGTATCCACTGCCGCGCATATCTCTCTGTGACTTTAAATAAACACCGGCAGTTCCTGGGAATCCAACCGTAGGCCAGCTGGTTGGTGACCTGGCTCCGTCTCCGGTCTCCCTACGATCCCCCGGTGTGGACCGCCGACCCCAGGCCGCTCTGTTCCAGCTCCGCTATCACCGACATGTGTTTGAAGTCCGCAGGGTGGTGGTTGAATGTCTCGACCAATCGGTACGTCTCCTGCCTCTGCGTGCCGTAGAACATCTGCACCTGATTGGCCAAGCACTGAGCCTGGTGCACGGTCTGCGGAGACGAGGGACAGACGGTTTAACATCCGAGCCAACGTTTGGAGTCTTTGAATGCATCGGTCCGTCCAAGTCTGATACACTAAACGGTCGATAGTATGAGGACACCTGAACATTACACCTGTGTGCAATTGTTAAGGGCCGTCCACACCAAGAACTATAAATAAATAGTTTTAAAAATTGTTCAGTTACACTTTACTTGAAGGTACACTACCGGTCAAAAGTTTGGGGTCACTTAGAAATTTCCATTCCACTCCATTATAAACAGAATACCAGCTGATCTGAGTGGGTGGCTGATCTGTAATGCAATATCTACATTGCTCATTATCAGCAACCATTCATCCAATGTTCCAAAGGCCCATTCTGTTTACTATTCTGATATCATCTTAAAAGGCTAACTGAGAAAACATTGGAGAACCCTTTTGCAATTATGTAAGCACATTATGTAATCTGAAAACTGCCGCCCTGATTAAAAAAAAAAAAAACAATGCAACTGATCTCAGCTGGTATTCTGTGTATAATTGAGTGGAATGGAAATTTCTAAGTGACCCCAAACTTTTGACCGGTAGTGTATCTACATAAGAGTGACATGACACTGTCATGAACGTGTCATAAACATTATACCTTTAAGTAAAGTGTTACCAAATGTTCTAACTGAAGTGGACGGAAGAGTCCACGCCACAACTATAACGACAACTGCAGTGGCGAACAATATCGTTGGGATCCCTTTCAGGGAGATTTGATGAACGACAGAAACACTTGACAGCCAATCAGAATCCATCTGAACTTACAACATGACACGGCCGAGAGACACACTGCGGAAAGATTGGTTTCAGACAGGAGGTCGGTGGCGTGGCGTGATTTTTGTATTTTTAAACATCAGTACTTTGAAAGCATTTCTCATGTCACAGAAACCGCTGAGGGTAAATCTGGTGTTTTGGATGCGATTATCATACTGTCGGCGTTTTTGCTGCGGTGCTCTGCATAAAATGTATCCGAATACGTAGGACATTCTGACAGAAATTCCTGTAATCGTATGCTGCAACGTCTGCTGTAATCAGCGTATTTTGTATTATTATCAGCTGGAGCGTGCAGCGCGTGCTTGACGCCGCTGTTTACAGAACGTTGGCGTTCAGCAGCGTGGATGCTCACATCGTTATAGTCATAGTTATGGTTATAGTTATCGTTGTTGGTGTGGACGGGCCTTAAATGTCATTCCAAAACCATGAGCATCAATGTGCTGCTGACCTACGTGACGGCCAAAAGCCCGTTGGCCGTACAGTGCACGTTATCTGAAAGTAATGGGGCAAACACACCAGGCGGCTCCATTAATAAGAATGACTGCAGGTGAAGGGCTTACTATGAACTTGGGGTCCAGCTCGGCCGTCATGAGGACCACGCCCTTCTCGTCCTTCAGGTCTGGGTAGTGGTAGAGGATCAGCTGACTGGGAGCGTTCTCGCCCTGCATCTGGACACCAACAGGGAGAGAAAAACTGGAATTAAGGCTGCGTTTAGCGTCGGCCGTCCTGAGGTTCCAGCAAAAAAAACACAGGTCTTTCTATTCATATTCAGTCCCTCCAGAAAAACGTGATTATGCGATTGCATAATTCAATGCGTAATCAGCTAAAGTCCACATATTTATGCGGGGGGGGGGCATTTTTTTTTAAATACGCCGCACTTTTGCCGCATAAATTGCCGATTTCCGCACAAAATATGCGGGGCTTGCATGATTTCATAATCCCCGCATTTTCGTTGCAAAAAAAGTCACATATATCTTAGCAGAAAGTTGAAAAATGTTGCGTTTACTTCACACAAGAGCAGCCATTTTCCCCTGTTGCCATGGGAACGTTATGAAGTGACGTAATTATGCGACGCGAACATCATGGAAAAGCAGGGTGTTGGGGGAATCACTTTATTTTCTCTTTTTCATCAAACCACAGTTTTTGCAAGTTCCCGCAATTTCATCGCATAAAATTGCATAAATATCATATAGCATATTCCATCGCATTTTTTAAGAAAACGTGCCGCTTATCAAGGATTTTTGCCCGCAACAATCAAAAAAATACTATTACTATATATACTATTTTTCTGGAAGGACTGCATTTTGAATGGGGGTAGTGTGTTTAGGCTGTGGCGGGGGTTTGCCGCAGGGGGCCCAAAAAACGCAGCGGGCCTGTGGCGAAAAGTTGAGACCGACTCAGACAGACGGACTTGTCGGTGTGTTTTGAGTCCCGTACAGGAACCAGGACACATCACTGCCTCTATTGCTGCCACAAGAAAGTTTAAAAAACACCATGAGGGTAAAAAAAAACGAAACGCAAGCACTGAACTAGGGTACCGAAACCCGGTTGCACAATGGAACCGGTTCCTACGCAACCGTTAGGAATCGGACCGGATCAGAATGAAAATTTCGGTTCCTCATTTCGGTTCCACTTAATGTGCCGACGGAAATATTTTCCCTCTGTCGCTCCGAACTGGACGTAAAAATATCACACTTTCTCTTCTTATTATATATTTAAGTACTTTAAAACGTTAATATATTGTTACATATAAATCATTTTCAATTAAAAAAAATAAAAACTATAAAAAGAGCCTTTCTTTGATGCCATTTTTCTGTATTTTAAGAATCGGTTTAGGAATCGGAATCGTTTTAAAAGTACCGGTTCGGCATCGGATTCCTAAAAATCCAAACGGTACCCAACCCTACACTGAACCGCCCGGGACTTTGTGTAACAGCTGAATGTTTCCTGCTCGTCTCTTTTCTTTCACTCCTTTGAAATTAAGCTGCCTTCAAGTGCGGTCGGAAACGTCGAGACGGAAAACAGTAATTGTGAAATAAAAAGTCTACTTGTGCTACGACAGGACGTCTCATTGGAGCTCCCACTTAACCGCTGAACTGTCCTGACGGGACTCGTGTTGGGCTTAAAGCTGCGATTCATAACGTCGCCTCATCGATGGCGCTGTGCAGTGAAAACGGGTTATCAACGATCTCCGCAGCGTGGACTTCAAAGTGATTTAGGGATGAAGGGAGCCCATGGAAGCTGTGCTGCTAGAAGCCCAGAGAGCGCCAGGCTTGCCCAGCAGCATGTGAAGGCACCGTGGGATTTGGCTTACCTGGACATTGATGAGGGAGGTGAAGTGGAGCTCGTGTCCGGACCACTGACCCAAGAAGAACTCGTAGCCCTCCCTCTGAGGCAGAGCGTAGAGGAACTGAGGAGCAGGAAACCACACACACGGACGCTGATTAAAAACATCGCTTTTTGTGATTAACAAATTATTATTAGTATTTTTTTTAAACATACAACTCGAAACATGACTGTGATGACAGTTAAAGTTAAGATTTTAATGAAGTTGTTTTTGATGCCCCCACCCCTCCTCCTCACCACCACCCACCCATACAGATGTATAAATGACATCACCATAAGCCCATCACACACGTCTCCCCCTAGGACAGAGCTTCTTAGGAGCCCTCCAGAACGTTCAGGTACTTTACCCATTTTATAGTCTAGACATCCAATCTGGCAAACCGTTTATATGAAATGTTTTTCAAATGCCGCCAGCCCGAGCCGTCTCACAAGCCCCCTCCTGGACTGACGGCACCCCTTCATTCTTCAATCCTCTTAAAATAAAATCTGTCTGGCTATCATTAAACTAGTCTGGACCCAGATTCGTATGTGCTCAGCCATCCCGCTTAGGGTGGACTCCTCACCCAGAACAAATAGCCTCGGGCTGGATGAAACCTGGGTCCCTGCGACCCGACATAGAGTTGTCATGTGATTTAAAACCATTAAACTAAATATAGCAGAATAAGTGAATGCTCACAAAACAACCCTTGTTTTTGGTTCTAATGACAGACTGATAATACAGTTGAGTGTCTGCAGCTCTTCATCACCGATGTTTCAGTGTGAGCGGCAGTGAGCTCACCATCGGGCACGACTTGGATCTGCTCAGTATCACCTCGTACATCTGTGTCTGCAATATAAGGGAGACAGGTTATTAGATCAATATTAGACATGTTCTCGAGTGTGTTCTTTGTTGGATCTATAAACCTTTTTTTTTTTTTTTTTAAAAAGTATTTTTTATCAAAACATCTTCTACAGTGCCTTGCGAAAGTATTCGGCCCCCTTGAACTTTTTGACCTTTTGCCACATTTCAGGCCTCAAACATAAAGATATAAAACTGTAATTTTTTGTGAAGAATCAACAACAAGTGGGACACAATCATGAAGTGGAACGAAATTTATTGGATATTTCAAACCTTTTAAACAAATAAAAACTGAAATATTGGGCGGCAAAATTATTCAGCACCCTTAAGTTAATACTTTTGAGCGCCACCTTTGCTGCGCATTACAGCTGTAAGTCGCTAGGTATATCTCTATCAGTTTTGCACATCGAGAGACTGACATTTTTGCCCATTCCTCCTTGCAAAACAGCTCGAGCTCAGTGAGGTTGGATGGAGCGTTGGTGAACAGCAGTTTTCAGTTCTTTCCACAGATTCTCGATTGATTCAGGTCTGGACTTTGACTTGGCCATTCTAACACCTGGATATGTTTATTTGTGAACCATTCCATTGTAGATTTTGCTTTATGTTTTGGATCATTGTCTTGTTGGAAGACAAATCTCCGTCCCAGTCTCAGGTCTTTTGCAGACTCCATCAGGTTTTCTTCCAGAATGGTCCTGTATTTGGCTCCATCCATCTTCCCATCAATTTTAACCATCTTCCCTGTCCCTGCTGAAGAAAAGCAGGCCCAAACCATGATGCTGCCACCACCATGTTTGACAGTGGGGATGGTGTGTTCAGGGTGATGAGCTGTGTTGCTTTTCGCCAAACATAACGTTTTGCATTGTTGCCAAAAGTTCGATTTTGGTTTCATCTGACCACAGCACCTTCTTCCACGCGTTTTGGTGTGTCTCCCAGGTGGCCTTTCGGCAAACTTTTAAACAACACTTTTTATGGATATCTTTAAGAAATGGCTTTCTTCTTGCCACTCTTCCATAAAGGCCAGATTTGTGCAGTATACGACTGATTGTTGTCCTATGGACAGAGTCTCCCACCTCAGCTGTAGATCTCTGCAGTTCATCCAGAGTGATCATGGGCCTCTTGGCTGCATCTCTGATCAGTCTTCTCATTGTATGAGCTGAAAGTTTAGAGGGACGGGCCGGGTCTTCGTAGATTTGTAGTGGTCTGATACTCCTTCCATTTCAATATTATCGCTTGCACAGTGCTCCTTGGGATGTTTAAAGCTTGGGAAATCTTTTTGTATCCAAATCCGGCTTTAAACTTCTCCACAACAGTATCTCGGACCTGCCTGGTGTGTTCCTTGTTCTTCATGATGCTCTCTGCGCTTTACACGGACCTCTAAGACTATCACAGAGCAGGTGCATTTATACCGGAGACTTGATTACACACAGCTGGATTCTATTTATCATCATTAGTCATTTAGGTCAACATTGGATCATTCAGAGATCCTCACTGAACTTCTGGAGAGAGTTTGCTGCACTGAAAGTAAAAGGGCTGAATAATTTTGCACGCCACTTTTTCAGTTTTTATTTGTATAAAAGTTTGAAATAGCCAATGAATTTCGTTCCACTTCATAATTGGGACCCACTTGTTGTTGATTCTTCACAAAAAATTACAGTTTTATATCTTTATGTTGAGGCCTGAAATGTGGCAAAAGGTCGAAACGTTCAAGGGGGCCGAATACTTTCGCAAGGCACTGTATTTACAATGGGGTACTTTCCATAAAATCATCTCTCAATGCAAATCAAACCAGCTATTAGGCTAACTGAAATAAAACCATGCCAATCTCTAGGTATGGTGAAGGGTATGTGATGATGTGGGGGGGGCTATTTTAATTCCAAAGGCCAAGGGAACTTTATCAGGATGCATAGTATCCTGGATCCATGAAATAACTGGCCTTTAAAAATAAACATCTGCCTGCCTCTATGGGAATTTAACATAGGGGTGTAGTGACTTATGCCCTAGTAATGTTAGAAAAACTACAACACCACTCCGGATCTAGCTAGACCGGAAACACAACAACAGGCACGCCGCACACACTTGTTTGGGCTCGCGAGCCGGCCAAAGAGTAGTAGGCTAACGTTATGTTTTGAGTGGATGGCGAGCGCCGAAATGAATGCCAATAAGATTCTGAATGGAAAGTTTACTTTTAAAAAGTTGCCAAATGGTCCCATTGACAAGACCAAAGTGATCTGTGTGTTTGGTCGTTGTGAACTGAGCTATCATCGCAGCACATCCAGTCTGAAATAACACTTGATGGCCCAGCACACAGCTGATGTGAATTCTCCGCCCCCTCGTCAAAGCCAGGCGACAAAAGCACAAAGCAAGCCGATCCACTTTTCCATGTTGATAAGAGCATTAAAATGAGAAAAAAATAATGGGACAAAAAGAAATCAAGGGACATTTAGAATAGAGAGTAGATAAAAAATGCGATTAATTGCGAGTTAACTATGACATTAATGCGATTAATCGCGATTAAATATTTTAATCGTTTGACGGCACTACTGTATTAAATGTTGGGAGATTCTGTCGTGTTAAAACTCACCGGGATCACGGCGCTGATTGTGTCCTTGGTCGAATAATATTTCATCCAAAGCTGAGAGACGAACACAAAAGGTCAAAACGTAAAGAACAGTTTCAACAGTTTGAGATGGTTTCAGGTAGCACAGAAAACCACGGGACCATCGGTGGTTAAACTGCAGCTGACCAAGACTCACCTCTGCAATCTCCTCGCCAGTCTTGTCCGCGATCATCTCCAGGTTCAGGATGGAGTCCAGCGTCTGAAGAACACATCACACAGTCTGGTACCAGAACACACTTCATCATAATCTAAGGCTGTACTGAATGTCCTGATCTTTTATTGATTTATTTATTTTATTTTTTTTTTACATTCGAACGATCGCTTTTATTGGAGGTTTTCCAATGACGCTTCCAATGTCTGTCGTCATATTTTAGGACGTCATCGCCCTGAAAAAACAACAATAAAATCCACAGGCAAAATCCTCACTTTGGTTACATAAAAGTCATTTACGGTGCTGTACGGCTGTGCAATTAATGTAAATGTAAATCATGATTATGATTTTGGCTCCTAACGATCACAAAAGCAGAATAATCGAGAAAACTTTTACATTTCGCAAGTAAACTCTTATTTTGTCTTGTGTTCTTTGAGAAATGCCACAGTTCTAGGCGTCTTCCCTGTTGATTTGTTTAATGATTTCACAGTTTTTTTATGTTCAATAATTGCAACATCTTTCCAAAAGAGAGTGAGTCATCATAGTTAAAATAATCGTGATTTCAATAGTGACCAAAATAATAGTGATGATGATATTTTTCCATAATGGAGCAGCCAAGATTGTGATCAAATATGCACAAACACATCAGAATGACTTTATTATTAATATTATGATAAAAAGCTGCACAAAAATCGTACCAAAACAATTAATTGATTAGTCAAAAATAATAATAATAATAATTCTCATATCTGGTAGTAAGTGAGTAAAAATGCAAAATGTTTAGCTTTTCAAATGTGCTGCTTATCTCAGTTTCACATCATTGTGAATTAAACAGCTCAGTGGTAGTTTGTTGACCATTAGTCCGAAAAGATTTGCAACTTTAGGACATTATTTTTTGTTCAATAAAAAAGTAATCATGAGCAACCCTTAAAAAAAAAAAAAAACATTAAAAAAGCAAACAATAAGTTTAAAGAGAACTAAAAGCAATATGATGTAAGACCAAGTTGATTAAACATCTCACCTTGTTCTTTGTGAAACCTCCGGACGCTCCCTCGCCGGCAGCCATCTTGTCCCTTTTCTCCAACTGCAAAGAACGTGAAGAAATGAAACCAGAGAAACATATTCTTTAATCCTTCTCCATTATGTCGATTAGTGATCCTCAACAGGGGGTCCTCAGAGATACTGCAGGGAGGGGACCAAATGATTGAAAGTTTTTTTGTTTTTTTTACTAAAATATCTTATACATAAATATTATTATAAATCAGCCTAATTGTGAGAAAACCCCCATTAATGATAGGATTATCTGTATCTGTGGATGGCTATCATCGTGATACCTTACCTACAGGCCAGTCATCCTTAGGATTCACTGAGCCACATCTTTGTTTAACATTAAAACATGATAAAATCATGCCAACAATTACTATTTTAATAGCTTTGTTACGGCTGCCGCCGGCACCCTCGTGTGTGTATTTAGCTGATTGTGCTATATCTAAGATGCAGTTCCTGGAGGAGGATGCTGATTGGTGCGGCAGGCCACCACTGACCGACCAATCGAGGAGTGCCAGTGAAGTCCGCCTCCGGTTTAAATAGCCTGATAGATTGCAGCCCAGGGCAGCTGCCAGACCAGATTTGTGTGACTTGATGTATGAGTGTGAGGAAGTGGGCCAGGGTTGAGCTTTAAAAGTGGATATCCTTCTTGCATCTACCAGGTTTGTTTTGTATAGAGACATTAGGGGAAGGGGTGCTGTGAGTATTACCCAAGTATGTTAGAGAGGATTTGTGTTTATCCTTTTGTTTCTTATAGTTGTAGTAGTCTTCCTTTTGAGGATCACTTTTTGTTATATTCCGTTTTTGATTTCCACAGCACCCCTCTGCCCATTTTCCCTGTTGTTAAGTTCTTTTTGCCTTTTCCTGAATAAATATCCTTTCTAATACCAATTACATTTGGTTTATGTTTGCGTCCTGATACCCCTAGACACTACAGGACGTGACATAAATGGGGGCTTGTCCGGGATATCTAAATTGATGCCTGGTGAAAGGATATTTATTGAAAGAGGGTAAGTGTACACATAATGTCTAAGTGGGTAAAGGCAAATAATAGAACAGTTACAACAGTCTGGTAAGTTCAGAAAAGTACATCACTTTACTGTAATGCAGCCTTTAAAACCAATAAAAGACAACACTTCTGCCATATCCCGATATTATATCCAAAATCTAAGATGATATTGAGTCTCATATCACGATATCGATAGAATTTCGAAACATTGCCCAGCTCTAATGTATCCTGTTGACTCTTTTAAAAAGCAATTAAAGACTTCTGCTGTGTGTTGAGCCCAGTGGATACTCCACCTCCTGCTCCATGAGCCTGACGAACTCCGCCTGTTTTGAGTGTCCCAGCACTTCCTTCTTGGCCTCATGACTTTTCTCCACTCGGGCCTTGAACTCCTGGGGTTTGGCGCTGAAAACAAGTCAGACATCAAATCAGTGAAACACCAGCAACTTACAAAACGTCAAAGCCCCTCTCATTCTGTGGTGAGGGGAAATGCAACAATGATTTACAGTTTTAGAAAACCTGCCTAATACGCTTTTTTAAGTTAGTGACTCCCAAGATTTCCCAGAATACCTTGTAGCTAACTCAGAGAAGAGGCCTCGGCTTTTTAGAGCCCCGTCATACTACTAGTTGCCTCTGCCAAGGATATCATGTTTCCGGTTTGTCTTTTTAGCAGAATTAAGGAAAAACTACTGGCCCGATCTTAACAAAAACACATTATTTTTCACTTTCGTTAATAGGGCATTTGTGCTGCATTCATGGTGTGTCCATTTAATCGGAAAAATTAGTTCACGACCGGGAATATTCACCTGAACGCCCCCTCAAGTCAGAACATTAACATTGCTAGATAGGGCATGTCTTGGTGGAGGTCTGCCCTCCTAGTTTGTTATGTTTAATCTCATTAAATGGTAACTTCCGTTTTTTTTAACCCTGATTTTCCTGTTTTTGTGACAATCTTTGACATTGGTCCAGCAAGATCGCTGCAGTAGACAGCGGCGAAACAAGCTACAATGTAAGTTAATGGGGCAACTGTGCAACTTGTATTTACCTTCACAAAAGTGCTCGTTTGGCTACTGACAGGCTCAGATTAATATTCTAATTGTCTGACAACATTATGGAAAGGATTTCCAAGGAGGTCGACCTTTCTGTTAAAGAGTAAGATCCTTTTTTTAAACATAAAAACATCCGCGAAATTGCTTTCGCTAAACTTCATTTAAAGTCGACAGAAACTAAATAAAACTACATTTACATGTGTAAATATGTTGGCTCTATACACGCTACACGGACTTCAGAGCTGTTTCTGGTTAAACAGAAAGGTCTTAAAGAAGTTTTTAAAAGGTCTATCTCTGAAGGGATCCTTTCTATAATGTTGTTAGACACTTAGAATATTAATCTAAACCTTTCAGTGGCAAAATACAGCACTTTTAGTGGACCAAACTTACGCTGCACATTTGCTCCATAGGGTTACATTGCAGCCCGGTCTGTGGCTGCCGGTTCACACTTATCATTGGCCCAATTTCAAAGACTGTTAGTCCTATCAGTCACTTATACACGAAAACATAGGAAAATAGGGTCCAGGTTGAGAAAAAAAAAAAGCCTTTAAGTAAGAGATTTCTTCTTCTTCCATTTTTAGAAAAAAAGTATTTTCAAGCTTAAAGTCCGTTATTTATTTAAATTGTCAGTACACTTTGAAAGTCAACTTGTGATATTATTCATTCATTTCGTGTATTCCCGATCTGTGCACAAAGGTAAAGTGTTTCCTCACAATCAGGGAAAAGATGGGGGCGGCACTGAAGTGCCCGCTGTTTATATTTAGAAATGCAAAAACAGCCTGTTATTTTTGTGAACAGGAGCCATTATGAAAATGCTAATTCTCAGCTGCTTGACTCTAAAATCTCCAGTGTCCTTTCAACACAAAACCAGGAGAGTTCTTAAAAGCATCCTGCTTTTAAATGCTTCTGACAAAGAGTGGATTATTCGAGCAAAAATCTAAACATTTTCTGTTCCCATCTTCTCAGATGTGAAGATTTTGGCATTTCCAAAATGGCATGTTTTGAATCTTTGGATATTTAAGATCTTGTAGGGTTTGGAACTTTTTTTTAAGTCAGACATAAGAAACTTTGTGACGTATATTTTTACTGTTTTCTGACATTGTATAGCAGAAAATGTTTCAAAGATGTAGGTATTATGAAAAGCGAAAGGCCCATTTTGCAAAGTAAGATTAACCATCAGTTGTGTACATCACTGATTAGGTGGGGATGTCAAGGGGAGGGTCCAATGAGAGTTAACCAATCCCCATCCTCTCATAGGTCCGTGAATCAAAACAGTCTAGTCTTAAATTTAGCATAACGTTACTTCTGGTGAAACACAGGTCATGAGTAGGCTTGGGCCGGTTATCTGTTCCAAGGTATGCCGCGGTTTGAAAAAGTTTCAAAACCAACACGTTTTTTTTTATGAGTCTTCAAGGGGAGAAAGTCAGAAATCCTTCTCCCTGACAGTGTGCAGTGAAATGCATTACATTGTCTTCAACCAAGACATTTCAAAACACAGGGTGAAAAGAGGAGCCGCAGCAATGTGCAGTACAACAAATATATGGTGTTTTTTGAAAATTAAACCATGTAAACCTATTCTGGTACAACCTCTAAACACAATTATGAACCTGAAAATGAGCATAATATGAGCAATTTAATATGAAACAAATATATACACACAAAATAACTGTTTGCATAAGAAAATAGAGCCTGAAGGGGTTGAGTGAAGAATATCTGCAATGGGCAGATGTAGTCTAGTCCAGGATGAAGGTTATGCCAAGTGTAGTGACTAGAGATGGAAACCGAATAACTACTATTTAGACTTGGTAAAAAAGTAAATAACTGTTAAAATAACAGTATTTTTTTAAATGAGATTCGGATACGTAAGTGTAACTGTACTGTGGCAATAAACGCTTTTCTGATTGTGATACTGCGTTGTGTGACTGTTAGCTCTGTTAGCTATGTTAGCTATGTTAGCTATGTTAGCCCGCTAACCTGCGCAGCTTCTGGATCTTGTCCTGGTACTTGTTGTAGTACGGGTTCTGCTCCAGCTCCGGCTCCTTCCGCAATGAGAAGGCTCGGAAGTGCGCCGGGACCAGCCCGGGGATCAGCGTCCTGATGCCGGTGGCCCTGACCGCTAACATCCCCCGGTACAAACAAGACATCTGTACGATGGCCGCCGCCATCTTTCCATCGCTCCCGTCCAACATCTAAAGTGCTCCGGCGGGGAACGGCTTTCAAACATTGGTTCCGAAAAAAGTAATAAATTATTGTAATTATTTCTAGGCCTATTCCCCCCCAATGAAAACAAAACATTCATGACATGAAGAGTAGTGAAACAAAATATATATGAGTAGTGATACAAAATATATATAATAATAATAGTACACAATATGAAATATTACCAAAATAATGTACTCAAATATAATATTTTTTTCTATAATCTTTATTATTTTGGGATGTTTTGTAAATACTGCTACCCACTGCTACCAATAATCACACGGAGATCACAAAATAATCATTATTTGTCTCTCATGAAAATTAAGTTATTATTTTATGATTTTAATGAAGCAAGCTTGTTTTGTTAGGTGTTTTCATTCATGTTGCTGCTCTAACAGCCTCCACTCGGACTCAGTCTTTCCACCAGATGTTGAACCTGCTGCAGGGCTTCGGGGGATCTGGTCCGGCTGGGGTTGATGTCAGAGCTCTGCGCAGACCAGTCAACTTCTTCTGGGGAAGAACTTGTCATGTTGAAAGGGTCAAAAACAAAAGTTAATTCATCACTGAAGCATTAGGGGCTCAGTGGGTAGAGCAGGCGCACATATACTGAGAGGTATATGCCTTGACGCAGAGGTCCAGTGTTCAAATCTGACCTGGGACGATTTACTGCATGTCTTTCCCCTTTCTCACTTAGCTGTCCTGTCAAAAATTAAAGGCAGAAAAGGACAAAAAATAATCTTAAAAAAGTAGGTTGACCAAACCAGAAAAGCACACTAAACACACATGTCCACTTCCTTACATAAGCCTTTCTCTGCCACCGCTAATCACACTTTCAGGTGGTTTTCAGAGGATTTTTCAATGTATTCATACGTAAAATAAAAGTGAATAATGTGAATGACTTCAAAAATCTGTGCCAACTGTTTGAATGCTGTCCTGACATGCTCAGCCCACTGGAGGTCTCTATGTCTCTTCGTGGAGAACTGCCTGAATAGCTTGCGTAAATCCATAGAAGGCGTTCCTCACTGATATCTGAACATGTCCGTGAATCACTGCAGCTCTCTACCTCCACTAACACGGCTCAGATCAGATCAGACAAATAAATAAATAAATGAGCAGATAAGTAAACAATCTGCTCCAACTCTCCAGAGTCACTTACTGATGCGCTCATCTTTTCCTCTGCGTGTGTGTGTGGGTGCCCTAACAGACACCATGCTGTCTGTAAATTTAATGACATGTGTGTGTGTGTGTGTGTGTGTGTGTGTGTGTGTGTGTGTGGTTTCCCCTGATGACCGTCTGAGTGCTTCTGTGTTTACTTCCACAGCAAATCATTTTTCTATCACTAATCAATAAACGAAGCAGCTGGGAGCTGTTCACTGTACACCTGGGTCCCAGCAGATGACGGTGGGGGCTGTGTGTGTGTGTGTGTGTGTGTGTGTGTGTGTGTGTGTGTGTGTGTGTGTGTGTGTGTGTGCGGTTGTGTGTGTGTGTGTGTGTGTGTGTATACACGGCAGCTGTTCACCTGATCACAGATATTGTTTTTTAGTGATGTAAGCTTAATTGAAGTTTCTAATGACAATGATGTAACTGCGTGTTCTATATATATATTTTTTGGTTATTGCTGAATCCTAATTTTTCTAAAAGTAATTCAATATGAATTGAAATTGAATTGAACATTGAATTGAATTGAATTGAAAAAAGGGGTTGGCTCAGGACAAAGATATCTAAATGTAGATTGTAATCGGAATGCCGTTCATGACAAATATGTCACAAAATAGTAGCAGCAATGTTTTTGTCCAGCTGATGGGTTTTCCTCCTGTGTGATCCGTCTTCAGGTTCATTTCAGGCTGTTTCTTGTCTTTATGTGGGTGTTTGTCTCCATCACTCAGACCTGATGTAAACTACCGGTATTGTGTGAAGCTCCATATTTCATTTTAGGATCGAGCGGTGCACAAAAGAGCGCTTGAGTACATCCTATCGTGAAACCCTGTACGTGTCTCTGATTTCATGGTTACCGTTGGTGTTCACTGTTCCCCGATCGTTGAGCAGATTGTCGTTTGGTGTTGACTGTAACACTGGAGTTGTCTTCCCGTCGACCATATCGGCAGCCTGTCCCAATGTGTGTGCAAGTGTGTGTGTGTGCGAGAGTGTGTGAGAATGTGTGTGTGTGTGTGTGTGTGTGTGTGTGTGTGTGCGAGAGTGTGTGTGAGTGTGTGTGTGTGTGAGAATGTGTGTGAGAGTGTGTGTGCGAGAGTGTGTGAGAATTTGTGTGTGTGTGTGCGAGAATGTGTGTGTGAGAATGTGTGTGAGAGTGTGTGAGTGTGTGTGAGTGTGCGTGCGTGTGTGAGTGTGTGAGAATGTGTTTGTGTGTGTGTGTGTGAGTGAGTGTGTGTGCGAGAGTGTGTGTGTGTGTGAGAATTTGTGTGAGAGTGTGTTTGTGTGTGTGTGTGAGAGTGTGTATGTGTGTGTGAGAGAGTGTGCGCTTGTGAGAGAATGTGTGTGTGTGTGTGCGTGAGAGTGTGTGTGTGTATTTTTCTGGGTCAAAATAAAAATAAAAAATTTGCTCGTCTTTTTAGACAATTTTGTTATGTTATGTTCCAAGTTCTTTTGTTACTTATTTTATTTTGCAGCATTTTCTTGAACATTTTGGACACATTTTTCAACGTTTGTCATTTTCCTTGCCATTTTTGCCATTTTTGTAACATTCTCCAAGTTTTTTATCACTTTTTTCAACGTTCTTTTATAAAAAAAAATTCAAACGCTTTAAAATTGAATAAAACATCCCAATTCAATGAAAGTAGTGAACTGATCCTTTATTTGAGCATTGTAGGGAACCATCCAGGTTTTTTTGTTTGTTGATAATTTGTTGAGCCCCAAATTTCTGATATAGAACCTTTTTCAAAAATGGGTCAAATTAGACCCGAGGACAACAGAAGGGTTAAAGTGGTGGAAAAACACTTGTACCATGTATTACAAGACTGAAGGAGCCTAAATACAGTTATGTTTATGCTAATATTGGCATGCAACAATTTAAGTCCAATAATCACAGAAGTAAAAAACTAAAGAAGATTGTTTCTACTCGCCCCAAAAGACCCGAGATCTGAGAAAACAAAGTCTTAGTGTTGTCCTTTTGTCATCATTTCAGCTTAACTTCTAACACAGTGTGTGAGAGTCCCGGAGTCACTTTAACGTTGGTGACAGACACACACACACACACACACACACACACACACACACACACACACACACACACACACACACACACACACACACAGGACTCTCTGCTGTTACTGGTGACTCCAGTCGTCCGTCGGTCTGATCGACAAACGTTTAAAAGGATTTCAAATCAGATGAGCCTGGAATAAGAACGATAAAATAAAATGAGACTATGCACCATTTCTACCCAGAAACAACAGCTGCAGTAACAGATGAAATCAAGACAGGTGACTATCAAATGAACAGCTGTTATTTGGGAATTTCTGGAATGAATTCACGTTGTTATTTTGCGTTCTGCAGATTTAAACACACATCTCCAGACACTGAACGCTTAATATAATCTACTCTGTGATTCTGTGTTTTATTCCTCTCCTCTCACTGACCTCCCCCTCCACTTCTCTCTCTCTGTCTCTCTCTCTCTCTCTCTCCCCCTGCATTCTCTCGCTCTCTTTGTTATGGGGGTCCTGCACGGAGGATGTATATTTTATGTGCGGCTCTGGAGGCTTTTACCATCAATTATAGAGAAACACTAAGCTCTCCATTTGCCGGACAGATGTTATTTTTTACTTAAGGAGAGAAAGGGGACTGTTCCATTATTCAGAGGTAATGCCGCTCACCAGAGAACAAATAAATAAATGAATAAATAAATAAAGCAACAGCAAAAAAAAAAACACAAACATTTGGTACACTGCTCCTGCGTGCTCAGACATGTAACGCAACAGCCAACACACACACACACACACACACACACACACACACACACACACATACACACATGCACGCACAGATTTCCTCTGTGTTCAGCCTCTAAGTGCCTTCCATGTAATAAATATGGAACAGCTGCTTTATTATTTCATTTTTTATTTAATCTGCTTCTCCCCAAAGTATATCACAAAATCACACACACAGCTTCGTGTGTGTTTTTAGCTTCGTAACAATAGAAGTGTAAAAATCAAAGTTTTTCAAAGCTGAAATATATGGTACAAATTTCGGTAATATAAAAAAAGGAAATGTCGACCAAATACGGAGCAGAATTAAACATATTTCAATTTTTTTTTAAAGTCAGAGCAAATCATCACACACTCATGCAGTGCAGCTACGTAGAGCTGAAACTGACTCGTCAAATGAAAGAAAATTAATTAGGAAGTGCTTTTAGGGCCGTTTCAAGTAGTTTTAAACTGAAATCACTAATAAGTTCAAATTGGGGAGTCACACTCACATAGGGGAGTGCGTGATTGTAATCGAATCGGGCCAAGGGTGTAACTTTGGGTTCAACAATGGGGGGGTGGGGGGGGGGTTGAGATCTCCACCTATCTAGCGAAAACGTTAGTTTCAACATTAAGGGGGGACAAACTAAAACCGGGGTGTCTGCTGGTTGTCCCCAAGGACATTTTGAGCATCAAACGCTTCATTCCCTGCATTCTGGGGAATTGTTCTGCAACAATTTGTGCCTTTTCTGCATGCAAATGTCTTTACACATGTAAATATTATTATTAGCAATGAATTCATGCAGATTCAAAACAACAACCCCACCGATTAATCAAAACCGTCCGGGGTGATGAAGTGAAAGAGTTTAAATGCTATGGCAAGCAAATATTTTTTGTTAAAGGACAATTCCGGCGCAAAATGAACCTAGGGGTTATTAACAGATGTGTACCCACTCGGTCGTTCTCGGACATGTTTTCATGCTAATCGGATGTGTTTGTAGCTTGAAAGAAGCTAACGCGAGCCGCTGATTAGCTTACAACGCTAGTATTCGTGGCACAGGGAAAGTAAAAAGAAATCGCTATTTATACCACTAAAAAGGCTCGAAATGTCACCACACTTCAACGGTAGCTTAATGAGGGTCCCGAAATGTTAACCGAAGCATCGAGAACTTTGTAAGTGACTTTTATGCACATCATGTCTTTTTTTAAATATCAGTTTTTCTAATATTATACTTAAAAAAAAATCCCAATAAATCGCCTTTTGCACAGTATTGAAATATATTGCAATATATTGAATTGTGACCCATGTATCGTGATACGTATCGTATCGCCAGATTCTTGCCATTACACAGCCCTAACCATTGTAAATAAAAAAGGATTATCCTGGATTCTGCACTATAATTACATACCTGAAGAGAAGGCTTTGAAAGGAAATATAGCTTAACTGAATAGTTAAATGAATAAATAAAAATGGGAAAATATGATGGTTCGTTAAACAGCCCAAAAGCTTTGGTGGTTAGTCAAAAGTGTACTCGGGGTGTGTGTAGTTGCTGGGCAAAGTTGGATTCATGACCTCCGTATTTAAGATCCTGTCTAGAGCCCTGACACTCTCATTACATTTAGCATTTTATTAAAGCTACATGAAAAGATTTTTGTAAACGATAAAGTATTTGATAAAGAAAGTGTCTTTAGTTACAGCTCATGTTTGTTTAAATCTACAGAAAAAGTCTTCAACCAGTCAGTCATTACAAAATAACTGACTCATGCTGAGCAGTTAAACTTTGTGCAAGGCTTTTTTTTTATAATTATGGCAGAGATTACACAGTTACCAAAGACACCAAATAGGTCGGACTTGATTTTAGTAAAATGTGTGTAAAATGACACAAGACCTCCAGTCTGTTGGATCAGGGGCAGAACCGGTGTGGTGTTTGAAGAAACCTAGAAGGGAGGATTTTAGGAGGTCAAATATGTCAGAATATCTGGGATTAAATACATGTATTCCGCAGTCCTGGAACCAGCTATTAATATCTGAATTCAATACCTGCCTTCTGCCATATTTTACATATAATTAAGCTCCTAAAATCTTGATATTCACCTTAAAATCTGTCAACGTTCTGCAAACCCTACATGTCTTGCTCATCATTTTATACTAATACCACAAATATTCCCAAATATTTCTAAACTTACCTTTGGAAAGTTTGAAGTAATGCATCCTCTAAAAAACCTCGATATTTTCCATAAACTAACTAAGGTTGGGAAATGTATTTTATTCAATCTCTCTGAAAGTATCACATTGTGTATTCTGTTTAAGCATGTTCCTCTGCAGTTTATACTGGGGGAAAAAATTTAAAATTAAACCTCTACATCAACATGACAGCTAGACAAACATCTGCTGATGAAGATCATGTGTTATGATGGAAAGCGCTAAAACAGCTGCTAAATGGACGTTGTCGTGAGACTGTTTTCTTCACTAAGAATGTTTTTTTTTTTTTCATGGCTGCATCATTTCACCAAAGACTAAATATCCCAGACGTCTTTCGTGCGTCATTTCATACCCATTTCCCAAACATTGTGCCTGAGGTGTTTGATATTTTTGGACACTTTGGGATCTTTAAATAAAGTTCTGTGGGTTTGAACAAATGTTTTGGCTACAGCATGCATTTGTAATGACTGAAACCGCCAGCAGATCAGGGGGTTTAATCTCTTCTTTGGTGGGGGGGAAATAAAAATAAAAAGATGGCCAGGACATCTACAATATTTCTATTTGATGGAATGATGCAGCCATGAAAAAAAAACATGGTGGTTGAATATTTCACATGGTATAATCATTAGTCAGCGTTGGGACAAGTAGACCCAGAGTATACTGAATATGTGATGTTGGTATTCAGTGTCGAAAACAAGATGCTTCCATTAATTAAAGGAACCAGAAGTTGAGGGGGAGACAAGAGTCTAGGAGGTGAAAAAAAAAGAAAAAAAAAAAAAGTGAAACGCCTCAAAATGCATGATTTTTCCTCCAGATATTCCAAAAAAAAAAAAATTGTGCTTCATGTAACAGTGTCACGGTGATATCTCCATGTGCGGTCTCAGTCTGCCACGTTGCCGTCGGTGTGAGTGTGGAACGAGTGCGATGCGGTTTGATTTCAAGCCTTGGGGTTTTTCGGGGTCTTGGGACCACTCACTTACTCTCCCTCATGCAGGCTGAAATCGCACCCCTGGGCCGGTGGATGACCCTTATCCACACACACACACACACACACACACACACACACACACACACACACACACACACACACACACACACACACACACACACTCATACACACACTCAGTGAAAAAGGGTCAAGCTTGGCAGAGGAATCCCACCGTTTTAGAGAGGGATCCCATTAAATGTGCATGAGTGTGTCTGTCTAGGAATCAAGACAACCGCTCTGCTGCTCAGCTGATAGCTCTGTATGTAAGTGTGTGTGTGTGTGTGTGTTTATTCATACACAGAGTTACTAGGGCATCCTGTGGCGTGCATCACTCACTTTCTGCTGGAAAAAGGTGAATAGAAATCGGAACGTTTGCAGCTTTGTTCCAGGGGTTCAAGTCTTCTGCGTTCCTCTTTAACCCGACCTTTGACCGATACGAATTGCATTTAAATCACGTTCAGATCCAGAAAAATGAACGACACACCCAGGGTACGGGCAGAGATGGAGGTGAGGGGTTTATGCACTTGATTTGTATGGCACGGATCCATCTTCTTCCTCTTTGGCTACAGGAGCTTTCTTCTGGCTCAGAACTCCAATTACAACATTTTGCATTTACAATAAAAGAGGATCCAAACACTGACCCCGCAGTACGGAACCAGAGAAATGAGTAAAGATGTTGGAGGATGCAGAGAAAAAAAAGACATGGGATTAAGGGAAATGAGAAGTAGTCCGCACACTGAATACTGCAAGAGCAAATATCTTTTTGGACAAGGACATTATCCCCCGACTTTATTTTAAAAGTCAGATTAAGCATCACTATTTATATCAGCATCCCCAAAAAAGTCTGAAATAGCAAAACGATGAAACTGAAGTTGTAAATTAAAGTCTCACTTAATGAAAACATTTCAGAATTGAAGTTAAAAATTAAAAAATATCTTCAGAAACACGCAACTGTTATTATTAATCTAATCTAAAAAAACAACCTAGACTGGGGTCATTAATTAAAGAATAAAAATAGCCTACTAATGGACCATATTCTAATAAAATTTCTAATAAAATGTTTTTAATTTAGACAGATTTCTAAATGAAATCATCAGTAAAAATAAAATCAAAAGAATTAAGTTAGCCTAATATTATCAAAAGATAAAAAACCGACTGATTATGTAGCCCACACACACGTTGAATATGTTACTGTGCAAATCAAGTCAGAGACGGACAGAATAATAAAACTTAATTTGACATGCAAATATTAAAATGTGGTGCATGAGAATGTAATTTCAATTTAGTGTATCGACTCTGTAAACAGTAGGCTAGTAGCCTTCTTATTCACTCGTGTTCATATTAGCAAAAAAAAAGAAGCAACAACAACAAAAAAAGAGCAAACACTGACCAAGTTTAGTAGCCTATGTGTTCGCTCCGATTCATTTTCGATCCATTCACGTCTTTTTAAACCCACGAAGATACAAAATAGACACATGAAAAGGTTTAAACTCACTCTCACAGCAAACAAACTGTCTCACCTAAACATTTGGTTTGGTCCTCCGCGGTCGGTGCTGAACGCAGCGGTGTGATGTTGAGATCTGCGCCGAGCAGAGAGAGAGCTCTGCGGCACACTGATGCTGCTGCTGCCGCCGCCGGGCTGCGGTTCCTCCTCCGGCCGGCAGGCGGCGCTGCTCGCAAACAAACCCGGCGGGGGCCCGGAGGCCACGGAGGGGCAAAAGGCTGACCAGCAGGTCCACATCATCACAACAGACTCACGGCACAGAGAGCTCCTGAAACAAAAAAAAAACACATCTCTTCGCAGTGGTGTAGTCTAATGTATTGTGGGTATACTGTAGCCTATATAAATATATTGGCCTATACATATGGGCCAGTATCTGCCTTTGGCATATCATAGTGGGGGGTCTGGCTGTCCTCCCCCAGGGTTATTTTGAGCGTCAAAGATTTCATTTCCTGCATTCAGATAACTTTTATTCACCAATGTACGGTGGAAATACCTTTATTTAGCCTATGCGAAGAAGAAAAACACAGATGAACATTCAAAATTTATCAAAGATATAATGGAAAGTATGTTGTTGCGTGTCATTGGTCATTTTTAAGTGGGTATATGGACATCCTGGAGCTTTCTTAGTGGGTGTACCTGCGTATACCTGCGTATCACGTAGACTACACCACTGCTAAAGAAAAAAGTGTCAGGAGTGCTTCTGGTATCCTTCTAACCACTGGTGCTCATAGAAGGGAATGAAGTACATGGAAAGGAGGAAAAATGTTGACTAAAAAAGTCATAAAAAACACATGAATATGATACATATATATGTATAGGCCTACAAATATCTGGGAGTCATGACAGATCACAATCTATCATGGACTCCTCACATAGAGCACATGTGTAAAAAGATACAGCAGCGCCTTTATTTTCTCCGTACAGGCTTAGATCCTTTGGAACCAGCGGCCAGATTAATTCTCTATTTTATAACTCAGTGATTCAGAGTGACATGCTGTACCGCGGCACAGCCTGGCTCAGCAGCCTATCTGCTAAACTTAAAACTAAATAATACAATCAACTCCAAATTTGCGCTATAAGATCATTGGTCAACCTGTTGCACACTCCTTTCAAACAATCCACAAGAAGAGCGTGCTCAGGCTTGCTAACAGCATCTCTTCTGACTCCATGCATGTTTTAAATTATGAATACCAACGTCTGCCTTCTAACAGGCGAGTTACAGTCCCTTCGTTTAGAGACAACATATGTGTGATTGTTGTCTAGCTCTGGGTGTATTTTTCTTTTTATTTCTTCGTTTGAGCAAAGCTGCTCGGGAACGCAAAATGAATTTTGGTGTGGACTTACAATGAAGTTATATATATATATAAAATATATATATATATATATATATATATATGAAGTATCGTATGTCGAAGGTTGCTTACAAAAAGTGAGTACGATCTCCACTTTTGAGCAAAATTGAAATTTTGAGCATATCAAACACACTGCATTCTAATGAATTTTTCTGCAACAATTAGTTAAACCTTTTCTGCATTAAGTTATGGTGCAAATGTCTTTAATTATTTAAAGGGAATTATTATTAGATATTTAGGAGGGGTTGCAGTGGCCAGTTGTGATTATTATTATTATTATTATTAACCTTTTATAACTTTTTATTTCCCTCCTGTTTCAGCACTTAAGTCTTATTCCCTCTTCTTACTCCTCTTCCTCTCCTTGTTTCCTGTACATCCCTTACCTCCTCTACTTTCTCTCCTCTCTTGGTTTCTCTCCTCTTCTCCTTTCTCCTGTTTTGCCTTATTTTATCCTCTTTCATCTCCTTGCAGCTTTTCCTCGTTTCCTTCACTCTCATATCTGTCCATGTGGTTTCCTCCTTTCTCCTCTCCTCTCTTGCTTCTTACTTTTTCCCTTCTCACCTTCTTCTTCTCCCCCTTGTTTTCATCTGCTCTTCTCATTTCCTCACATTGTTCCCCTCTCCTGTCATTCTTCATCTCTTCTTCTTTCATCCTCTCCGTTTCCTTTCCTCACATCATTTTGTTCTCCTCGCTTTCCTTCTCCGTTCCTCTCCTCTCTTCCTTCTTTACTTTCCTCTTGTTTCATTACATCTCGTTGTTTTCTCTCCTGTCTTCTCTTGTCTTTCTTCCTAGTTTCCTCTCCTTCTTCCTCACATTTTCTTCTCTCCTCTCCATGCTTTTCTTTACTTTCGTTACATCTTTGTCTTACTTGTGTCCTCTTTTTCCTTGTCTTCTTCCTCTTCTTTTTTGCTCTCTTCTCAGGATCTTGTTTCCTTACATCTCTTTGTTTCTCTCCTCTCCTTCCATTCTCATCTCCTCTCCTCTCCTTCTCTCTTCTCTTTATCGTGATTCCTATCATCTCTTTGTACTCATCTTTCCTCTCCTCTCATTCTTCCATTTCTGTTTTCCTATCTTCTCTTCATCTTGTTTCTTAACATCTCCTAGTTTCTCTCCTCTCCTTTCCTCTTTTCCTTCTTTACTTTTCTCTCATTTCATTACGTCTCATTGTTTTATCTCCGGTCTTCTCTTGTCTTTTTTTTTTTTTTTTTTTTTTTTTTTTTTTTTTTTTTTTTTTTTTTTTTTTTTTTTTTTTTTTTTTTTTTTTTTTTTTTTTTTTTTTTTTTTTTTTTTTTTTTTTTTTTTTTTTTTGTCCACGCTCCAAGGACGGATGGAGGGGGAGCATCTGGAGCGCACTCAGTGGCGCTGACAGCTGTCACTTTGGCCGGTGCTAATGCAGACGGGCTAACCTGAAATGAGCAGGGACAGACAGGCCTGGAGCCCAGCGCGTCACTGACCGCCTCCCCCTTCACTCCCCCCACCCCCCACGGGGAGAGGTACTTGGTGAGAGCTGAGGTGCAGGGTGCTGTGGTGGGTTGGAAAGATAAGGCAGCGGATATAAGAGGGGTCAGCTGGGTCACAGTGTGGTTAGCACTGACAGCAGGGCTCTGAAAGCGATCCAGCAGCAGCAGCGCTAACAGAGACGGGGGGCAAGAAGGAGGAAGGAGAGAGGATGAGGAGCAGCGATGGAGGAGGAGTGTTTGTATGGAGGATGGGCTCCCAACCTTAAGGCTTACGAGCACTTATTTTATCGTTTTTTAGATCCTGAAGAAGTTCAAACCGTCTAGTTTTTATAACAAGAAAAAAACAAAAAAATGATTTCACTTTCTAAAAAAATTAGCTTTATTAAAGTTAACGTAAAGGTTAACTTCACTACACACCAATATCTAAAAACAATAATAAAAAATAATTATTTATTTTTTATTTTAAATAAATAATTAATTTTTTTTTTTTTTTTTTAAAAAAAAAAAAAAAATTAAAAATAAAAAAAATAAAATATTTTTAAAAAAAATATTTTTTTTTTTTTTTATTATAAAAAAAAATTTATAGAAAAGTTATATAATTTTTTTTTTTTTTATTTTTATGTTTTTATATATTTTTTATAAAAAAAAAAAAATTTTTTTTTTTTTATTTTTTTATATTTTTTTTTAAAGAGGAGAAAATAAAACACACAAATAGGATTTTAAATTGGTGTAAGGCTGATCTTCAGTATATTTATTGTCACAATAACCAATAAACTGGACACAGCGCCTACGCCGTAGCCTACATTAGTGGCCTACGCCGTTGTGAGGATTTATACTTGTGTGCTGGTGTGTCTGCGTCGCTGTAGCGTATCTCCTCAAGAGAATAGCAGAGGAGTGTGTGGTAGAGCGAGTGAGAGAGTGACAGCGATCAGCTTTTGGAGCGAGTGCCAACGGCATAGACCACATATGTCAAACTCAAGGCCCCTGGCAGGTTTTGATCCAGCCCGCATATCAATTTAGTTTCACAATAAATGTTGGCCTGCCTAGTTGTGCACTAAAAGAAAAAGACAGGAAACTACACGACACTTAGAGCAGAATTTGGTAGATTTGCCGACATTGAGACTGCCAGAAATTCCCACAAAAGCAGAGAGTTTTTGTAAATTAAGCTGGGAAACAGGTTGGCTGTGAGTCGACTTTTAAAATGTAATCTTTGTTTTGCTTGATTTGCTAAATTCTAAGATTTCTAAGGAACTACTTGCTGCATTGTTTAGGGCTTTATGTGGAACAAACTGTAAGTGAGAAGACTATATGAGTGATGGAATACAGTCAAAGATATTTGACTTTTTCTAAATAAAAGCATGAAAATAAATGATGTCTGGCCCTTGATGCAATTCTCCTTTTCCAGTGTGGCCCCTTAGTGAATATGAGTTTGACACCCCTGGCATAGATGGAGGAACTAAGTGTCTCCTATGTTCTTTCTGACCACGGTCGGAAAGCTGTAGCAGGAAAAGTGAATCCTCTCCTTGATTTCATGTTGTTCACAGAGAAGGAGAACCCGGGAAATGAGTACGGGGAAATGCAACGCTACCAAGCCACAACCAAGCGGACCAATCACAGTTGTTTGCGGCCTGCGTCACCAACCCGTTCTCACTCCCAACTCGTAAAATACGGACGCTTGGGCAGTGGCTCGCAGCATCAGATACGACGCAAAGCCCTTCAGCGTACGCACCGGTCAGAGCAGCAACTCGACCGCGGCGCTGCACGATGACGTCGTATTAAGAGCGACAACAGTAGCGAGTAGTATGAAAGACCGAAATGCCGCGTATGGAGGTTGGTCGGGGTGGTGGATGGGTCAAACAACACAGGACTTTCACCCAAGAGACCGGGGTTCATGTTCCGTTCTTGTCCCACGTGTCACTGAATCGTATATTTTATAACCCCACCCACGATCTAGACTTTTAGCGTGAATAACAAACGCCAAAGGCACGTGACCAAGTGTCCGTATTTTACACGATGGGAGAGTGAGAATGTGTAGTTACATTTCTGAAGAGGTGCAGGCAGGTATCTTCACGTACCTACGCACGTAGATTCAACGCAGAACCATAAATCAGGCTTTTAATTAAAGCTCGGTGTGTTTGTGCATGTTGCTTTAATGTGACTTGCACATACGATACCAAGACACATCCCTTGTGTGTGTAAACATACTTGGCAATAAAGCTTTTCTGATTCTGATTCTGATTCTGATTCTGATTCTGATTCTGATTCTAATTACACCTGAACACCATCAGCTGAAATGGACAATGTGTAAAAAGGAAATGCAGATGTTTATTGGTCCTTATGGATACACAAAGCGTTTAGCTGAGAAATGCAAACATAACTTTGTTTGGTTTTGAAGAAAAAATCCACAGAGCACATATTATCATCTTGTGACCCACTCACACTATCCTGTGACCTCATGATGGGGTCCACATCCCCATGTTGGGAACCCCTGCATTAGAGAGGAAATACAGGATGAGCCAGAGACAGAGGAAAGTGTAGAAAAAAAAAAATGAAGGGATGAGGATGTAGTGACAATTGTGTCTCTAAAAGGACTCATGCTCATTATAATGCCTGGTGTCAGTCTTTGTCTTCCCTCCTGTATCTACAAATGTCAGATGCATGCTCACTTTAACTCTGTGCGTGCGTGTGTGTGTGCGTGTGTGTGTGTGTATGTGTGTGTGAGAGAGCATCCCACTCTGTGCATATCCACAGTGCGTGCTGATTCAGCTCATTATCTGATGGAGCCGTAGACAGAATGAGTTTAAATCTCAGCATCGCCGCAAGCTCTCACACTGCTTCATCTACTGTTTGCACTCTCTCTCTCTCTCTCACACACACACACACACACACACACACACAACACACACACACACACTACACTGCACATATTGGGCTTCACATGTACACACACCCTATAAGTGAGAGAGGTACAATAGACAACACAAAAAGTAAGACAGAAAAACAAGCTATTTCACGGAAGGTTTTTATGGCTTTAAAGTACTTTTCCTCCAGAGAAAAGGGAAGAATCCAGATACCAATTACAGCCATGAACACGTAAACTCAACATGGGCATTAATGTGCTGCTCTAACAGCCTCTTCTGGTTTCGGACTCAACGCCGGATTTGAGAACCTGCTGCAGGGATTTGCTCCCATTCAGCAGCGAGAGCAGTTGGATGGGGTTGAGGTCAGATCTCTGTGCACATCAGTCAACTTCTTCCACCAAATTGGAGAAACCATTCGTTATAACGCTGGCTCTGTGCAGGCGGAATTTCTTACGTAGAAAAAGGAACACACACAAACTGTTGACACAAAGTTGGACGCGCACTGTAGCTTTAAGATGCCTCTTCATTGGAACAAAAAGGCTGAGACCAACCCAGTAAAAACAGACCCAGGCCGAAAGTACACCAGGCTGTCCTCATGAGCTATGTACACATAGCTACAAAAAGTGAAGCGCTGTAATTCGTATGTATCCCGCTTTTTGTTGTTGTTGCTGTATGTACCACTTTGACTGCTGCTGTATGAGAACACTGTGGACCATATAGGGGAGGAGGTCGGGGTGGATGGGGTGTTTCCAAGACGTCGGCAGGACAGCTTCAGAATAAGCACAGCGAACTGCGGCTGTGAAAAGAGTCTAATGTGACGTCTTGAAACGATTTTCAACCACTCGTCTCAGGACGAAATTCAAACGACTGAAAATAAAACTGTGGCACGGCAGACAGTTAACACATCCAGTGCAGGTTTTACAGGGTAATGACTCTCATTTAGGGATTATCCCAAAGTAAAAACTGACAGATTTTTCATCCAACCCCTCTTGGTAATTTGAGCCCGGGGCCTAGCCTGTACTGATGTAATAATCAGGATAATCTGCCTGTAATAGCTGGATTACAGCAGGTTAGGGACACTGTACTCTTTGGCAGAGACCTCCTCTGGATCTAATTCATTAATCAACTAATGCCCATTCAAGGCCTGCTTAGAGACGCAGAGGGACTCAGCAGAGCTCTGAGAGAGGGAGCTTCAACCCACCGCTGGGTCCGTCATTACCCACACAAGCCAACAGATTCTCACTCCCATCTCGTAAAATACGGACGCTTGGTCAGGTGCCTTTGTCGTTGTTATTGAAAGTCTCCTTTAACCCCAATATCCACCAACAGCAGAACAGCTGCAGATCCGCTCCGGAACGGCGGCGGAGTCATTAGGTTTCCATTAAAGTCAATGTGTGTATTTCCACTGACTGCGGAATTGCAATTCAGCACACGGCAGATAGTGCGGGACAGGAAGTCGAGCACAGAAGCAAAATAAAACATCCGGTTCATTTTCAAAATAAAATACACCATGCTAATGGCGGATCATATTTCCCTGCACTAACACCTTGAAAACGTCATAATGGGCGGAGACAGGCCCGAAGTCGGAATGGAAACAAACTGTTGTTGGTTTTGTGGTTCTGTTTATAGAAACTACATCCTGTTATATCGCGCGATCATCACGTGAATTCGCAAGATCTCGTGGGTAGTCGTGACTTCAGCTGTCAGTCATGGCCGCAGCCGTTCCGCAACAAATATGGACCTGGTGGGTATTGACGGACGGCGGAGCCGACACGCAGCGGAGCCGTTCCGCAGTTGGTGGAAATCCGTTGTTAGCGTCATATAACACGCTTTATCTAAACGTGCTTGGTCGCGACTATTGGCGTCACTTTTGACGCAGTTATGTTAAGTAAAAGGTCGTGGGTGGGCTTACGTTTCCCAGACACACGGGAAGAACGGGACGGTTGGGTTCAGGAAAAGAAAAAAGCTACCGGTTGGGTTTAGGAAACGTGACACGCGGGACACGATCCCCGGTCTCCTGGGTGAAAGTCCTGTGTTGTTTGACCCATCCACCACCCCGACCAACCTCCCTACGCGGAATTTCGGGCTTTCATACTACTCGCTACCGTAGTCGCTCTTAGTGTTACGTCATCTTCAAAGCCCGTGTAGCTGCTGCTCTCCCCGGTGCGTTCTACGAACACGCTGAAGGGCGCTTTTTCCGTTGCTTCAGACGCTGACAGCCACTGTCCAAATGCCCGTATTTTACCAGTTTGGAGTGAGAACGGGCTGCACAAGCATTGTTCAAACCCACAGAACAGTATTTTAAAGGGTAAAGCTGTAGTTATTCTATATTTTTCTTATTGTTAATAATCCCCTTGAAAAGACCAAAATCCTACGTCGCAGAGCCTCTAGCACCACCTATATTTAGGTAGGGAAATTGCGGAAGAATTTCACTGCACTTGCTAGTGTGACCGTTACACTTATCCTCTAATGAAGACCCAAACATTTCTAAAAGTGCCAAACAAGAAAAGCCTACTTTTTATTATGATGAAATTATTCTGATTGTGACAGTATACACTATGGTACCCTAATCTGGATCAACGGAAGTACATTTCCAGGAGAACTGCCTGACATCCTTCCGCTTTCTGTGTGTTGCCGTTCTCAAACTCCGACTGCTTTGGGAAACAACAACAAACTTCGAGCTAGCAAGCTACACGCTCAAAATGCCAACTTTTGAAGAAAATGTGGATCCTGCAACAAGGCAGACCTGCTTGGTTCTTTTAAGGAATGATTGCAAAGATTTACAAGGAATATGTTTACGGCATTTACTCTCTAACTGGGACGTTTTGGCACCGATATGAGAGGATTGCTGTGGACACACGGTACGCCGTGTGTACACAAGTACTCACGGCGATACACTGGTAAGAGCAAATGAGGTTTAACCATGTATCCAGCTAATTCAAACAGCTCACCTTACTGTATTGTGTGAAAGGTTAACTTCATTTAATATGGTATGTTGCGTTTTCTTTTGAGGTGTGCAAATGTTCCACCAAAACTAGTTCCTTCCTGAGACTATTTTGCAGAGCCACCACCGCTGCATCTGGAGCTTAGCACCGCCAGAGACGATTGTGATTGGTTTAAAAAAATGCAAACAACCCACAGCAGTTTTTTTCTCCTATCCCAGAATGTATGTGTGGTGTAGCCAGAATTTACTCCACAGTGCTATGGAGGTCTGGCAATGCGAGACTAATGGTACCCCAACTGCAAGCCTTGCAGTCACACTAGATAAATATCCTGAATTAGATTTTTTGCTGTGCATATTTGTGTATATTCAATAACAAGTGTAACCAACAGTGTATGGCTCCTTTTACATTTGCTAAATTGATTCTATTAAAGTAAATATTGGATTTTATGTAACTGCCAGTGATAGCAGACATGTTGCTCGATGTTTGTTGATGCTTCTGTAGGTCTTCTAGCCAAGAGGGAGAAATATCAGAATTACAAGTCAGAGGCTGACAAAAATGTAGTTTTTTTCCACCACTAAGCTGCTTTACGGTGTGAACAATATGACATGAACATAAACATCACATAGTCTCACTGAGGAGCTGAAACAAGCTGATACAGTAGACGAACATATCACAAAACAATGTGGACAACTAACTTCGAAACTTTGAAATCACACAAAGAGAAAGTGAAAACCATGGCTGCTTCCCAAGTCTCTTATTTGATTTCTCCTCGCTCCTCGCTTGAACCGAAAGTCGTTCTGGCCCTCCTTCGTTCTGGCCATCTCAAAGCTCTTATTCTTGCCCAGAGGATGGAGGAGGGATCTTTAAGGAGCTAGGAGCGAGGATACACGAGAGCAGCCTTCCCGGAAGCCGTGCAGCTGATAGCCGTCGCTAACTCCGCCCATACAGCTGACGAATTCATGTGACGCTTCAGAGGAAAGGAGGTCTCATTCCTTTTAAAAAGCCTATTCCTCGTTTCCTCTCTCCTCCCATGATTTCCTCGCGTCTCTCCCATGCTTCCTCGGTGGGATGGACTAAGACGCAAAGAAGGGAAGCAAGTGGCGGAAACGTGGATGCAATTTCAGGACCTGGGACGTACCCTATGATTTGACAAGTTCAAGTAACAACATGATCTGTGTCTGTATGTATCAGGATGAGTGCTGGTGGTCCTAGTCTCGCATTTCCAGACCTTCCTCCACAGCGCTGCGGAGGAGGGTCTGGCTAGTCCACCCAGCATTCCGCGATGGGAGAAAAACGTGCTCTGGTTTATTGGCATTTCTTAAAACCAATCACAATCGTCATGGGCGGCGCTAAGCTCCGCGCGGAGCCGCTGCAAAATAATGCGTATATAAGTTCAAAGGTTGTTTTAGTCGTGCAACAGAAAACTCAGATTGGACAGATAGTCTAGCTAGCTGTCTGGATTTACCCTGCAGAGATCTGAGGAACAGTTAAAAATTTAGACAGTTAAAAAAAGTCTTCATAAAACCGGAGTTTAGAACGCCAAAACAAAGAAAGAGGAAGGTCCCCCGAAAATGAGGGACATTCGTTGGATCTTCCGGGGGCCCCGGAGCAATCCCCTAAATGAATCATCGTTGATATAGACTATGGTCCGGACCATGAATGTCTCACAGTACCAAACATACTGAATCTGTGACTCTCCTCCCCCTCCTCCCCCTCATGTAGCCACCGGCCCCTCTGTGGGGCCACAGGTCCGGTGTGAAACGCACGCAAACATTTAAATATTTCAGACAGTACTCTTGCTCACCGACGAGCCAACACACACACACACACACACACACACACACACACACACACACACACACACACACACACACACACACACACACACACACACACACACACACACACACAGTGAGAGAGAGAGAAAGCGAGACGGCGGCGACAGCTTCATAAATAGTCCATGAGGAACGAGCGGCCCCTCCTCACCACAACCTGTCAAAGGCCCACAATGATTTATTGATTTCTTGACTTATTTGTCACATAAAAAGGGAAACTCGCTCCTCATGTCTCTCTCTTTTTTCTCTCTTTCTCACCCGACTTGTTCTTCCCCGTCATCTCTGGAAAAAAACAAAAACAAGGGAGGACAAATCGCCACTTGACAGGTTGAACGAGAGGGAATTCCCTGAGAGAAAGAGTGTGTGTGTGTGTGTGTGTGGCTATTTTTTTTTTTTTTTTTTTTTTTTTTTTTTTTTTTTCCTTCTTTTCCTTTTCCTTCTCTATTCCTATTTCTTTTCCTTTCATTTAGCCTCTCCCCAGTTCCTCTCCTCTTCATTCTTCCCACTTCCCTGCCATTTCTTTCCTTTCTCCTTGTTTCCTTTTCTTCATTTAAGTCTTTCTTACTTCCCTGTCTTTTCTTCATGTCCCTGCCAGTTCATTTCCTCCCCCTTTCTCCTTTCTTCATTCTTCCTTTCCTTCCTCCATTCCTTTCCTCTCATTTCTACATTTCCTCCCTTGCTTGATCCCTTTCCTTTGTCCTTTGCTTTTCTTCCTTTTAGCCTCTGTCATTTTGAATAGTATGAAAACCAAATTTGCTCAAACACGAATCTCTTCCTGGCTGTTACAAACTCTGCTGTCACATTTTCTCTGGGGTTCCCTGTCCTTCCTTGAAGGTGTCCCCGCTCTACCATCCTGCACCCAAAAAGCAAAACACAAACATTCATTCAGATGTTACATGAGGCTCTACGGGGCGTCATTCAGTCCCAAAGCAGTAGAGGTTGACAGGGACAGTCCTGTGCTGCTGAGGACACGAGGATGACAGAACAATGAGACATCTTCAGGTTGGTTTATTCCCTCCAGACTCTCTCTCTCTCTCTCTCTCTCTCTCTCTCTCTCTCTCTCTCTCTTCTCTTTTACTCCCCCTCAGTCCGTCCTCTCCCCCTCAAAGTAAACCTCACTCTCATTTGAAACATATAAACTGCCTTCTTTTTACTCACCACTCACTCTTCATCTGTGTGTTCCCTTCTCTCTGTCCCTGTCCATCCATCCCTCTCTGTCCCACCCCCACCCCCCCTCTGTCTATCTGTCCCCTGCTTTCAGAGCCTCTCGGAGCGCTGGCAGCCTGTCGATGGGAAGCATTGGTTGGCGGCCGGCGCAGTCGATGACCCTGACAGTGTGCAGTTATCGTTCTAATTAAGATGCCACACTTGAGTTAAACCGCAGCATTAGGATTTGATGGGGAATTGATCAGGGTGTCAGAGGAGGAGTGAGACAGAGAGGGAGAGATGGGGAGGGGGAGATATGGTAGGAGAGGAAGAAAGGGTGGGAGGGGTTGACATAATGTAAGGGTATTTGGAACCAGGGAGGAGTAATAAACAGAGTAGAGAAAGACAAAGAAAGAATCAAATGGACCGACTGCTGCCATGTTGTTTAGCTTTGTAGTTTTGAAAGTAGAAGGGGAGACAACACATCCTACCTAAACGACATTCTAGGTCGATTTAAAAGGACTCCCAAAACGACACATACGACCGTTCTATTTACTGCCTCATGGTGCCGATTGATTCATGCCAACGTAATCATGTGACCGCTCTATTTAACGTAACAGGCTGTTTTAAACACATAGTGAAATGGAACAACAATGCATTGTTGGGCTAGTAAAACATCAGGGATTGTTTGAAAAAGAGTCACCTAAAACTACAAAAAAATGAGGACGTAACGTGAGTCACGGACGTCATTGCTTCACGGACTAATTTACGGACACGTAAATTTCAAAATGACAGTTGACTTTTGGTTTCACACGGGACACAAACCCCAGTTTCCTGAGTGAAAATCCTGTGTTTGTTTGTCCCATCAACCTCATTACGCAGAATTCGGCGCTTTTACACTTTGTCATCTTACTTCCTCGCTGCCCCCCCCCCCCTTTCCAGTCTTTAGCTGTCCTATCGAATATAGGCCAAAAAAAACCCCCAAAAAATCTTCAACTTACTTTTTATTAATCCTTCTCGCATAATCGACCCATACGGTTGTTTTTTGGGTGAGTATGGGCTAGGGAGAGGTAAGAGTACGGTGGCCCTGAGATGCCAAAAAAAACATTTTGGAAAACAAAATCAGTTTGACCGATTAAAAAATCGTAATAAAGATAAAAAGTGCAGATACGCTATTTCTTTGCATCCAATAAAAACATTATTTATTTATTTTTTTAAATCTGAAGGTCACTCTTTATAAAGGACTGTTATGGATTTCTCCTGACCTCTCCATACATTCCCACTTAAGATGTAGTTATACAGACATGCAGCACAATGTGTACAAACTCTGTGCAGCAAAACCGACGTTTTGCACAGCTGCACATGGTTTTCCTTTAAAGGGCCCCAACTTTGATTACTTGAACTTATATTTCATCTATAATTGTGTAATTCCTAACTGTGTAAATAGTTTACTCACTCATATTTCCCCCAAATTTGTCATTGAAGGTCAACAAGTGCTGTTTTTAGAAAAAATAATCAAGTAGTGCACAAAGATGGGAAGTTATAAAACAAGTAGACTTAGATATTGTAAATGTTTTTTCTTTTTTGCTGTCATCTAATTATTTGGATATTTCAGAAGTAGTCTTTTATATAAAAATGAATTCTTCTTTTGATTATCGTAAAAAACAAAATTGGATGTGGACTTCATTTATTACACATTTGTATATTTAAATTTTCTGATTTCTTTGAGCATCATGTTAATTTGTTTGTTAATGTTGACACTATTGAGTCAGGTTTGATCCTCCATAATTGTTACTGTGATGGAGCTTCCTGTATGTTTGTGGAGTCTGAGGAGCAGCAGGGCGAAGGTTAAGATGATCCTCGATTCCACTTGATCGCCACGTCAATATCCTCAATGACAGGAGCTGAGTGTGTGTGTGTCTGTGTGTGTGTGTGTGTGTGTGTGTGTGTGGATGTGTTTGCATCCTCTGCACATTAGCCTGATACTGAAAGCTTTGACGGTTTCTTATTGCTTCGGTCTCTTGTGGTTTCACTTTAACCGCGCACACCTCAATGACGGCGCTGCTGCTTCGTACAGAACATCAACAATAAGTACGTTCACTCAAACTGTTTTGCAAACACTTGCAACGACAGAACACACTGCTGCACATTAGAAAACTGTGAGAACAGCTGTGTGTCCATGTGCTGCAAATAAATATGAATGAGCCGCAGACAGGCTCCATGCATTAAAGTGGGTGCGGCGATGCATATTCACTCAGCTCACTGAACACATTCACATGCATTTCAGACACATTCTCACATAGGACTTTACCAACAACTCTGCACGCACAACTCAGTGAGCTCTCCGGCCGGTCGAGGGTGGAATTAGATCTCACCTGAGAAGTTTTGTTCATGTGTGTGAGAAGCGAGTCTGTGTGTCATCAACATTAGTGGTTGAAAAACTGTTTAGGTCTTTTACAAAAGAATAAATATTACAATTTAAAGAATTGTTAATGAAAAGGCCAGAATAATAAAGTTTCTCAAATTTTCTGAACTAAACCGGTTTTCGTTATCTAGCTAACCAGCCCACGTTTCCACCCGTTTTGTGCAAAACCATTGTAATAGACGATGTGTCATCAATGGCGGACGTTGCACAATGCACAATGGAAATAACCATTAATATGGCGGATGACATTGATTACCTGCAAGCTTTTGTCCTGTTATTACAATTTCTCACTTGAATTTTCCATTAGGCCTATTCCCTTATATTCGGTATCAGCAGCTCGACCGTGACGCTGTAAGATGACGTAGTAAGATAGGGTGGATGGATCAAACAACGCAGGACTTTCACCCGGGAGACTGGGGTTTGTGTCCCATTCTCGTCCCGCGTGTCACTAAAACGTACAGTTTTTTAACCACACCCCATGTTATTTTCCTAACCCCTAACTATCACGTTCTTGTGCCGCATGTTCATCATACCCCCAACTAGCACTGGCAGATGCCCGCCAACCAAGAGCCTGGGTCTGTCCGAGGTTTCTGCCTAAAAGGAAGTTTTTTTGTTGCTCTTCGGGGGAATTATTGGAATTGCTGGGTCTTTGTAAGTTATGTTATGAGTGTGGTCTAGACCTACTCTATCTGTAAAGTGTCTTGAAATAACTATTGATATGATTTGATACTATGAATAAAATAAAATTTAACTGATGTAAGTTAAACTTACATCCCGACCCAGAGCGTCAGATAGTGACGCCAACAGTCCTGACCAAGTGGGTCTAAAATAGACACTAAAGGGCTAGACATTAAACTTTTTTCGTCAGTAACAAACGCCAAAGGCACCTGACCAAGCGTCGCTTTTTGACCCAGTGGTAGTGAGAATCTGTTGTGCTTGTATGCCAACCTGTATAATATGACATGCCCAGTGATGTCGTAATGGTTTCCACTTCAGGTCAAGGAAAACATTCTTTTTTTTGGTCCCAAATGGGGACCAACTTTTCAGGTTCCAAACCAATTTATTTTTGGTTGAAACGCTCCGGTTCAACGGTTCAAAATTAGGTGCACAAACTGGAACAAAACCCGTGCAATGTCGGCGGAAAGTGGTAATAACGTCCCACATCCAATTTATTCAGCAGAGCAAATAGGTCTGGTGTTGAGAAACCATCAACCAATTAGAGCTTTCTTTTTCCCCCCTAGCTAGCTAGCTAGCTATGTAACGATAAAAAATGAGCAACAAAAATGGCACTCGTGGATTACATTGAGCTGTGCAATCGTGTTATTGAGCCACACGTACCCTTCGCCCTTGGCTGTGTTATCATGCCACCGTGTGTCATGTCTATTCAATCAGAGTCCTTTCAGGCAGCTGTTAGGAGGCAGAGTTCAGCCGTGTGTCAGGTGTCATTCATGCTTCCTGTCAGTGTTGGTGACGAGCGCCTCCCTCAGGTGTTTTATGTCACTATGTCCTTCTTCCACTCAGACGGCAGCCTTATAAGGACAGACATAAGGTAAACCTCACAACATGACAGCACAGTCCAGATGTGGACTCACAGCTCACAAGAATCTTTCATCTCTCCGGCTGCAGCTTTTGAAATAAATTCACTAACTTCTACAGACATGGGATAGCCAGTTCAGAGGTTTACTTAGTTTCTAACTCCTAGACGCTGTGGAGTAAGGTCTGGCTACACCACAGATACATTCTGGGATAGAAGAAAAAAAATGCTCTGGGTTGTCGATGGTGGATCTGCTAAATAGTCTCGGGAAGGAACTTGTTTTGGTGGAACATTTAGACCAAGAAAAAAAACCCGCCACATACAATATTAAATGAAGTTAACTGTTCGCACAATACAGTATTGTGAGATATTTAAATTAGCTGGATACATGGGTAAACCTCATTTGCTCTTACCAGTGTATCGCAGTGTGTACTTCGTCCACAGCAATCTCACCAATCGTTCCCAAAACATCCCAGTAAGAGAGGAAATGCTGTAAACATATTCTTTGTAAATCTTTACAATCTTTCCCCGAAAGAACCAAGCAGGCCTGCCTTATTGCACGATTCAAATCTTCTTCAAAACTTTCCATTTTCAAAGTGTAGCTTTGTTGTTGTTTTCCGAAGCCAAGCCATTTTGAGAACGGCAACACACAGAGAGTGGACGGTGAGGGGCATAGCCTGACATACTGCTTTATCCTGGAAATGTACCTCTGTTGATCCAGACTACTGAACATGTAGTGAGGCTAAAGACCTTCAGTATCAAAATGTTTTCAACCACAGAAACGTTTGTTCATCAGGCTTTTTTTGTCAATTATTGTTTTGGTTTTGTCACTATCTGGAGAGATTTTCTCATGTTTATTAGTTGCCTCCAACAGTGATGCTCAGGCACATTATTGCTTCTTGTACAACTTTATCCCATGATCAAGTTGGTCATGTCAACGCTTCTAATGGTGATTTTGACTCTAAAAACATTCATGTTGCACCTGGCATTTTGCCTGCTAGTGTAAAATATTTTAACAAAGCTGCTACACAAAGTATGTACTGTTGTTGTAATGCAGAGTTTCCAGGTGCTAAAACCCAAATAGTCATACAAAGGCTGCAGAATTATTTGTATTTCAGAGGAAACTATTATAAACCCAGACTGCAGCACACCAAGACCTGGGTTGGCAACGTTCAAAGGTCTTTGCCAAGGTTCACACGAAATCCATGGCTTCAAGTTGATGGCAGTCTCTGGTTTTTCCGTCCACACTAGAGTTAGATTGACAGCTTTGACATCAGCCTATACCACTCTGAGTATCTACAGCAAAGGGACAAAGAGCCTCTTACTCTCCAGGATCAAACCGATCGACTGCAAGAAGAACGAGTAACAGGCTCAAGTACTCAATTACATGAATGAGACATATTTAATTGAACAAACCCCTTTTTGAATGATCATTTTGATCATTTTTTCTTTCATGAAAGAAAGAAAAAAGGTTTGGAAGCAATGTGACCCCTCGTCTTGTCTTACAAGGCCGTTAAAAGCAACCTGACAACGAAATGTCGTTTAAATCGAAAAGCGTTCTCAGTAACATTTAAGACCCTCAAGGCTTTTCCATACATTGATTACCACTGATGGAGATCATTTACATAAGTATGGGAATGCTCAAGGTTAGTTCATGCTAAAATGATTTTCCGAGACCGTTTCAGGTGATCTTAAAAAATAATGCATTTCCTATATAATATCAAGGTCCATGCATGCCCATCTCCATGTGCTCCTCCTCTCTCTGAGGAAAGGGGAAGAGCTATCGACTAACCATCAAATCTTCTATCTGCACAGCGGGCCATTTCTCCTTGTCTCAGCACTCCACACCTCCTCCATTATAGCTTACAATCTCATCGGAACGGCCAAATGACCCTATGAGACATACTGAGCAGGAGAGAGACAAAGAACGGAATGAAGGAGAGAGAGAGAGAGAGAGAGAGAGATGGTTTTAATAGCATCCACCTGCCTGGCACGAGACATGTCTGCAGGAACAATGAGATGGCGAACTACGAGAGGTGTGTATTTGTCCCTCGGAATGAAGATATCAATGTCTGACAAAAAACAACCATTGATGACACACTGTAAATCGAAGATTCGGTATTGTTCAGCATGCCACGCGACCACGAAGGAATGCACGCTCGCATGTATTTGTTTGTTGCCGGATGGCTCTGCATTGTGTGGTGGAAAAGTTGAGCCAGGTTCAACATTTTAGCCGGACGATCCCCTGTTTCCCTCGGCATCACAATCTCCACTCTACCACCACTCATTGAAATGAATGAGGGGGTTAATGGCTATCTGATCACGGACAAAATCTTGACCCATCTAAAAACTAAGCACTCCAAATTGGCCCAATTCCTCTTTTCCCCATATACTTCATTTTGTGCTCGCCATCATCACATCCTCAGTAAAAAAAAAGAATCCACCTGTCACTCTCGCTGTCTCTCTGGGTGGGTGGCTAACCACTGCTCCCCCCCCTTCCTCTCTCTCTGCTGACCATTGATCATCACTGACAGTGATGTCTCTACTGCGTTCAGACAGCAATGTGTTGTCCACTCAGGATCACTCCTGACCCCGCCTGCATCAGTACCTGAGGGTTACCGTGACAACTACATCCCGAGCAGTTATTGGTCCAGCCTGCCTGCCTGCCTGCCTGCCTGCCTGCCTGCTCCGACTCGCCTTCTGTTGGCAGCCATAACTCCTGGCAAATGAGGCTTATGATCCCTTGCCACCCCTCTATTTTTTTTGCCTTACCCCCTGTATCTGTAACTGTATTTCTCTTCACCCCCCCTCCGTCACACACAAAAACAAAAAAAAAAAAAAACACACACACACACACACACACACACACACACACACACACACACACACATATAAATATGGCTAAAAGTGGTCCCTCACCCCCTTCACCGCCCACTCTCAGCTGCTCAGTGATGGATGGAGAGGCTGAGGTATTAACCTTGGCTTTATGGGGACTCCTCTGCCACTCTCCACTGCTGTCTGAGATCCCTGTTTGCCTGTGTGTGTGTGTGTGTGTGTGTGTGTGTGTTCCTCTTAGCGAATGCCCCATGAATAGGGCAAATGACGCATATTGAGAATTGCTTCCAAACGAGGAGCGATTTGTCTCTCCTCAACTGGAGGCAGTTAGTCAAACACAGAGGGCCGTAGCCATGGCGACAAGTCTCAAATATATGTTTGACATGAGATGACAGCGAACAAATATGATAGATATCATAAACTCTGAACATTATCCTCAAGAGTAATAAGGCCACGTCCAAAATCACTGCCTTGTTCACTCATTTCATGTCCTGTACATTTACTAAAGGCAACACATTAACAGGACAAACCTGAATAAATTGTTGGAGGATTTCTACACATTCATATCTATTATTGACAATAGGTCCAATTGCAGTCTTGGCTTAAACTAACGCGTCAAATGGTTTGTTACACAGACTCATTTGAGTGCAACAGCCTTTCCTTCGAGAAAAGCCTTCAGTGCCTTCTCGTTCTTTGCTCTTCTTTCAATGAAGAAATACTCTCCAGTTCTGATATAACTGCTGCTGTTGAAGCATCCACGCTAACCTCTTTAGGCACTGCCATTGTTGTTTTTGTGTCATCACAAACACACCTAAACCACACCCTGACAAGATGGACTTCCATGAGATATTGTGATCCCGCAATTCTCGCGTGAACTCGTGATATCGCGAAAACAACAGCAGGTGTGAAAGGTAAGTCTTGACTATTAAACCTTGTAATGAACATCTTTTTTTTTTAAGATTATTTTTTGGGCATTTTAGGCCTTTAATATATAGGACAGCTGAAGATGTGAAAGGGGAGAGAGAGGGGGAATTACATGCAACAAAGGGCCGCAGCTTAAACTCTGACCTGCGACGACGCAGCGACAAGGACTGAGGCGTTGTACATGGGGCGCACGCTCTACCAGGTGAGCTATCCAAGCGCCGCTGTACTAAACATCTTTAAGCTTTTTGTAACATCAGAGAAGATAAATAAATAAAATAATTAGTAAAATGCACGATGACCTGCTGTCAGTAACCAGAGTGAGAGTTTCTCCTGCAGGTCTTTGTAGGTTTGATGATGCAGGATTACAGTCACCACAGGCAACCTCAGTTTGCTTCATTGTATTATAGGTTGCAGGGGCTTGCAGAGGAGCTGACATTATATGAAGGAATAAATAAGGACTTTCGTGCAGCCATTGCTTGTATTCATCCCCAAATTATAAAAGAAAAGTATTGTGAATGTATGAACCCTGTATTGAGTATCGCACCAAACACCATTTCACACACACACACACACACACACACACACACACACACACACACACACACACACACACACACACACACACACACACACACACACACACACACACACACACACACACACACTAAAACATCCAAACACTATATTGTGAGCTTGTGGTTTTCATCACTGAAGGCGCCGCCTGTCACCAGCTACAACATGATTGCACTCCTGTATCAGCGGCTGTATCAATCCAATAACTGAGTACTTTGAAGCAGAGCGATCATCACTGCTGTACATGCCTATAAAACCACCAGGGTGACATGTCACATAAAGCCACCGACCCTGCTCTTAACCCCTCTCTCTGGCCTCCAGCGGACCCTCTTGCCACCCCCTCAGCCGTGGCTAATTCCAGGTAGTGATGGCGGAGTGGAAGGGGGGGACAAAGGGGAGAGTGACAGAGGAGAGAGGGTGAGGGACGAGGGGGTGATGGAGGTTAATAGTCCGTCTCTCTTTACTGGCCGTAAAGGGCCCAGACAGTCTGTTAGTGCTTTAGTGCCAGGTCAATCGTATATGTCCCTTTGTGTTAAAGCTCAGAGGTGACAGACAGCAGGAAGAGCAGGACCAGGAGGAGCTGGTGGGGGGGAGATGGGGCAGGAGGTACGGTAGGCGTTGTAGTTTTCAGACGCAGGCAGGTAGGACAGAGACTGTCTTCCCCCTGAAAATATTCCCAGACCTCATTGGTTCAAGCAGCAAAATACAACGTTAATTCTGCCAGATGCACCTCTTTTAGGCCAGATGTCCGTTTCCTTAGTGGTGGGTCGGATTCGAACACGGGCCGCCTGCTGACATTCATGCGCTAGTAAGAGGCTCCAAAATCGGAGAGTCGACTGCATAACATTGTTCCATTCACGAGTTCTGTTGTGGGTCAAACACACAATGAGTAACGTTGTGGATGTTGAAAAAAGTTAATTGTAACCTTCTCTCCTCCCTGAATTAAAAATATTACTGATCAGCAGCCAGTTGTTATATTATACTTAATCATTATACTTGCTAATTGTACCAAAAGCACTTCAGTGCAGTAATATCCCAACATTTAGAGTGCCAAAGACAGCCATCTCCATTATATCAATTGCATACAACTACAAATATAAATATTTCATCTGACTCAACAACTACAAATAGACATGTCTGTGAAGTCTACACTCTCTGGTTACGGTTATGACTTAATGCAGTTTTTATCATACGCGGATGCATTAAATGACATACTGTATCTGGATGCAAAAAATTGGATTTTGCTCACATTGCTCTCAGATCATAAAAAACAGGTATGTCAGCGTTCAGGCTTGCCCGGTGATGGGAACTGTGCATAACCTGGACGCACTCCAGACAGAGAGGGAGAGCAGGGAGAGCAGGGAAAACTACTGCACAAACAAAATTAGATAAATGCATAACAGCCACTTTCAGGCTGCGATATAACACCAAACCTCAGTAAACATGTTAATACGAACAAAGAGTCAGGGAGCTCTCACTCCTCTGATCACTGAACAATTATTACCTTTGTATGTATCTTTGGTCATGCACGGGACACGTTTGCAAAAAATTTGATACTAGAATAGAAGATGTTTTGGCTCTATGTCTTAAATAAATGTATTAAATAGGTATTGTGTACAGACACTCATGAATTCCAATCCTTTTTATCTTCAGACTTGCACTGAATTGGGACTTTATCTAACAACAAAGGGTGTCACGATTCTCTAAATCCATGATTCGATAGGACTTTTGATTTTAAGATCACAATTCCATTCAATTTTTGATTTTAACATTGTTTTTCAACGAAGACAGCAATGTCACAATAAGGGCCACTAGATCACAGAAAGGTACTTTGCAACAAGTTTGTGAAGAGTTTACGAGGCGCAACTGAATGCACCATTAGTTTAAAGAGGTGTACCTGAAGGCACCATGGAGTCCGCATGCTTTACCTATGTTCTTTGTTTACATGACTCACTCACAGTGTTAACTCAAAATGTGACCAGTGACTTCAGGGAAGCAGGAGGATTTTCCAGTTCTGTTGTTTCTCTGTCATCTCTCCGTCATCTCTGACTGTAAATACCAACTCCTGCTTGGACCACAGTAGAGACAAACGAACAAACGTTAGAGCTGTGTGATTGTTTCGTGACCTTTTTGCAACTGAATCTCTTTCAGTTATCTTTATTTAAATTAGTTGTATGGGTTTAGTTTAGTTCTACTTAGTATCCTGATTTTGGAGATCATGAACATTTGGGACCCAAAAAAACAGACACAGGGCCAAAAACAGAAAGGAAAAAACAGAAAACCTGATGTACTGTGTCCCTGTTAAAGGATGTTTTGATTGAGTTAAGAGTTCTTTACCTACTGTACAACCTGCTTCCCTGCCTGCATTTATGTACTGTATTTGTGCACTTTTTAGTATGCCAGACTTCCTGACTACTTGCGACATTTTATCCAACCTTAGAAATGGCTGAATATGGCCGTCGTATGTCACTGCAAACACACACACACACACACACACACACACACACACAAAGACACATGTCCATGTTGGCCCGTCACACTGACTGTATGCTTGTCAGTATGTATGTATGACAGTGAGGGAAAGTGAATGCTCGGTGCGCGGCTCCTGATTGTTTCAGAGAAACTCCCGTCCTGCTGCATGATCAGGTGTGGCGGCTGGAGCTTGTCTGTCTCCCCATCAGCCTGTTACCGTGACGATAGGAGCTGAACTCTGTCCCCTTTTAGTGTCAGCCCTGGCGACGTCCATGTCATGTCAGTCCAAACGCATGGCATGCGTGTGTGTGTTTGTGTTTTGGGGGAGCAGCTGAGTGGCCCTGGCAGTCTGTCCCTTAGGATCAGTCTTTCCTGCATGACCTGCTGACCCCCCCCCTCTCTCTCTCTCTTTCTTTCTTTCTCTCTCACTCACTCACTCACTCACTCACACACACACACACACACACACACACACACACACACACACACACACACACACACACACACACACACACACACACACACACACACACTTTACTCAACTGTACAGTAGATGCACAGAAAGATTTTTCCTGACGACAATAAATCTTTTATGTCTTAGTTCATAATTACGATTCATCCATGTGGTTGCGTTTGTTTAATGATATTTGTTAGATAGATAGCTTAACTCTTAGTTATGTGATTGAACTACTAAAGTGCATTAGATATTTTCTGTCGGTGTTTTGGCAGTAACCAAACAGCTTCAGCTGCATCTCCACCTGGACTGGAGTAGATCCAAGCCTAATTTGCATTGAGCCCAGGAAAACCCAAACGGACTGCAATTCAATTTAGGGTATAGCCAGCGAGGATAAATATATGTGGCTTAGTGTAAATGAAAAGTTCAGATTTGATCTGAATAGAAGACACTTAAAAGAGAACTCCATCGATTTAGCATTGTACTGCTCTGACATTGTTGGGACTGATGATCAAAATCGATGCAGCAGTATCACTGACATTGGCTTTTTCATTCCATTTCATCTTCTTCCTTGTTAAAAACTGGTGCATATACCCACAATGCAACTCCACCAACAGTTCAATCAGAGATTCAGGTGTGTGCTAGTGCATATAATGTAGCCTTGAGCCTGCAGCAGTGATGAGGAGTGTGCTACAGAGGTCTGGTAAGCACACTTCATTATAACTCCACACCCACAGATTTCTTTCATTTTTCAAACTTGTAGTCTTCAGCCCCAACCAAGGCTGATTTAAGGAATGTCACTTGAGGCAATTAATCAGACTTCCTGCAACACCCTCTGGAGCCACAACAGGATTTATACAACTTTGTTCACATAGACAGTAGCACTTGCGAAGACCAGACTTGTAAGTGTAAAATTGGTGGAATTTCCCTTTAATAAAGACTAGTTTAAGTAGGGTGAAATTTGTTAAAGTTTGCTTCTTGTATCCATGATTTCTTTTCAGAAAGGCAACTGATCATGGTGCAGTAACTCGCAGGGAAGATGGATTTTTTTTTGTATGTGTAGAGCTGGACATCATCAGCGTAGAAGTGGAGCTAATTACAATGGATGATATTTCCAAGGTAGAGAGTGTCAGAGGATGAAAAGGAGTGAACCATTTTTAACCCTGTGTGTGAGATGTTGTGAGACAAAACCTCGCTCTATGACACCGGCAAAGGAAGGACTGTCACAGAGACACACACACAAACACACACGTAGCAGACAAGCGGTGTGGCAGACAGGAAGAAGAGACAGTTTCCAAGACGTGGGGGGAGGGAGGAGCTGCTCTGCTATTTCCTGCGTCTGAGGAGGAGCATTAGACCCAAGACAATGTCACAGCCAATCACCTTCAACACCGTGGCATGAGTCCTCGCAGTTGGCCGTCTTGTCATCCTTCCTCCGTCCTAAGCCTTTCTGACAAGCCCCCATCTGAAGGACTCCACTTGTCCAAACACACCTTCCCTCCCTCTCTCCTTCTTTTATTATTATTTCTTCTCTTCCTAACTCGCCTCCTCCATCCTCTCTTCATCTCTCCTCTTCGTGTCCACGCCAGCTCATTGATCTCTGTCAGTATTGAATGTCAGAGACACGTTCAAAGATGCTTTTCGTTCCCCATTAATAATTCACACTGCCTGAATCATCAATAATAATTCTCACAGAGCAATCATTCAGCTTTACCACCTCTCTCTCTCTCTCTGTCCCTCATCCCTCTCTTTATCCACTTCCTGCCCTGGGCCATTCTTCCCTTTCCACACCTTATTCCCTACTTAAACTCCTCTCGCTCTGTGATATCTCTTTTTGCCTATTCGGCCCACTTTCCCAGCCCTTTTATGTGTATCATATCTTCTCCCTTTTTCCCTTGGTAAGGCACTTTTTCAAGAGGTCGACTGGTGCTTTTACAATGATGGATTATCTAAACATGACTGATTCCCACCTTGTTCTAAAGGAACAACCAGTTGTGTTGTTTTTCCACGATTTCCCTCATGTAAAAACATTAACATTATTATTAGACTGGCAGGAAACTCCTATTCTGCGGTCTTCTTCTTTAACTGGAGCGATAACTCAAGACCTGTCAATCACCTGCTCAAAAATGAATGAGGATGGACTATGTGTCACCGCCCAGCCAGTGTATATTTACTTAATAGATATAGTGGAGAGGAGGAAGAGGTGGAGGAGGACAAATAGAGGCAGAAAGCCTCTCTTAATGTACATGTAAAACTCTCAAGTGGGTCCATGCCAAGTGTAAGTGGTTGAGTGATATTGGCAAAGGGAGAGAGGAGGGGATGGAGGGAGAGAAAGTGTCAGATTTAGGCATTTTCCTTAATGCTATAAGAGCTTATTGATATTTTGATTTTCACTGGGGGCCGGCAGGTGCTGAGGCAGCTGCTTTTCGCTCTGTCTCTTTACGGGTGAGAGATGTGGAGTTCATCCCATCCTGCTCACGGAAAACCGTCCGGAAAACTGTCTCCTGGGAATGCGGCCATGATCAGAGAGAGAGCGCGGCGAGAGAGAGAGAGAGAGAGAGAGAGAGAGCGATATGGACAAGACGGTTGCATGCTGGGTCAGCAGAGAATGGGTCATCTAAGGTCTGTGAGTTTGAAGACTTGTTTCAGTATTATTTTTAAGACTAGTGGCCCCCGACAGATTAAGAGATACAAATCAGCCAGGGTGTTCTCGTGAACCATTCGTACACATAGCTATGAAAAGTAATGCACTGTAATTGGTATGTATTCCACATATTTTTTGCTGTATTGACTGCTGGTATAGGAACGCTGTGGACCGCGAACGGAGGAGTGGATCGGTGGGTTATAAAACACAGCGGGGGAGTGGAGTTCGCTTCCCAGGGAAATTTGACTTTGACACAGGAAACGCGCGTCCAAACCACAATCTTTATCCTAAACTTAACTAGTTGTTTTGGTGCATAAACTAAACCATCTTCGCCGCATGACGCTCACTTTTCGTCGGCTGAACTCAACTGCCACAGCCCCTGAAAGGACCGTCATCTCGTGGTGCCCTGCATTTAGCCGGCTCCCAGTTATTTTTTGACGGCTAAACTCAACTACCTAATTTCATAGGATATCATACAAATTGGTGTGCATAACCTTTCGTACGATATCGTACAAACCCGTTCATGACAATGCGTTGAATCTGTACTTCATACTCAAATTACTTTTTCATTTTACATTCAGGAGAGCACAGTCTGAGAGTCTTTGCTGTGCTGAGATATGCAAGACTTGCTGGATGCACTCCTGAGAATGGTGACAGCGATGTCAGTCAGTTCGTCAAACACTTTGATTTGAAGTGAGACATCTCAACAAATACTAGTCTTGCATTGCCAGACCTTCTTCCACAGCGCTGCGGAGGATGGTCTGGCTGGTCCGCACAACATTCCGGGATACAAGAAAAACGTGCTCTGGTTTATTGGCATTTCTTTCTTCTCTTGGGTGGCGCTGAGCACCGGACGGAGCCACAGTGCCTCTGCAAAATAGCCTCGGGAAGGAACTTGTTTTGGGGGAATGCGTATGTTCAAAAGTTGTTTTAGTCGTGCAACAGAAAACTCAGATTGGACAGATAGTCTAAGTAGCTGTCTGGATTTACCCTGCAGAGATCTGAGGAGCAGTTAACCATAGTCCTCAGAAATCCACCCGAGTTTAGAATTACAACAGAAAGAAGGTGGAAGGTGACGTACATCCGGCTGAAATGAGGGACACCTGGAAGATTTTCCGGCAGCACCGGAAATGAAATGGCGTCGATATAGACTAAACTAATACTGACCAGATTGCTACAAAATTTATATGAATCTCCACGGTTCCCAGAGGATGATAATATTTTTTTGTGACCTTAACTATGATTCTACTGTGATTCACATAGCTCCGGTGTCATGCTCAGCTCTCGTTCAAGTCATAAAGCTGTGGTTCTAAATGTTTTGTGCTTGTGACCCCCCAATACGAAGCATTTCCTTGGCTTTTGTCAATGAGTTTTGTGCAGTTCAATCAGTGATTACCCTGGGTGTTTCATTTGAATATTTTCTAGAGGCTGAATAATTTCCACAATGGAAAGAAAAAAATATCCATGGCATTTACACTACTTTCTGTTAAGAACCAGACGATACAATGCATTGCAACACTTGTGTACTTCCCTCTCAGTAATGATGCAAAATGATGATGACAAATACGTTTCTAGACATATCTCAAGTTGTAAGATAAGATAAACTTCATTGATCCCACACTGGGGAAATATATTACCAATAATAATAATAATTGCTGCATTTCATTCGGTTGTATCACTGATATTTTGGATGTAAACTTCCTTAAGCGGACACCAACATATATCATTAATGCTAGTAATACCTTTTCAGGCTCCCCAGAGGATAAATCCTTTGTATTCTAACGATTGCATGACCTTTTTTTAGCGCCACCTCAAAGACAAACTTCACATCTTTAGTCATAGAACCGAAATTATTCTAAGAATATAAAAATCTGCGGTATGCTTATTTAATCCAACACTTTAATAATATAGGGGTGTAATGAACATTGGAGTTTCTAGGAGACTCCAGCAGGCCTTTAACTTGAAGCTTGCTGACCTATTTCTCCAAGGAACCAGGACTAAACTTGTGCTTTTGCTGTAAATAAAAATGACACTGATCCTTTAGATTTAGTGATACAGTATGTTTGGGCACATCACGATACAATTATCTGATAACAGAGGAACAGACTGATAAACACAGCCTTCAGAGTACATATTGGATAATGAGTTTTTCAATTTAATGGACATATAAAATATGAACTACAAAATCAAATAAGATCTGGCACAAAATGACACGAGCAATACAATTAAGCTGCAGGTATTCCATCCAGTATACGTTCTCCTCTGTCCGATATTAATCATTTCACACCGTCCTCCTGCCTCACTGGCATCTACTGTAAATGAATACGAGGACTTCTGTGTCTCGTTAAGAAGAGGAAGCTCGTAATCACTTAGACTCTTCACCCACTTTTGTCTTTAACTGAAACTGCTGACTAACTAGCTAACAACCCTCTCAGGGATCTGGCCCTGTTTTCACAGTCTCCTCTCCCTCAGGAGGAGCTGCAGCCGCAGAGGAATATCACACAACACAAAAATCCATCTTGTCTGATTTAAACATAACATGGATCGACTGCCACACACACATGCACGCATGCATGCATGCACGCACACGCACACGCACACACACACACACACACACACACGCACACACACACACACACACACACACACACACACACACACACACACACACACACTTTCCCTGCCAGAGTGTTGAGGAGGTCAAGGAGAAACAGGGAGTCGGTGTCCAATCGACTGTTGAGAATGAAACCATCCCGCTCTGAGTGCTGCAGGGCGACAGTCAAAGTCAAGACACTGTGTCTGAGCTCAGTGTTACTGTCAAGGAGCTGTGACTGCTGCAGACTACAAACCATCTCTCCATCTTGCAGTGACGCTCCACACACAATATCAACAATTTCAGTGTGAAACACTCACCTTGTCCAGACTCGAAAAGTGGCTGTGAAAAGTTTGTATTAGCGCTTTCACAGTGGGGGAAAAAATAGCATATGCCACTTCAAATAGATGCAGCATGTGGAACACTGCTGCAGATTGATGCAGGAAGGATTTAAGACGTTTAGATGAATGTATTTGTACTTTTTCGTTATTTGAAAAATCTATATTCGCTGTTTGGATCCGTTATTACAGCTTTTTTGTGTTATTAACAATAAAAATAAAAAATGAAACTGCAAACTTTGTAGAACCACCTTGACACGTTAAGGTGTACTTAAAGGGGGAAAGATATCTGGGCAGAGTATCATTTTAAACAAGTTATTTAAACATTAGTCTCGCATTGCCAGACCTATCTCCACATCTATATATATATATGTATTGCCGTGTGTACTTCGTCCACAGCAATCACACTAATCTGTCCCAAAACGTAACAGTTAGAGAGGAAATGCCGTAAACATATTCTTTATCTTTACAATCATTCCCTGAAAGAACCAAGCAGGCCTGCCTTGTTTTTTAACATTAATATGTGTTCCCCCAGCCTGCCTATGGTCCCCCAGTGGCTAGAAATGGTGATAGGTGTAAACCGAGCCCTGGGTATCCTGCTCTGCCTTTGAGAAAATGAAAGCTCAGATGGGCCGATCTGGAATCTTCTCCTTATGAGGTCATAAGGAGCAAGGTTACCTCCCCTTTCTCTGCTTTGCCCGCCCAGAGAATTTGGCCCACCCATGAGAGAGAGAGAGACATCATGGCTTTCAAACGAGCAAAGTGGCAGTTGGTCAAGTATGTGTAAAAGACATATATATAGGTCTGAGTTCTTTTGAAGGGCTGAAAGGTGTGACAGTGCCCTTAGCTACTGAATATCGAAACCCTGCCTGACTCATTGTTTAGTGTTATTAAAATAAGCATCAAAGAAAACCAGAAGTATTAATGCGAACAGCGACAGAGTGAAAGGAGCGCTGCGTTTCTCTGTGGTCACTGAGTGCTGCTGTCTGAAGCAGAGCTGAATTGCACATTTACAAATCAGTTATATGATACCACCAAAAGGAGGCAAATGGAACAGGGCTGACTTGTTTAATTACAGTGCCACTGTGTAAACTGAAAAATGATAAATGACATCCTTTTTTTAATATCTGTGAGCCTTCTTTCCTTTCTATTCTTATTCAACACATTCAGTCACCAAACATGGGATGTGTATGTCTTCACAGCAGATGTAAACACTAATATTCATTTAACATACATCTATGCAGGTCCCTGATGAAATCATATATGATTCAATATTAAAGATAACTGAAAACAAATATGTTCCACCCACCGTCAAATGAAGATATCAATAGAATTGATTTCTGCTCAGCGATTATAGCAGCATTGCTCTGGCTGTTACCCACACGAAGATGTAGTCTGCAATAGTTCATTCTTATCAATATGCAGAAAAGCATAAGCTATTTTCCCCATTCTTTTAAAACAAAATTATGAATTAATTGAAAATTCAACAATCCTCTTCTTTTAAAATATTCCAAAAAATGTTCAGGAGCAAAAGAGTTCAGCTTCTTTTTGTGAAAGTGGTTTGGTGTTGGTGTTTAGAGTTGGCTTGCTAGATTTCGTTGTATTTTAACGTTTACATTTAATTTTTCAAAGGCAGACTGAGGCTGCCTTACAAAGGGATCAACAGTTCTGTACGTAATATGTATTTAGCAACAAGTCCTCCGAACCATACGACCATATGGATACGACCCACTGGAGCGCCCTTGTGGAAATACAAACTCGTATCTAAACCAGAGAACGTCGGTCACGGTTCTGAACGTAAAGGTTGTGATTTTAAACACGTCTTTAACGTTGTGAAATGGTCGCAGTTTAGTTATGTTTAGGTACAAAAACTACTTGGTTATGTTTCGAAAAAGATTGTGGTTTGGTTAAAATCAGATGTTACCGAAACTTTTATTTTCAAACAGGACTTTAACCCTTGTGTTTTTCCCATAGACCATGCAACGCTTAGTTTTTCTGGGTCAAAATTTAAAGTTAAAACCTCTTTTGTCACTTTTCCCGAAAGTCCTTTGTCGATTTTTTTGGACATTTTTGTTGTTGTTTTGACCACGTTTTTGGAGCTTTCTCCGACATTTTTTGCCACTTTTTGACATTTTCTCACTTTTCCCAAAGTTCTTTGTCCCTTTTTCCAATGTCTTTGTCGATTTGTTCTGTTTTTTTTTTTTTTGACGTTTTTGTTGTTGTTTTTTCCCTAAATTTTTTCCCTACTGCTCTCCCGGATGAGAGTCCTGTGTTAGTTTGACCCATCCATCACCCCAACCTGCCTCGCTGAGTGGAAATTTGGCGCTCTTATATTAAGTCACCCTATTTCTAGTCTCGCCACCAGACCTTCCTCCACAGCGCTGCAGAGGAGGGGCTGGCAAGTCCACACAGAATTCCGGGATGGGAGAAAAACACACTCCGGTTTATTGGCATTTCTTTAAATCAATCACATTCGTCTTGGGAGGTGCAAAGCACCAGACAGAGCCACGGTGCCTCTGCAGAAGCCTCGGGAAGTAACTTGTTTTGGTGAAACGTGTACGTTTAAGGGTTGTTTTAGTCGTCCAACAGAAAACTCAGATTGGACAGATAGTCTAGCTAGCTGTCTGGATTTACCCTGCAGAGATCTGAGGAGCAGGTAACCATAGTCCTCAGAAATCCACCAGAGTTTAGAACGCCAACACAAAGAAAGAGAAAGGAGAAAACTGCCAGCGGCACCTGAACAATCCCAGAAATGAAACATTGTTTATATAGACTACCCTATTTCCTGCTTATCTCCCAGCATAATTACTACGGCCACTAGAGGGCGCTGCCACTCGAAACGTAAAAATTGGTCGTAATTGGTCAGTGTAACGCTTATCAGTTCAATTTTCTAAGCACAAACGGACATTTGGAAAAACAGAAAAATGGGTTCAAATATCCAATTTTTCATTTTTTTCCACCTTGACAAATAAAAAAATTGGATCTTTAACCTGTTTTTCCAATTTTCTGTTTTATTCAGAGGATCAGAAATTTAGAAAATTACAAAATTGTGTCTGAACTCCAATTATTCAATACTGCAATGGTATTCTCTTCCTCTACTTTGCGGAATATGCAGGTCATTAACTGTATGGACCAAAAAAACCTAAAAACTGATAGACTTTGGGGTCAGAGGTGCTTGCAACTGATGGTTTCGAGTGGTGGGCGTAGCTAGGCGGAACGAGGGAGAGAAATTTTTTAATTTGTCAAGGCGGAAAAAACTGAAAAATTGGATATTGGAACCCATTTTTCTGTTTTTCCAAATGTCCGTTTGTGCTTAGAAAATTGAACTGATAAGCGTTACACTGAACAAACGATATCTGGAGCATTTCTTCGGGGGAGGACAGTGTCGTATTTTGTGGAGAAAAATATACCCGAAATATGTCCTACCTGCTCTTCAGTCTCCTTCCTTCACAGTTTGCCGTGACACTCGGGGTTCACAGAGACCTCTTCCATCTGTTCAAAAGAAACAATTGATTTGTGTCCTGCAGCCCCGGTGAAGCCCACAGGTAAGGGATATTTAACACCGCCGAGGACACTCTCACCTGCGTGGCACTGCAGGCCTCTCTGCTGCCTGACTGACTTGTGTCTCCGGGAATACATCCAGCGTGCCGTTAGCTTTTTGTACACATATTGAATTCTTTTAGTACTCTTTGTTGCATTTTAAATCTGCCATAATCTGTCATGTTAATTGAACTTTTCCAATTTTAATGCACAAAATGATTTACAGAGATGCAGTTAGTATTAGTTAACAATACAATAAGTTGAACAAACGTTTTGATCAAATATGTGAAATATAAAACATTGCTACTATTCAGGAAGTCTAACTGAGATTACGATCTTTTTTCACAACTGCACACCAATGATACAAAAATGATCAAGATTTCATTATAATGAAAGAAAAAAAAAGTCCTCGTTACAACAAGATAGGTTTTCATGCACATTATTTCTCTTTATTATGACACACCAACTTAATTCTTGTTATGTCTGACAAAAAAAATTATGTCAGTATTACATTAAAGATCTGTGTTATAACAAGAAAAAGAAGTCCATATTACAAGAAGATTTTTTTCTTGTAACCATAAATTCAGCAATTTTTTTTTTATTCTTGAGAGAAATATAAAAACATCTACGTTGGTGCTCTGACTGGAACAAAAAAGTAAAAGAACTTTAGATGTAATTCTAAAAGAAGTAAAAAATATGTACCGCTCGGGTGTAATACTATCCATCCCTGAGCAGAGTTACATATGTGTGTGTGTGTGTGTGTGTGTGTGTGTGTGTGTGTGTGTGTGTTAGAGGGTGGTAAGGGATATCTAACACCTAAGAGGACAGACTCACCTGAGGCCGGTGCCAGTTTTCACTTCCTGTACTTATCGACACCTGCTTCCTGTTGCAGGAGGAAGTGGCCACACAGCACGCAGGCCGAGTGAAACTGGAGAGAGTGTTTGCACTGCCACGCTGGGATTGTGTCTGCAAAAAAATCTGCCTCCGGATAAATTATGAATGAGAGCGATGGAGGGGATAAGAGGAGGAGGAGAAGGAGGAGAGAGAGAGGGAGAGAGACGGAAGGGAGAGGTATGACGTTAGAGTGTTATCTTCTGTTGTCCTGGAACAGCTGGAGAGCTGAGAGGGAGATAAGTGACACACACACACACACACACACACACACACGCACACAGAAACACACACACACACACATACACACACACAGCGCAGAGTCCCGTTTATCCACCTTCTCGTTATTGTAGTAAAGAAATATTTTTACCATGGATGAAAAGTACTCCATCACAATTTAAAGTTCTGTGTTACATTTAAATATTAAACAATTAAATACAATTAAACTTTAATCAACTGTAAAATGTTCTTGCATGTCAACCGTAAAACCAAATAACCAAATCAGATACCAATCAAAACTAATTTGGATGGTTTCATGCTTTCACGTCAGTGAAAGAAGGAAAGGAAGGACAGAGGGAAGGAAGGAAGAAAGGGAGAGGAATTAAGAAAATGTCTTAGGACAAGAGGATGGATGTCTAAGGGCAGGACAAAAAAGAAAGTAAGGACAGAGGAAATGAAAGCTGGAAGAAGGAAAGTAGGTAGGAAATAAGGAAACAAGGATGGAAAGAAAGAACGAGCGAAAAGAACAAATGAATAAAGGAAGTAAATAAGGAATATGTGTAGCAACTTGGACAGAAGGACAGAAGAAAAGTAGAAAGAAAATAGGGAGAGAAGGATGAAAGGAAGGAAGGAAGGAAGGAGGAAGGAAGGAAGGAAGGAAGGAAGGAACAAATGAAAAAATAAGTAAGTAAAATTTGTAAGGACAGAGGGAAAAAAGAAGGAAGAAAAGTGGGAAGAAAATGAGAAAAATATTGATGAAAAAGATTTAGGAAGCAATTGCGGAAATAATTTAACAAATAAATAAGAACAATGCGCAAAGATAGAAAGATAAGAATAAACAGGGAGAAAAGAAGGAGAGAAAGAAAGAAGAAAAGAATACATTGATAAAGGAGACAAGCAAAAGTGTGTAAGGCAGAAGAAATGATTGATGTAAAAAAATGAAAGAAACTAAAATAGAAATGGAAAAGGAAAGAAGAAAAAAGGATGGCTAGAAAGAGGAGAAGACATATTAAACCATATTTTTCTCATTCTAAATATCTAGTTGAAAGTGTCACAGAATGGAAATACTCAAGTTAATTAATGATACTATAGAAGCTGCAGCAATTGAGTAAATGCGCATAGTTACTTGTCACCAGTGTTGTAGTGCGTCTCGCATTGCTAGACCTTCCTCCACAGCGCTGCGGAGGAGGGTCTGGCTAGTCCACACAGCATTCTGGGATGGGAGACAAACGTTCTTTGGTTTATTGGCATTTCTTTAAACCAATCACAATTGTCATGGGCGGTGCTAAGCGCCGGACGGAACTACGTTGCCTCTGCAAAATAGCCTCGGGAAGGAACTTGTTTTGGTGGAATTTGTACATTTAAACGTTGTTTTAGTCGTGCAACAGAAAACTCAGATTGGACAGATAGTCTAGCTAGCTGTCTGGATGTCTGGACAATCGGAGCGATCCCGAAAAATGAAACGTCGTCGACATAGACTAGTGCGTCACTGACCCTGATCACCCGAGGCTGACGCTTCCTGCGACCCGGCGGATGCCCTGGTGTTCTCACCCTCTGAAGTGCAGAAGGGGGAGGACGGACTGCATGAAGGGGAAACTGCAATGAATTAAAAAGAAGCCCCTCATTTGATCCATAATTGATCGTCTTTATACGAGATGGCTGTTGAGTAGAAGACAGAGGCAGTCTGATCTAGATAACAAGCGCCGCCCGCGGCGCCGTGACGGCTGTACGTGACCGCAGGTTGGAGAGTGCCTCGCTTCCATCTCTTGATGTTTTTCCCTCTTTTCTCTTTTAATGAGTGTCAGAATGCAGGTTTTTTTTTTTTTTTTTAAAGAAAGGGGAGGAGATGGGGGGAAACAAAACAACAACAAAGCAGAAACAGACCAAAAGAACAAGCGTTTTCTGATAAAGTGCTTACAGAGTGTTTATAGCAAGTTCTGCAGACATGCGGTTGAGCGCTGATGTAGGGCACGAGCCCACAAGTCGTGTGGGGGTTTCTCTCATTGATTAGAGGCACACAGCAGGAACCGAGAGAAAGAAACACAGGTGAGCCGGGACATAATACACGCACACTACGATGTACAGTACATATCATTATATTTAGTCTCTTTTCGTCTGCGTTCTCCTAATGGCTACTCCTACAAAGAAAGCCTTTTTCCAAATAGTTTTTATCTCATTTGTGTGGGTTTGTTTTGCCAGGCCAGACTCCATTTACATTTAAGACAGGTTTTTTTCACCATTCACTCTAAATGGTGGCCTGTCAACACATTCTCACTCCCAACTCGGGACATACTATGGCAGCCTGGTCAGTGGCCCTACGCTTCTATGGCGCTCTCCGTACCCCTCTAGTGTCAGTGTTGCACCTGGAGGGCTGAACAACTTATCCCATTGGAGAGTCCCCATGACATGCACTGCAGGTTTAGCTAAATATATTAGTTTAATATATGTTTGTTATGTAACTTAAGTTACATGCATCAGTTAAGTTTGTTATGTGAGTTAAGTAGGCTACATTACGTTAATTTACGTACGTAAGCTAAAATAAGTCAACGATAACTTTTAGTTTTGACACAGGACATGAACAGCAATCTCCTGGGTGAAAGTCCTGTGTTTGTTTGACTAGAGGCCACTGCTTGCGTTAACCCTAACCCTAACCCTAACCACTGACCTATTCGTCTGTTTTTCTTTTGGGAGGTTTGCTATTGATCAGCCCTGCATGTGCATGTGTGTCATAGAGGAGTATGTGGAGTGTTAGTTGGAAACATGGTTAAGTATTCTATATTTTTCTTATCATCAACAACTTCCAAGACCAAAACCAACAAATTATTTGATCCTAGTTTTGTAAGTGGATCCAAACCATGCAATTGTTGTCCCAAAGCTATTAAAGCACTGTTCCTTTATAAAGGCTCATATATGCTCAACATTAGATTTTCATGTATGTACAAATGGAGCCTTCTGCATTGATTTCATCCGTTTTCTGAAAGCTAAAGAGATACTGACAAAATGGAGCAGTTCTACTGGAAATCAAGGGGGATAGTTAGTTCAAGTGAGACTTGACCATAGGACACAAAATAGAAATAAATAAAAAAATCAGAGCTAGACGAGTTGGTCAGAATTTTGTTTACATCTATACTTAATGTTACTTCACACAGGCACAGGGACAAACAGTTACTACAGAACAGCTGGGAGGAGATTGGACTGGAAGTCAACAAAGTCCATGCAAAACAAATTTTTATGAGCCCCCTCTAGTGGATGTATTGCTTCACATCCATTCTAGTCTACAGTGGCGATGATTCATTTAGGGGATTGCTCCGGTGCCACCGGGAGGATCCGCCAGATGTCCCTTATTTTCGGCCGGATGTCCCTCACCTTCCGTTTCTCTGTGTTGCCATTCTTAACTCTGGTGGATTTATAAGGACTATAGTTAACTGCTCCTCAGATCTCTGCAGGGTTCCACCAAAACAAGTTCCTTCCCGAGGCTATTTTGTAGCGGCCCCCTGGCTCTGTTGGGCGCTTAGCGCCGCCCATGACGATTGTCTTTGGTTTAAAGAAATGCCAATAAACCAGAGCACGTTTTTCTCCCATCCTGGAATGCTGTGTGGACTAGCCAGACCTTCCTCCGCAGCGCTGTGGAGGAAGGTCTAGCAATGCAAGACTACATTCATGCCAATGTAAAGGACGCATGAAAGTATGGGGCAGTGACGGTTACGTTGTTTGAATTTCAAGCGACACAGCGCTTTGGAGATCAAAATAATTCCCAATAAATTCTCAATATTTACTTCTGTTTGGGCAAGATTTGTTAAAAAACTACAGCTGTTTAGGAAATTACTGAGCCTTTTCTTATAAATGAAATATGTAATGTATTTAAAGATAATGTTGTTCAGTAAAGGAAGTAATGGCATATAGGGCTGAGAACCACAGACAGGAAAGTCAGAAAGTATTGTAGTATAACCTAATGTTGGATTTGGTCTCTTCACGGTATTTGTTGACGATAAGAAAAATATACAGTATTGTCACTCTTATCCGTTAAACACGGAGCGACTGAGGAGTTCTCCTTGGTCCAAACAGCTGTCATCATGACAAACTCTTCCTCTCTCTCCGCAGGCTCCAGTCAGAAGAATTTGTTTACCTCTCGTCTCCCAAAGACGGAGTAAAGAAGAAAGAGGTACGAAACAAAAGGGTAATGGCCCATCCTATTGTCTGCTTTAAAGCCACGAGTTGTTATTAATAAAACAGCAGAAGCTGTCACGGCGCTCGCTTCCTTCCAGACAGGACAGCAGCGAGAAGGCTAATGTGATCGCAGCATCGGGCCCCGCGACGCACAGCAGCTACTCTCCCTTTTCTACTAACAAAATGCCAATAAAGAGACAAAGAGAAAATATTTTAATGACTCCTTTCAGCTAACATGAGGCCCTCCGTCTCCTTCATCACCGCTCCCTCCCCCCCCTGTCCTCTCCTCTTTCCTCTCATCTCTCTCTTCTTCTCCTCCACCTGTCTGTTCTCGCAGACTGCCGCTGACTGCCGGAGACGCTGCCATGCGATGAGCTCTGACTGCGACTCTAACCCTCGGATGCTTTCGGGACGCTGGGCCTTTGTGACAAGTGCTGTCCTGGCCCCTGCCTCGCCCCGTCTCCGCGGTGACGCCGAGTTGGCCATCTCCATGGTGACAGGACTGTCAGAGGCTGTTGGGCTAGTATAAGAGAGGAAACACCTGCCTGTTATATAACTGGTGCTGGGAAGGGTGGAGGACAAAACGCTGCGTTACAGGCGACTCGGAAAGTCACATTCACCAAACTCCTGACGAAACAAACCCGTTCTCACTCCCAACTGGTAAAATACCAACGCAAAAATCACCCTTTAGCGTCTGTATGGAACGCATCGGGCACCGCGGCGCTGTAAGATGCTGTAGTATTAAGAGCGACAATGGTAGCGAGTAGTACGAAAGACCGAAAATCCGCGCAAAGAGGCAGGTTGGGATGGTGGATGGGTCAAACAATACATAGTCTAACAATACAGACCCTCCTCCGCAGCGCTGTGGAGGAAGGTCTGGCTAGTCCACACAGCCTTCTGGGATGGGAAGAAAAACGTGCTCTCGTTTATTGGCATTTCTTTAAACCAATCACAATCGTTTTGGGCTGCGTAAAGCACCGCATGGAGCAACGGCGCATCTGCAAAATAGCCTCGGGAAAGGAACTTGTTTTGGTGGAACGTGTATGTTTAAAAGTTGTTTTAGTCGTGCGACAGAAAACTCAGAGTGGACAGATAGTCCAGCTAGCTGTCTGGATTTATCCTGCAGAGATCTGAGGAGCAGTTAACCATAGTCCTCACAAATCCACCAGTTTTGAACAACACAAGAAAGCGGAAGTTAACGGACATACGGCCAAAATGAATTTCTGGCGGCACCTGAACAATCCTGGAAGGGGAAAGTCGTGAATATAGACTAAACAACAAAGGACTTTGACCCAGGAGACGGAGTTCGTGTCACATTCTTGGCCCATGTGTTACGGAAACGTTCCTTTTTGTAACCCCACCGACAAGCTTTTCCTAAACCTAACTGTAACCCTTCTTGTCGGTTAAACCTACGTCCCGACCCAGAGCTTAAAAAGTGACGCCAAGAGTCCCGACCGAGAGCGTCTAAATATGACGCTAAAGGAGACTTTTTGCGTCAATAACAAACGCCAAAGGCACCTGACCAGGCGTCGTTTTTTGACGCCTGGGAGTGAGAATGCGTTGCTGATGAAAATGTGCAGAATAATTTCACATGGCAGTGACAAGAGGCAGAAGTACTCCAATCCTTTGCTCAAGGAAAACTACATGTGTTGTAGAAGCACAGTGTAAAAATACTTAAGTATTAGTTGTAAAATGCTCAAAAACATACAAATATTACAAAAAGTACAAATATTCATAAGTAGAAAATACTTTTGGTCAGGTAAATCCTCAAAAAGAAAGTGAGGAGGACAAGAAAGAAAGGAAGAATGAAGGAAACGAGACACAGATTAAATTAAGGATATTGAAGGATATTAAATTAAAAATGAAACAAAAAAACTGAGGGAAGGATTTAGGAAGAACAATGAAGAAAACATAGAAGAGACTAGTCAAGAAAAGAAAGGAAGGATAAACGTTAAGAAAGACAGACAGCAGAATGGAAGGAAGGAAAAAAGGAAAGCAATGAGGAAATAAATAAAACCAAAGCAGAGAAGGAAGTAAATAAGTTAAGATGGATGGAGACAAGAAAACAAAGAAAGAACAGATATTCACCCCAAGTCAAAGCCATATTGACGTCTTTCATGCTGAATCTAAAACACTTTGCCATTTCTCCTGTTACAAATGTACAAAAACACACTTTCATCTGCACTGACACAGCCACTGGATACTGAACTGGAACCAGTCACCCAGCCTTCACAACATTCATTCAGCAGATATTCTGTACGCAATAGAACTGCTGCAAAGTGACAGTAAATTCAGCCTGATTGAGCACCGAATGAAATAAAAGCGTCACTGCGACGCCACCAGAGAACCATTAGATAAATGCAAAATAAAGCCATAAGTGCCATAATCACCAGAGTGCAATTAAATATAAAATGAAAATGTCAGAGGAATGGACACCAAATGGCCATAACTGCTGTCCCATATCAGCATTGGCCAGGCCGGAGCAGTAAAGCTCATGTTTGTTTGCTCCTCTCCATTTTACCGGTGTGTTTTTACGGTCGTGGCTCAATCATATACAGTATCTTAACGATGCTGGGTAATTAGACAGCGGGCTGCAGGGATGATTTAGCTGCAACCAAAGCATATTGAGGGGAATAGTGATGGACTAAAGGAGGAGAAAACGGGGCGGGGATTTTTTTTAAATCAGAGAAAACTGGGCGAGGAGGTCGATTGATCTACGGGTCATAAACAGCTTGGGGTCAGAATCATTCGCTGCTCTTTGGGTTGGTTAATACAATTAGTGTGGCTTTGCTCCATGGCTTCATGCGCATACAAACACCCCCCTGTGGCCCTGTATTAATACACTGGGCGATATCAATGATAAATAAACCACAGGGCTGTGTGTGTGTGTGTGTGTGTGTGTGTGTGTGTGTGTGTGTGTGTGCGTGTGTGTGTGTGAACAAGCAGGTGGACTAATGATTAGATTTCCATTAGTAAAAGGGGTAATAAACACCCAGTGTGTGTGTGTGTGTGTGTGTGTGTGTGTGTGTGTGTGTGTGTGTGTGTGTGTGTGTGTGTGCGTGCGCGTGTGCATACGGGGCTGTTAATGTCCATGTGTGTGTGTAGTAAGCGGTGAATTAAAAGCGCATTGACTATGTGGCAGCACATGCCATAAATTAAGGGCCAGGCACGGCCGCGCGCTAACGACGCCGCCCCAGAGGACCTATTCACCTTCTTCGCAGAGCGCTCCAAACCCCCATCCCCCTCTCCCCCTCCTTCGATGAAACCACGGCCCCCCCACACGCCCACATCCCTCTCTCAACCTAAGCATAGACCCCTCCCCTCTGCGCACATAATCAAATTAATTAACATTCCTAAGATCCCACGCTCATTAATCTAACCACAATGGTCAGCAAAAACAAGGCAGGCGGGGAATAAGTTTGGCCACGCCAGTGATCTGAGAAGTCAAAGGGAAATACTGCTGTTTTTTATTTTTTATTTTACGGTACAGGGTGTTATTTTTTTGTATTTTCTTGTTAAGTTGGATCTCATATTTGTAGTTTAGCAGTTATTATATTGAGGTGAAGTACCTCCCCTTCCAGTGTCCCCCATTGGACCTTATTTCGGGAAAAATATGTACAGTTTAGGCCTGGGCGATATGGAGAATATCAAATATCACGATATCTTTGCCCAAAGAAATTGACGTCGATATTGCGACGATATTGTAGGATTAACAATTGGTGCATTCATAAAATATTTTCACAATTAAATTTTAGATAAATAATCATCAATAATGTGGATATAATGACTAAGTGAGGCAAATAATAAAACAGCTAGTCTAGTAATTTCAGAAAATGTTATCACGTTACTGTAATACAGCCTTTAAAAGCCGGAAAAGACAAAACTTGTGTCATATCACAATATTACGATATCCATAATCTAAGATGATACCTACAGTAGCCTCACATATCAATACTGATATAATATCAATACATTGCCCACCCCTAGTATGGTTGTCAAAGACAAATACGTTTTTGATCCTGTTGGAAGTCATGAATTACACCTATGATTTTTGTCAATTAAAAAAGATAATTGTGCGAATCAAGAAAGTCACCGTTTGTCGTAGTACCACTTGTTGCTCCAGTGCATCCTGGTACAAAACACACAGGCATCGTAGCTTCAGCGTGAGAGAAATTTATGACGCCACTTATGTGACTTTTGGTGGTGGAGTCTTTTCTAGTCACGTATTTTTACAGTCTTATACAAATTAACGACAAACTGAGACTTTCTTGACATCATATATAGTCTGGCTATCACCAGACCAAGCTCAATCTTTTAAGATTGAACATTAGTCTGGGGAGTCTGCTCTGTATTTCTACTGCACAAGAGGCGTGATCAACGGGCATAGTTCAAATGACTCTGTACGCCATTGGATAGTCCTTCAACCAATCAGACCAACGATCCCGGTGACGTACTTTGCAGAGCTTTTAAAACAGCAGCAACAGCGGCATCAATGGGTTGCTGCCATAGACAGAATATAAACTGGACCAACAGATCCCTTTGCTCTGGACGGAGACCAGTGAAGGATATTAGAAGTACTTTTCCGGTGAGCGCTGAGCGTTACTGCGCAGCCTCCAACTGAGACAGACAACATAAATGTGACGTGAGCAACCTGTCTGAAAGTTGGAAGTCTTCTGGTGGATGTGCCAAGAGAAATCTCAATCATTCCCAATCTTACAGAGATGGAGGGCATAGGTAGCCTATATGTAAGGAGATAACATAGGCACAGGCTAATTATTGCTAACTAAAATGCTAGTTAACATTAGTAATTAAACCTAAACAGCTCATGTAAGTTGAAACTGCCTGCGAGCTTCTCCTGTACTATACGAAAATTCCTGTACTATGCGACAGTAAGTTGCGTGGTTATGACACAATCGTTAGCCTATTTTTACAAAACCGTCTGCTACGGAGCCATAACGTGAGACACAAGGTAATGGAACCTTTTATATATTGTCGTATTTCTTTAGAAATAAACAATGGACAAATAGAGTCTTTAAACGCTTCAGATGTAAAGTTATTCGCTGTCAAAGTGACGTCAAAATGAATGGCAGTCAATGGGATGCTAACGGGAGGTGATCGCTTTGTAGCATCAAAATGGCGCCATAGGAGGTTTGAGTTCTGAAGCGAAGCTTACCCCCTTGGTTGCTGCGCTTCGGTGGCCGCCATGTTGAATGTACAGTGGGGCAAAAAAGTATTTAGTCAGCCACCAATTGTGCAAGTTCTCCCACTTAAAAAGATGAGAGAGGCCTGTAATTTTCATCATAGGTACGCTTCAACTATGAGAGACAAAATGAGAAAGAAAAATCCAGAAAATCACATTGTAGGATTTTTAATGAATTAATTGGTAAATTCCTCGGTAAAATAAGTATTTGGTCACCTACAAATAAGCAAGATTTCTGGCTCTCACAGACCTGTAACTTCTTCTTTAAGAGGCTCCTCTGTCCTCCACTCGTTACCTGTATTAATGGCACCTGTCACACTCCAAACTCCACTACGGCCAAGACCAAAGAGCTGTCAAAGGACACCAGAAACAAAATTGTAGACCTGCACCAGGCTGGGAAGACTGAATCTGCAATAGGTAAGCAGCTTGGTGTGAAGAAATCAACTGTGGGAGCAATTATTAGAAAATGGAAAACATACAAGACCACTGATAATCTCCCTCGGTCTGGGGCTACACGCAAGATCTCACACCGTGGGGTCAAAATTATCAGGGGGGACCTAGTGAATGACCTGCAGAGAGCTGGGACCAAAGTAACAAAGGCTACCATCAGTAATACACTACGCCGCCAGGGACTCAAATCCTGCAGTGCCAGATGTGTCCCCCTGCTTAAGCCAGTACATGTCCAGGCCCGTCTGAAGTTTGCTAGAGAGCATTTGGATGATCCAGAAGAGGATTGGGAGAATGTCATATGGTCAGATGAAACCAAAATAGAACTTTTTGGTAAAAACTCAACTCGTCGGGTATGGAGGAGAAAGAATGCTGAGTTGCATCCAAAGAACACCATACCTACTGTGAAGCATGGGGGTGGAAACATCATGCTTTGGGGCTGTTTTTCTGCAAAGGGACCAGGATGACTGATCCGTGTAAAGGAAAGAATGAATGGGGCCATGTATCGTGAGATTTTGAGTGAAAACCTCCTTCCATCAGCAAGGGCATTGAAGATGAAACGTGGCTGGGTCTTTCAGCATGACAACGATCACAAACACACCGCCCGGGCAACGAAGGAGTGGCTTCGTAAGAAGCATTTCAAGGTCCTGGAGTGGCCTAGCCAGTCTCCAGATCTCAACCCCATAGAAAATCTTTGGAGGGAGTTGAAAGTCCGTGTTGCCCAGCGACAGCCCCAAAACATCACTGCTCTAGAGGAGATCTGCATGGAGGAATGGGCCAAAATACCAGCAACAGTGTGTGAAAACCTTGTGAAGACTTACAGAAAACGTTTGACCTCAGTCATTGCTAACAAAGGGTATATAACAAAGTATTGAGATGAACTTTTGTTATTGACCAAATACTTATTTTCCACCATAATTTGCAAATAAATTCATAAAAAATCCTACAATGTGATTTTCTGGATTTATTTTTCTCATTTTGTCTCTCATAGTTGAAGCATACCTATGATGAAAATTACAGGCCTCTCTCATTGTTTTAAGTGGGAGAACTTGCACAATTGGTGGCTGACCAAATACTTTTTTGCCCCACTGTAAACAAAAAGCTGCTTGCCGTCGCTTCCCTTTCGTCATCGTGTTATCACCACAGATTTGGAATGGAAGCAGGATAGATACACGTACAGGTTTCCAGCCTGAGCTGCAGGGAGAAATCAAATCGCCGGCAGATCGGGCTGGGTTCACACAGTCTACATCATATATGTAATTTATGGCACAATTCAAGCAGGATCAAATAATTATTTGCCTCTTGGAATTACAGTAACTATACATAATTTGTATAAGGTCCCATGGTGGGCCACAGGAAGGGGAAGGACTTTGTCTCTCTAGAAAATGTTGATCACCACCTGCAGAGACACAGGAATGTGGTGACAAAGCCAAATAAAACTTTACAAGAGGTTAACTTTAACCTAACTTTGTTACCGTACTCGTGTGTTTGCTGTTTTTTTTCGGTGCAATGGAAGGGCATGATTAATAGTTTGCGTATGTTTGCCATCATTCCTAAGAATTGTTGTAGATAATTGGGTTAAACTGGACTTAAGATCTGTCTGATCACTTGTGTTGTGATGTCGTGTGGACTCTGCCGCTTCATTTTTAGTTTGTATCTGATCCGCTGGCTTCTTTAAACCAAGAGAGTTTTTGTGAAGAGTCAAAACATGCTGTATTCCTGAGGTTTTTTGTCCATATTCAAAGTTAAAATAAAAAAAAAAAAGTTGTACTGGCATGCAAAACACTTTATCATTTTAACAAAGAAAATAATAACATTGTTAGTATTGAATCAGTCTATACATTTCATTTCCGGGATTGCTCAGGTGCTGCCGGAAATTCCGCCGGATGTCCCACATTTCGGCCGGATGTCCTTCATCTTCATCTTTCTTTGTGTTGGCATTTTAATCTCCGGTGGATGTATGAGGACTGTGGACTAGCCAGACCCTCCTCCGCGGCGCTGTGGAGGAAGGTCTGGCAATGCGAGACTACAACACTGGTGACAAGTAACTATGCGCATTTACTCAAGTGCTGCAGCTTTAAAGTATCATTAATTAACTTGAGTATTTCCATTCTGACACTTTCAACTAGATATTTAGAATGAGAAAGATATGGTTTAGTCTGTCTTCTGCTCTTTCTATCCATCCTTTTTTCTTCTTTCCTTTTCCATTTCTATTTTAGTTGTGGAGGAGGGTCTGCCTATGTGAGACTAGCATTCAATCAAATGTGCAGAAACATTCGACTGACTAACTTTAAATTGACTAATAACATAGTGCCACAGTGATAACTGATAAGGCAATACAGTTACTATCTGTAGACTTGCTCCATCCTAAAACGATTCTATTTCCAGAGATCAAGAAGCCTTCTGTGTGAGATGAAACAAAGAAGGGAAACGTTGATGCTCTCCAGCTGTGGAGTTTATTTTGGAGCATAACTCTGTATCACCTTTTTTAAAATGAATTAATATATGATACTGTGAGGACGCAGGAGCTGTACCTGCTAATGAATTCACTTGAGTGAGCTGCAGGAGATTGATTAATTCATGACAGGTAGTTGATACCCTGGTGCTCCCGTGTGGCCCCAAATCCCACCATCCCTTACCTCTTCCTAGCCCTGTACCTCCTTCTTATCATGGTGTTGTTACACGCCCCCCCCCCCCTCTCTCCTCTACCTGTCTTTCCTCCCTGTCGCTCTTCTGGGACTCTTCGTGACACAAGCGGGCTTATTAATTAAAACTTCTGAGAATTCAACGCTATGAATTTTCCGTCTTTTCCATGCTTCCCTGTTTGATTTGTTCTCTCGTAAAACACACACACCTTCACTGTTGGTTTAAAAACTATAAATGGAATGATCAAGGGAACGAGACAGAGAAGGGAAGGCAAGAGTGAAAAAGAAGAAAATCAGATGGGGGGGGGGGGGAGGCGAGGAGAGAAGAAAAAAAAAACTAGCATGTTGGATGGCGGAGACGAAGAGTTTTTCCAACGGTGCTGGAGAGGAGGCTCAGCCAGAGAGGAGAGCGACCGTATTGATCCCTCTCTCCTCTCCTCTCCTCTAACAAGGGAAGATTTGAGCAGATTTCCCCTCCATGTCTGGAGGAATACATCCCTTTCATCCCCCTCTCTTCTCCCGTTTATCTCTCCACTCTTCCGAAGAGCATTTGCAATCCCTCCACCCCATCTCCCCCAAAGCCTCCAAGAAGGGGGGAAACCCTGTTTGTGAAGGCTTCAGTAAGCCTTCCTACTGCACGCACGCACGCACGCACACACACACACACACACACACACACACACACACACACACACACACACACACACACACACACACACACATATACAAGCAGACACACAGATGTTTGTACTCTACCTCTACTTGTGAGGATCCTTTCTGACATAATAAAGCTCCTTTACCTTTACATAAACCTAAATCTGACCTTAAAGGGGAACTCCAACGATTTTACACATCACAGTGTGTGTACAGTGTACCTGACAGTTATAGAAAGCTTGTTGTGTGAAGAGGGAGCTGTGTGAAGTCTGATAAATTGCTTCAAGCGACGTCACTTGAGTCGGTTGGCTCTGGAGTTAGAAAGAAGTGAGCTTACCAGACCTCCGTAGACCACCGGTCCCTCTCCGTGCTCCAGGCTGCCTCGTCTTTTTGGCCTCACATTTCTCAGACAGGCCTTCACCCCTGTCCTTAAACTCATTTAAACTTAACCCCCCCCCCAATAAAAACCCCAAATCTGAACCTGCACATAGCCAAATTGTCGTCACTAAAGAAATATAGAAAAATAAAGAAGACTACACTGACACAAACACACCTACATAAATGTGGGTTTGTGTGTACAGTGTAAGATTTGGTTCATATGTGTGTATACTAAAAAAAAAAAAAAAAAGCTTATTTTGGATCACTCCATCTTGGAATCCAGGTGTCTGAAACTCCTGAGAGGTTGAACAAGCCGCCAAATAAAACACACACACTCAACATTCTTCTGACATTGTTGTCGCTTTCTTAGAAGTTTTTGCTTATTTTTTAAACGCTTTTTGGCGCTTTTTTTTTGTAGTTTTTGGACATTTTATGTCGTTTTTTTTCGACGTTCTTGTTGCTTTCTACAACGTTTCTGTTTTTTTCGACACACACACGCACTCTTAAATACAACAAATACAAATATATATTACACACGAATGTACACTAAAAAACACCCATGCACATACAAACCCACAGATACGCACACACACACACACACACACACACAGAGTCAATATGGCTTAGCTGAAGTCTGGTAATATCCTTTTTCTGTTTGTCATCTCCATTAATGTGCTTTGTGAGTGAGTGTTTGCAATCAATTTAGACCTATTTCCAGCGTGTCTGACTCCCTGGTCACCGCGGCTGGACTGTGTGTTTCCATGAGGATGGGTGTGTGTGTGTGTGTGTGTGTGTGTTTGTTGCAGGAGGGGGGGTGAAGCCCTCTTCACCAGGGGACAGCTTTGTGTCCCCCTCTCCCCTCCCCTCCTCGGCAGCTTCCCCCCGGAGAGGCAGCGGAGTCATTTGCTCAGTCTTATGATGTCGTCACGGTGTGTTAGTGGCGAGGCCCCTCACGCCAATCCGGCCCTCCCCCGCTCGCCCGCCGCACCGTTTTCTCCCCCGCCCCCTTGGCTCGCTGGCCCCCACGCGCCAGCCGTCTCTCGCCTCTCTCCTCCACCCCCGTCGCATCGCTCAGTGGTCAGTGCAGGGGAAGAGCTGCTGACGCAGGCCGGCAGAGGTAACAAGCTTACCTGCGGATAATCTCCTAAGAGAAATTTCAAGGGAAGAAATAAGAGAGCGAGAGAGGGTGGGAGACACCTAGAGAGAGAGACAGAGGCGAAGGCTGGAAGGATGGATGGAGAGAGAAACTTAGCGAAGTTTTTAGTCCCTGACTTGCTGCGCCAAGCACTTCCGATTCTCCAAGCCAACTTCCCCCTCTGTGGTCAAGCACTTACTGCTCTCACAATGCCCTCAGCGGGGAGCGGGGAGAGGGGAAGTAAGGAGAGGAAGAACTTTAAAAACATGCAGAACGTGGACATCTAGTCTCTCATTGAATAAAGCAGATCTCAAGACAAAAAAAAAAATATGTATTTGGTTGTAATTCTTCTACTTTGGCTCGACTAAGATACCAAATATGTCAGACTAAAGTATGACAATGCACAACATATGACAATATTGAAAATGATTGTGATTGGTTTCTGGTAAAGACTGGGGGTAGGACTCGAAAAGCTTATCTAGCCCCCCTCCTCCTCGCAGTTGCTAGTAGACAAGGAGGACCATAGGGTTAAAAAACATGATGGACTCAAGAGGTCATTATCTTCACTTTTAGCTTAATTAGCTTTGTAGCAACTCATTTGTCATTGGCTTGAATGTAACAGACAGAAAAGAAGAGAATTTATGCGCTAAATCTTTAAAACTTAAGATAATATCAAACGTTTGATTTTGTCGGAACATCAAGACGGGAAAAAGACTGACTCGGACTGAATTTTATGACAACCTCACACCAAACGACTGAGACAACGGGCGAGCGCCCCAACTCTAGCAAGATTTTGGTGATTTCATTCCAATATTGGAAATTTGTCTGAGACAGTGGAATTGTTCTGCACGCTGTATGGAATGTAGAGGATTCAGAATAATGAATCTGGACATTTGCATTAAGAGTTTTGTCCTTTTAAACTCTGAGGAGAAAACTGAGCCAAAGCACCGGTAAAGCACTGTAAAAGTTAGGCGATTAAAAAATGCAGCGAGTCAGACCAGTGAACCAAAGTGTGTGTCTGTGTGTTTGTGTGTGTGTGTGTGTGTGTATGTGTGTGTGTGTGTGTGTGTGTGTGTGTGTGTGTTCGGGGGTTCTGTTTGGGTTCTCTCTCTTTTAATCAAGCCCAACTTTAATGAACTGTCTTTGTGCATCACTTTCATTAGCACATTTACTCAATCAATACGCACTGTGTATTCAAGCAATTCAATGAAAACTATAATGTGGTTGGAATGGAGTGGTTTGTTTGTGTGTGTGTGTGTGTGTGTGTGTGTGTGTGTGTGTGTGTGTGTGTGTGTGTGCGTGTGTGTGTGCGTGTGCGTGTGCGTGTGTACGCTCCTGCGGTTTTGTATGTGCATGGGTGTTTTTGCATTTTGTGTGTTTATCTGTGTTTTTTGTATATGTTCATGTGTAATGTATATTTGTATGCATGTGTCTAAGAGTGTGTGTGGTGTGTGTCGAAAAAACGTCAAAAACGTCGAAGAAAGCAACAAAACTGTCGAAGAAAGGGACAGAAATGTCCAAAAACGGCAAAAAAACGGCAAAAAAAAAACGGCAAAAAATTCGAAGAAAGCGACAATAACATCAAAAAAGTGACAAAAGTGTTGAAAAAGCGTTTTTAAAGTGTCAAAAAAAGTGCCAAAAATGTCAGGAAAAGCAACAAAAAAAGATTTCTTTTGTGTATGCTTTCATGTGTTATGTATATTTGCATGTGTTTAAGAGTGTGTATTTGTTTGTGTATGTGTGTGTGTGTGTGTGTGTGTGTGTGTGTGTGTGTGTGTGTGTGTGTGTGTGTGCGTGCGTGCAGTGCACACTGAATCTGTCCTAAACCTTGAAGATGCACCAAGATGGCTCAACAATTAACTTTGTCGTTCCTGTTCAGCACAAACCGTCAATAGCGATATCCGTCACTCACTCTCTATTCATCCTTACTTCTTTCCCATCATGCAGCAGTGCGGCCACAGAATGCACTGATTAGCCTTCTGACCATTTAATTAATTAGGCTCGGGCACTTAATTATGACAAACTGCATTACTGCAGCGGTGCGCCGCGTCTCAGGCAGGTTATGTTCGGTAACAATTTGATTTGAGTGAAAATGGGGAGCACTGATGGAGGAGGGGGGGGTTTATTGAGCGGAAAGAGACATATGATGAGATTAACAATAATCAGAGCAGCGGGAATAGCCCATGACCAGCCGAGGAGGGGGGAGGGAGGGCAGGGAGGGTTAGTGAAGGGCTGAGATGGATCAAATTAGGTTTTTCTCTTCTCATTAGGATCTGGAGAGCAAAGTAATACTGAGCGAGAGTGTGTATGTGTATGTGTGTGTGTGTGTGTGTGTGTGTGTGTGTGTGTGGTCTGTTGGATGGGGATATAATCTGCTCAGTGCGTCCGTATCTCTTTACTGAAGCTGAGATAATCATCTAATCTACATTATTCCTCTTCGCCTCTTTGTCGCTATAACAGATGACAATAATTTACTCAGAAGAGTTTATTCTTCCCAAAAGTGCTTATTGGCCGTGCTTAAAAGCTTCAAAAAACCTCCATCTTTTTTACTGCTTGACACTTGGCTTTGACTATAGCACAACCAGGTCAAAAGTTCTTCTTTTTTAAGCCAAGGACCCCTTAACTGAAAGAGATGGATCAGGGACCCCCTACTACATATTGTATAAAATGAAGTTGAAAAATAAACTGGGCCTACAATAATGTGTAGGGCAACCTAAAGCCTTTATACATACCATTTTTGTATAGAATACTAACCTATTATTATAACCTAATAATTGTTGGCATGCTTTTATTAATCATGTTTTAATGTTAAACATACATGTGAATCCTTAGGATGACCTGTATGTGTGGATGGCCTTAGTGACTACCTTACCTATAGGCCAGTAAGCAGTGGGGATTTATAATTGCTGATAATATATTGGATTCATGGTAAGACTTAACAATAATTTGAAGGCCGCCCTGCATTGACTCTAAGAACCCCCCCGGACCCCTGTTGAAGATCCCGGCGTTAATTGATTCTCTGGTCTCTACGCTGGTGGACAAGGATTTTGCCTCTGAACTAGTTGTTAGGAATATTTTATTTTATTAGCAGTAGACAAAATGACTTAGAAAGTAAAATAGGTTGCACATCAAAACTGCTTACACATTTGACTCAACTCTGCCGCATTTAGGATCTGCTCACACCAGAAAGTTTCACAGCAACATCCACGTATCTTCGTGAAATATGTAACATCTAATATTAGCCTATAGCTTCTTCTCTTTTAGAGTCTCTGGCTCTCAGTTCCCTCAGAGGTCAGCGCTGTCAACACATTGATAATCTCTATAAAAAGATATCGGTATTTTAATGCAGAATCTGTAGGCAAAAGAGTTCTGATTTTGGTATTGGAAGCGCTCTTTTTTTTGTTTGTAGTCTGAGTAGTATTGACCAATAAGGTTTGAGCGGGCTTCGCAGGTAAACAATTTGTGCGGAAAGCGAAAGAGATAGAAGGAACTTGCCGAAATTTAGTCTAGCTTTGCCAGACCTTCCTCCACAGCGCTGTGGAGGAGGGTCTGGCTACTCCACACAGTATTCCGGGATGGGAGAAAAACGTGCTCTTTTTTATTGGCATTTCTTTAAACCAATCACAATCGTCTTGGGCGGCGCTAAGCCACGGTGCCTCTGCAAAATAACCTCGGGAAGGAACTTGTTTTGATGGAACGTGTCTACGTTCAAAAGTAGTTTTAGTCGTGTGAGAGAAAACTCCGATTGGACAGATAGTCTAGCTAGCTGTCTGGATTTACCCTGCAGAGATCTGAGGAGTAGTTAACCATAGTCCTCAGAAATTCACCGGAGTTTAGAACGCCAACACAAGAAAGCCTAAGCTATCGGACATCCAGCTGAAAAGAGTGAAATCTTGCGGAATTTCCGGCGGCACCAGAGCAATCCCGGAAGTGGAACGTCATGGATAAAGACTACATCCATGCCAACGTAAAGGACGCATGAAAGTATGTTGGCAGTGACAGTTACGTTTCACATAACACATGCATTTCAAGCAACACAGTGCTTTGGAGATCAAAATAATCAATCCCGGAAGTGGAACGTCATGAATATAGACTATTTGGCTATCGTCCGACACACGATTTAGCATTTTAATGCATCTGCATTCATATGCAGATATCTGTTTATAGAGATTAAACAAAATCTTGTCTGGACCTTAAACACCTACAAAAACTATCAACTTGGACTGTTAAAAAATTACCCACCCGCTGAAAATGAGGTCTTGGACTGGTTATCTAATATAGGCTGCTACACTGGAACCCCAGAAATATTGGCTGTTGACCCCAGAGGCTAAATCGTTGTTGGACTGATAGCCGAGATTTAGACATTGGTCGCACAAATGGCTCAATTGATTGTATGCCATAGACTGTATATCTGAGGAAAATATATCAAAAATACCCTCATGATGATCTGTGTGCTTTTTTGTATATGTGTTGTATGTGTACATTTGGTGGCCTGTCCAGTCTGGATTTCTGACGCTCAAATAATCCAGGATCGACATATGATCATAGGATCATAAATATCATACTCTCTTATGCGTTTCATAACCATATTTGCCTGACAAAACCTCCCTGTTGTGAAGCGGTTCGAAGCTGTTTGCGGAAGCTGTTTGAGGAGGGTTTTTAAAAGGGATGAACTCTAATTCAGACACACTGTGCACACTCTTACACCAGCCCTCTGTGCTGTATACCCTGCAGCCACACCACAATATGATAATGCCCATGTGAATAGCGAGGGGAGTGGGTATGGTAAAATGATAAATTATCATAAATAAGGCCATAGCATAGGCATGAAGGAGGGGAAATCACCAGTCTAATGCACCATGGTGTGTGTGTGTGTGTGTGTGTGTGTGTGTGTGTGTGTGTGTGTGTGTGTGTGTGTGCGTGTGTCAAGGTGAACCGAGCCTCCCTACATCACAGGCCAGGACCGTTGACAAAAGGAAACAGATTGGATAGAGAGTGAGGGGTGTGCCTGGAGGAAGGCAGAGATGGACAGAATGAGGGAGGAATGGAGGGAGGAGGGGGATGAAAAGGCCGTCTCCCAGACACATATATTAACCCCTGACTCCCGACACCGGGAGTCTGATCCCTTCAGCTCGCTCGGCACAGATTTAGCGTAGCAGGACCTCCTAGCGGGGCGACAATATTAGCTTGATGCTGCCAGAGAGCGATAACATCCCCACAACGTTACACCAACGCTGACACAACTGACACTTTTGCTCATCTCGTCAGCTCACGGTTGACTTTTTTTTGTCTTATTTTTCAATTTTTGTCAAAAATAAAAATATAAGGGACAAACACTGAGTGTCGCGTTGTAACTAAAAGCTGCTCAGTGGTCCGAGTGTAAACACCTGCACAAGAATAGAGATATCAAGCCCACTCTCTGGGAGTTGCTATGGCAATCAACAACAAATCGATCAATCCCATTGGACACGCTGATGCTCGAGCTAACGCTTCATGTCCCCATTGACTGGCTCACACCACACACACACACACACACACACACACACACAGGAAGTGTGTTTTTGTGTGTACAGCTACTGAACAACAGTTATTCATAAAAACACACGATTCTAGCTCCATAGAGCTCAACAGAGACCGACCACTTTTTGAACGGCTCTGTTTCCGGAAGTGATTTTCCACGTTCAATATCTCCATTGACATTTCCTTAAATGTTTTATGAAAAGAGTTTAAAGTCTGGAACCAAGCCAACCAGCTCCTAGACAAATCTTGACCATAAAACATTTGATTCGGCGCAAAATAACATTTTGAAAATGCAAAGGTACAAGACTGTGTACAGAAACCATCATAGACTTCAATGGTAGCAGCTCGCTCTAGGCGTTTGCGGTGAACATTTCCATGGTAACAGTACAGAGTTCCACCAATCAGAGATTTCGCTGTTACACTTAGGATTGTGGGTAGTGTTGTATTTCTCCATAAGATCGCGAATAAAACATGTTGTTCTTAAAACAAAGTTGATTTTATACAGACTTGTGGCTTCTACAGAAGCAGAAACTTTCGTTTCGCAGCCTCGGAGCTCGTGGTCAGCATAAGGCAGTCAGTCTACCTTGGATGGTTTAGACATTATGGCTGATATTCAAAATCCTTATGGAGAAATAGAATGGGATTTCACTTCCGAACCTTTGAATTCTATTTGCAATGCAATGAACTGTACACAACCACACTGCAGGTTTGTGAGGAAAGGTTCTGACCGTTTCCATTGCACTACCAAAACAAACTGACTATGGCCAACAATTATAAATCAATAAGTGCTTTTAATTTAGTAAAGAACTATGCATGTGTACTGTAGCAGTGAACACACTTTTAGGTGTTTGGGTGAGATGCTCAATTTTATTTTTAATCCTGTGGAGTTTAGTTTTATTAGTGATGAATCACTTAGTATATAAACTATCGGAAAACAATCAAAATGTGACATGTGACATCTTAAAATGGTTTGTTTTTTTTGTGCAGCCAACAGCCCAAAACCAGATAGCAGATATCACAATTGTCTCTCAGACACGCCGCTGTGATGGCAGCTATTACAGTATTAGTACAGTGAGCTGATATGTTTGATGCGGGTGTCATTTGTGTGGCTTCATGCGGCGAGTCCCCCCCCCCCCCACCTCCCTCCTCACAGTGCGGTTTGGTTCCTTCCCTCAGGATCACAGTTCAGACACATAATCCACCCCGCTAATTGGCCCCCAGTGCCACAGTAGTGACTCAGATACACAGAAATACGCACACACACACACACACACACACACACACACACACACACACACACACACACACACACACACACACACACAGACAGAGGTACACTCTAAGAAATAAATCCGTAAAATAACAGAAAAGGTTATGGCAGCTCATTGCCCGAACTTTACACCATAATTAAAAAACACAGAACATTTGAAAAAAAAATTAAAAATAATGGCAAAAAACCTGACACAAACCTCGTAAAAAGTGTCACAAAGGTCGAATAAAAGCGACAAAAACATTATAAAAGACGTTTAAAATGTCGTAAAAAGTGAAAACGTGGACTTTAATCTCGCAAAAAGCAATCTCTGTGGCCGCCAAAAGTTGTCAGAGCACAAATTATGCAATTTCAAATGTGAAAAACTAAAATACAACTGTAGATCACGTTCTATGGACAATTTTTGTTAAAATATACAGTCATACAACTGTTATCACACAGATATTTCTTAGAGTGTAGATGAATAATCACACACACATATGCAAAAAAAGTCAGAATTCTGACTTTTTTTCTCAGAATTCTTTCTTTTTTTTAAACATCTAAAAATATATATTTTTAAAAAAATTTAAAAACAGTACTCAATACATTTTTTCACATGTGACCATAATCCATTCCATAGCAAAAGTGTTAAAAATTTGAAGTCTAATATTTACATGTCATAAATTATATATATTAGACATAATTAGTTTGCTTCTAAACACCAAAAAAGTATGAGATCACCGTTAAAAATTCTTGATTTCTTTTCCAAGAAACGTAGTTTCAAATTAAGAAAATAAAACCATTTTTAACACTTTATTACATGTATAACATACACTATAAACATTGTCTCAACTCTTTGTCGAAGCTCTGTGATGTTTGATGTTATGAGTAAAATACAGAAATCCGAGACTCCATGGAGATTTACAATAAATGGAAATATTCTAGATGTCTTGTGCAATACGTCCTTATAATTCAGCCTGACATATTTGTTCCATGTGTCTGTCCTCAACTGTCTTATTTTTGGTTTTAATCCAGGCTGAGTGGTAGTAATCTAACTAATAACTAAATCACAAAACTATCATTCATATTATTCAACCAGGCTGCCAGCAGACCGGCTGTATCCAACGCAGATGATCTCCTGTAATGTGAATTAATCTGAATATCTCAGGTGCCTGCTCTGATATTTCGGGACTCTTCTGTTCTACATCCTGTCACCCCCTCGCCCCCCTCCTCCTCCTCCCCCGATGGGTCAGCGTGCTGAGGGCAGCAGTTTTAGGACGTCCTGTGAGCGCATGGGTAAACCCGGCTCTATATATATGCAAATCCCATTCATTCCCCTTTTCCAGAGCGTAATTGACAATCTATGAGCGTTATTGATCGACACGAGGATGTCTCTATACACAGCTGACGGTGTGGACGTGTGTGTTTATCTGTTTATGTGTGTCTATAGAGACTTTTAATTCTGTTAAAAATAAGGGACAAAGACCCCGAGGTCATCATAAGAAACTCATCTTTAAGCTGTGTGTGTGTGTGTGTGTGTGTGTGTGTGTGTGTGTGTGTGTGTGTGTGTGTGTGTGTGTGTGCTGTGCTGTGTTTTATTTGTGGCATGTGTGTGTGTGACTGATGTGTCAGTTGGTATGTAGACAGTTGTGTATGTGTGGTATGTTTAAGTATGTGTGTGTGTGTATGTGTGTGTGTGTGTGTGTGTGTGGTGTGTGTGTGCCTGTGTGTGTGTATGTGTGTGTGTGAGTGTGCCTGTGCCTGTGCCTGTGTGTGTGTGTGTGTAGTGTGTTGTGCTGTGCCTGTGCCTGTGTGTGTGTGTGTGTGTGTGTGTGCCGCGCCTGTGCCTGTGTGTGTGTGTGTGTGTGTGTGTGCCTGTGCCTGTGTGTGTGTGTGTGTGTGTGTGTGCCTGTGCCTGTGCCTGTGTGTGTGTGTGTGTGTGTGTGTGTGTGTGTGTGTGCGTGTGCCTGTGTGTGTGTGTGTGTGTGTGTGGTATTAGCCTGATGTAAAAATAAGAGACAAAGACCCCGAGATCATCATGTGTACCTGTGTGTGTGTGTGTGTGTGCGTGTTGGTAATAAGTGAAGTGGACTTTCCTGTATGAGGAGCCTCCGTCTCCTTGTAACCTTGTTTGGACTAAGATGCCCTGTTGGCTCCTTCAGATCACAAACGTGCAGAAAGTTCCAGAAGAAAAAGGAAGAGAAAGAAGAAGGAAACCAGAGGACTGCTTCAACGTCACGTTTGGATCGGAGATACATGCAGAAGTACATTTTAGAGCCAGTATCTCAAACTTTCTATTGGACCTTACTTAACTTTGATGGCCACACAGCTCAGGATACACAATATAAATATACATTTACTTCTAGTACAGTTTGTACTTGTACTTGAGTATTTACATTGTTGAGATGTACATTTATGCCACTAAAGTGATAACAATCTTCTCTCTTTACTTCCCTATTCTTCTCTTATTTTTGTCTTTCTTACTTTGTCCATTTTTCTTTCCTTCCTTCTCTACTTCCATCTGTCCTCCTTTCCTTTGTTTATTCCTTATTTCTATCCTTCTGTCATCCCTTCTTTCCTCATCACATTTCCTTCCTTTTTTTCATCTTTCCCTCATGACGCCCCTCTCTCCTTCTGTCTTTCATCTCTCTTTTCTCTCTTTTTTCTCTTTCTTCCCTTCTCTCCTTTCTTCTGACCCCCTTTCTTTTCTTAATCTGTTCCCCCTTTTATTTAATCCTTAGTTCCGTTGTCCCCTTTTCTTGCCACGGTTCTTCCTTGTTTAATTTTTTCCTTTTCTTTTCACCTTTCTTCTGTCCTCTCTTCATATTTCTTTTCATTTTCATCCTTCCTTCCTCCTTTCCTTTCTTGTTTCCTCCTTGTTTAGCCAAACTAAAGGCATAAAATCCCCTGAAACGGCATCTTTACTTTATCTTAAATAAAACATTGAATACAAGTCTTTTTTGCTCGCAGCTGACTGTTTTTTTTTACATTGTTGTGTTGCTGATTTTAGTCTTATATCTTTATCTATGGGTAAACTATAACAGGACTATTTCTAGCTCATCAGCAGCTGCAGTAATCTTAACTGTGTGTTCAATCTTCTGTGTTTCAGGCTGTCTGCTGCCTGCCTGTACAGTAACCTGTACATATGTTAAGAGTGGTCTGTGTGAGTGTGTTGCACATCTGTGCATTTAGCACTCATCTTGCAAACCTGCCTCCTCAGCAAGAGCAGCTTCATGTAGAACTAAAAACGTAGATATTCATGCACACAACCAAAAATGTGTGTGTGTGTGTTCCCATGTGTGTGATCACATGAAGAAGAGCAGGCGATAGGTATTTACCGGCTGACCAGTGTCTCGCTGACAGATTGAGATTGGGACGCGTTCGGCACACGGAGGATTTATGGGCGCCTTGACGGCGCTTTCTTCCTAAATTACAGCCGGGCGGGGGAACAATGAGATGGCCTGGGAATCAGGTCCGACGCTCTGAACCTCCCCTGGGGTTAACAGACTCGAACTCAACCCCTCTGCACTCCATTTTCAATCGCCGCCCCCCCACCAACCAGCAACTCATCCTCTTTCCCAGCTCAGAGTCATGAGGGAGGAGGAGAAAACAATCCAGGGGGCTAAGAAAATAGCTTTTTTTTTTCTTCAAATATCTAATTTCTTTTTCCTCGCATAGAGATATGAATCAGTTTGCATTCATTCATAGAAGAAAGGCAACTATTTCCTTTTCCCTCTGCGATTCAAACTAAGACCAACAGAATTATACGTTTCCGTGATTATTATCCTAATTTCTTCAGATTTTCCATCCCGGTGCTGCCCTCACTCTGTAGAGGTCTGCTGATGCCCCCCCCCCCCTTGCAGGGCTGGAGATGGAGATGGGCCACCTTCATCGATTTCACACCCAAAGCACAGATAAAGAGGAGAAAATCAGCTGGTCCACTGTCATGTGTGACTCTGTGTTCAGTGTCTGAGGTAGAAGAGGATTTAGTAGCCCGATGAAAGGTTTGAAAAAGAGTGCATTTAAATTATGCACTCTTATGTAAATGGTTTGCATATGGAGTACAGACACGCGGTAATTCATTGTTCAAAGGTTAAACTGTTATGGCCAATTATATGATTTCATTTGCTTAAGTGGTATTAGCATATATATCTAGTTATATGTGTCTCTACAAGAGCCGACAGACCTTATTTCTAGTTACTTATTTGATAACGTATTAAGATTAATTTAGCTTACATGTTGGAAAAAAAAAGTCACGTACACAGGAGGTAGAGGTCTTCACGGGTCCTCTTGGTTCATATTGGAGGATAATAATGTGCTTTTTGGTAAACGGCTGCATTTATATAGCATAGCTTTAATCCAAAGTGCTTTAAAATAAGCCCCTCATTCACCCATTCCAACACATTCTCATGAACGGGTTCGTATGATATCCTACGAAAACCTATGCACACCAATTTGTGTGATATCCTACGAAAATTACGGCGACCGTCGGCCGATCACGCGACAACCAATCACATGACGGTTAAGTTTGGCGGTCTTCACGGTTCAATTTAGCTGATAAAAGATGACTGGGAGCCAGGTACAGAGCACCGTGAAGTTACGGTCATTTCAGCGGCTGATTCAGCTACGTTTAGCCATTCTGCGACGACGAAGTTTAGGCACCAAAATGACTAGTTAACTGCCAGTGCAAAACATAGGCGCAAGAGTCTGAGCAGGAACTGGATGATTTAAGAATGATTTAACGATTTCATTATAATTTAAAATTAAAACTTTTAGGTCAACGTTTTGGTCGTCTTTTTCGACACATTTGTCGCTTTTCTCCCGATGATTTTGGCACTTTTTTTAAGCATTTTTTTTCTCACTTTTATCCAAGTTTTTTTGGCACTTTTTCCAATGTTTTTGACGATTTTTTCAACGTTCTTTTATCTTTTCTTTTTTTTTAATGCCATAAAATTTAATACAACACCCAAATTCAATGAAAGTAGTGAATTGATAATTTACTAGTTGTATGGAACCATCCACGTTGTTTTTTTGGTTTTTTTTACAATTTGGTTGAAAGAAACCCAAATTTGTGATATAGAAACTTTTTGAAAAAAGGTCAAAATTGACGCGAGGACAACAGGAGGGTTTACAAAAAGGAGAAAAAAAAACAAGCATGAATTTGCAATACCTGCGACCACATATGTGCATGCATTCAGCCGTTCATGCATTCTCACACCGTCATAAACACGTCACCTCCATGCCACATTTCTGCCTGGGTGAGGCTCTTAAACCGACCGAAAAAGCAAGCGATATACAGCTGCAGGTCACAGCTAAAAATTAATTCATGGTACCCGCGGCCCCTTGCGGTCGTTCCCCCTCCTCTCTCCCTCCGTTCCTGTCTTCAGTTATTCTATCAAATAAAGGCCAAAAAAAAGTGAAATGAAAAATAAATTTATGCACGGCTCTTTCTGGTATCTTTTTCTCTTCTGTTTCTATTCTGGTTCGGGAGAGGGCAGACAGCTAAAATTAGACAGCAGTAATGAGAGAGAGAGAGAGAGAGAGAGAGAGAGAGAGAGAGTCAAAAAACAAAATGGACAAAGCAGAACTGAATTATATAAACAGGATCCCCAATAGTGTTCAATATATACACTGGTATATGACAAAGAGAGGGCCAGGGGGGCAGAGGGGGAAATGAAATAGGGTTTTTTTAAACAAAGAAAGAGTAAAAAAAAAAAGAGATTGAATCAAAAACTGCAAGAATATATGGAAGAGAGAGATGTAGAGTAGCACAGAGCTCAGTAGTGGAGGAGTGAGCTGCGGAAGGGGCTGTGGTGTGTGTGTGTGTGTGTGTGTGTGTGTTTTTTTTTTTTTTGGTTTTTCGTGCATGTGTGTCCGTGTTTGGGGAGGGGTGAGGGGGGGGAGCAGGTTGTTTATGGTGATCTTGTCACGTTTCGTCTCTCTGGGACAATCAGGAGATTAAGTGTTGAGGAGTGGCTGGGGAGCGGCCGCAGTCACATGCCATTACTCACTCCCTGCATCACAATTAGTGCAAATGGCGCATTACAGGGAAATTATCATCAATATGATATTAAGAGACGCTGGCTAAACCAATCAGGGGGAAAGTGCTTATCCGCTGGTAACCAAAGATGACTGTGAGGCGGCGGCGGCACACGGAGGTGACAATGACATGGCCTCTGAGCCTCGAGACGGAGAGACGGCCCCGAGATCAGGAACGAAAACAAACTGCACAAAACTCACAGGAAACGTACCTCTGCCAACACAAACTGCATGGTCCTAAAATTTGGTGTGGTGGAAAGTATTTTTGTTTTTTTATATTTTATCATTTCAGCTGGACTTGTAGGCCGTTATATTGTGGGGCAGTTTAATTTATAACAACACATCGTATTTAATAAACTACATGTGCTTTGTGTGCAAAAATCTTAATTTGTAAAGTAACTAGTAACTAAAGCTTAAAGGTCCCATGACATGCTGCTTTTTGGATGCTTTTATATAGACCTTAGTGGTCCCCTAATACTGTATCTGAAGTCTCTTTTATATAGACCTTAGTGGTCCCCTAATACTGTATCTGAAGTCTCTTTTATATAGACCTTAGTGGTCCCCTAATACTGTATCTGAAGTCTCTTTTATATAGGCCTTAGTGGTCCCCTAATACTGTATCTGAAGTCTCTTTTATATAGACCTTAGTGGTCCCCCTAATACTGTATCTGAAGTCTCTTTTAATATAGACCTTAGTGGTCCCCTAATACTGTATCTGAAGTCTCTTTTATATATAGACCTTAGTGGTCCCCTAATACTGTATCTGAAGTCTCTTTTATATAGACCTTAGTGGTCCCCTAATACTGTATCTGAAGTCTCTTTTATATAGACCTTAGTGGTCCCCTAATACTGTATCTGAAGTCTCTTTCCCGATATTCAGCCTTGGTGCAGAATTACAGCCACTAGAGCCAGTCCCACAATGAGCTTTCCTTAGGATGTGCCATTTCTGTGTCTGTAGCTATTGAGGAGGAGAGAGGGGGGGCAAGGTGGAGGGTGCCACTTTGCTCGTTTGAAAGCCATGATGTCTCTCTCTCATGGCTGCGCCAAATTCTCTGGGCGGGCAAGGCAGAGAAAGGGGAGGTAACCTTGCTCCTTATGACCTCATAAGGAGAAGATTCCAGATCGGCCCATCTGAGCTTTCATTTTCTCAAAGGCAGAGCAGGATACCCAGGGCTCGGTTTACACCTATCACCATTTCAAGCCACTGGGGGGCCATAGGCAGGCTGGGGGAACGCATATTAATGTTAAAAAACCTCATAAAGTGACATTTTCATGCCATGGGACCTTTAATGTAGTGGAGTGAAAAGACAATATTTCTCTCTGTAGCGGAAGCAGAAGTGGCATGAAAAGAAAAGCCTCAAGTAAAGTACAAGTACCTACAATTTTTACTTAAGTACAGTAGTTGAGTAAAAGTTACATAGTTACATCGCACCATAGCTTTTCTGCCAACTATCTCTAAGAGTAACATTTCTTTTTGGTGGTGAATATATTTTTGTTCCCCTTTGGGTTTAAAAGGTGTTGAGAAGCGATGTGTTTTATTCACGTTACATGGCTGTCATTAACACAGCCTGGGGCACAGTCCCCTGTAAGACTGTGTGTCGAGGTGCCTCCCATTGACGTTTCCCATCAGTTCAGGACATCATCTCACACTTACTGAGGAAATAATGATGCAACCAGGAATTATCTTTGTCAAAATTAACCTCTGCATTTCCAATGATTCAGGCGATGAAAACCAAACCCTGGGGAAAATCTCTGCCCTTCTCGTCAGTCCTGGTGGTGACACAAGGGGGTCAGCCCTATGTTCCCACATTTCTAAGATTTTTCTTAAAATTAGGCCCTATGTTCCCACAGTCCTATTTTCCCAGGGTTATGAGTAGTTAGGGTTTGGGTTATGGGTGGGGGTAAGTAGGGTTAGTTACCAGATTTAGCTAAAAGCTATATTCCATCTGTAGTCCATTGCTACTGGATAATAGGTTGGGTGTAATTGGCTACCAGATTGGGAGAAAGAGGGATAAAATCTGATACAAATTTATGAAAAAGGAAATGTGGGAACATAGGGCCTAATTTTGGAAAACAAATCTTCGAAATGTGAGAACTGTGGAAACATAAGCTGCTTTCCGACCGGAGGGATTTTTGCAGTTCCTAGAACATAAAATTCCTAGAACTACCAATTTGGGGATTTTTAAGTCCCTCTTGCTGCAGTTCCTGTAACTCTTTCAGCTCCTACTTCAGGGCAGGGTCTTTTCGCTGTTCCCTTTTCAGCATAGGGACCTAGGTCAACGAGGGTCGGGTTTCCGGTACAGACAGACCAACAACAGGACAATTTTAACAATTTTCGCCATCTTATTCATCACTAATTTCACTTCTGACAACGTTTTAGGCGAGAAATGATCTGTTTAGATTTCGAATATCGGCAGTCTTGCGAAAATCTTTGCCGAATTGACAACTTGCTTCAAAGTTTTCGGAGTTGAGAAGCTCCATGAAGTGAGGCGACAGCCAGCAGGCGACAGCCAGCAGGCGCCTGCCCCGGCCGCTAGCTCCTCGCTCGGCCATGACTGCCTCAGAGACCCCGCTGTAAGCTAGAGGTCTCTCAGACCGGTCTCGTAAATAAGAGGCTTTTATTTCGCCGTTGACGGTTCGTTTGTTTAAATATCACAACACATGTCCATCATAAGATCAACAGGAACCTGTGGTTAACTGTCTTTTCGAAATTAAACTCCACAAGCGTGCCCTGCATCTGGCCGGCCGTCACACACACACACACACACAGTCACACACACAGCAGCAGGCAGTGCAGGCAGAGGCGGTGGAGATACGTTTCTCTTCGGGAGACTTGACAAATTATTTAATTATTACAAATTATGACAAATATGTCAAATACATTAGATTTAGTATTTGGTTCATACTTGTCAGGTGTATTTGTTTTATGATTTTAACGCCGTTGCTGTGCTTGCATCACTCCCTTAGCCCTCCTACCAGTTCCTATGGCCACTTGGCCAGTGCAAATGCAATTGGAAAAAACAGTTTTGGGGGAGAGTAGTTAGTAGATCTCTTTAGAAGTGGACTTTTCCTATAACTACGTTCCTGTAACTACTTGGTCGGAAAGCGGCTATAGGGCCTAATTTTGAAAGAAATGTGGGAACATAGGGCTTTGGGAACATAGGGCTGTGGGAACATAAGCACACTCCCGGACATAAGTAGCGTCAGACAACTTTTCAGGTTATATTTATATATAACCAAATGTACAGCAACTCCGCACGTCAGTCAGGGTAAAAATAAAACTTGGATGAATTTGCTGGAATTTACAAGAGACCAATATAGAGACACAAACATGGTGCAAATTAAACACGAGTGTAGCATGTCTCAGAGTTTTCTGTCTCCTGATAAGACAGTGAAGAGAATGAAATGCTTGCTTTGCTTTTTTCGGTGAATCACCTTCGTTCACCTCACAGAATAAGAGAGACGACTGCAAATCCTCCCGTTCTAATATCAGCTGTAATTCTGCATTCCTGCGCTCATTCCCCTCACTTCTCCTCCCTCCACTCCACCCCTCTCTCCTTCATTACTTCTCCATATGTAGATAGCCGCACATTATTATTTCCCCTGCCTTATTTTGCTGACACAACACTAGCCAAATGAAGTGAGATATACGACCGGGCTTATTGGTGGAGATGGCCAATCCTCCTCTGGCCAAAACCATTAACAAAATGGACCACACTTGGTCTCCCAGCGGTTTTAAAACTGTCGTGTGTTGAGGAGGAGGCGGCTATTTTCATAGCTTAATCACATGTACAGTAGGAAATAACAAACAACGAATCAACTCAACTTTCAGTTGTCCGGAGATTTCTGCTAAGGTAGTCTGTGAAAATAAATACAACTGGACAATGAAATGTAGCCTATAATGTGCAGCTGTGACTTTATTTTCCATTATAACTAACATAACTGGGGATTCATTACAGTTTTAGTATATCTGGGTCTGAATGACAAAAAAAAAATGATTGTACCTACTGATGTGATTGCATTATAATGCCTGGTATTATTTGTGCAGCCTTTATTTTTTTTAAATATCTTCATGTTAAGATGCTTTTGGTTCCATTTATCTTTTCAATGTCTGTTACTGAGCAGGTTAGATGTTTATGAGTGTGTGTAGAGAATTAGGAACTTCGTATTCTATATCCACGACCTTCCACTTTTGGGATTGCTCCCAACTCATTTGGCAATGGCTTGAATGTAACGGACTTTCATTAATATAATGCTTCTGTCATGAATGACAACGCGTGGCGCTTTTCACATATTAATTCTTGTTAGCTGAGCGAAGACGTCTCTCCCTCAGTTTCTGTAGGTTCCTATCTTGGTCTACCGTGGTAGAGGCTTGTTCTCACGATTCCGTGGAAGTGTTGTCCAGCTCTCAGGTTTTATGTCAAAGTCTATGAGATCTCTCTTTAACACGTCCTTGAAGCGCAGTTTAGGTCTGCCTGTGTGCCGAGTTCCCTCCTCCAATACTCCATGTAGTACTGAGTGGGGAATGCGAGATCGTGGCATTCTGTTGACATGGCCTGCCCATCTTAGACGATTGAATTTCAGCCTTGAAGACAGGGTTTCAGAATGTGTGATAGTGAACAGTTCTTCATTCGTCATCTTGTCCTCCCAGTTTCTTTCCAATAATAAACTGCAGGGTTTCTTGTGTGGAAAGCACTGATTCTACTCTTTTGGGGGTGATATGTTGGCCAGGTTTCAGATCCATAAAGGAGTATACTCAGTACACATGCTTCGTACGCTCTAACTTTAGTTCGCACAGATAGATGTATATTCCTCCAGACTCGTTTGGTTAGACGACCAAAAGTAGAGGCTGCTTTTCCTAAACGTGTGGATATTTCCAGGTCTAGTGTGGTGTTGCGCATCATGGTAGGTAAACTTCTCCACATTCTCGAGAGCGATATCATTTATTGTGAAAGAGTGAGAGTCAGCAGCCTGTGACATGGTGACAGTTTTCTTCAGGCTGATGGTAAGCCCGAACTGGTCACATGATTCAGCAAATCTGTCAAGTAGGGTCTGGAGCTGTTCCGGAGATGATGCAAAGAGAGCAGCATCGTCAGCATAGAGTAGTCCTCGGATAACAAACTGCTGTGTTTTGGGTTTCGCCTTGAAGCGGGCTAAGTTGAAAAAGTTTCCATCATCTCGGGATAGTAATGAGACTCCTGTGGTGTTATGTATATCTTTGTAGGCTTTCTGGAATATATATGAAAAGTATATGCCGAAGAGTGTAGGCACCAGTACGCACCCTTGCTTTACTCCTCTCTTGATTGGGAAACTCTCAGAAACTTAAGACACTTAAGCTTTAAAAAGTGAAAAAGTGTGAATCACAAAAAAAATAAGTCAACATGACTTTTGGTTTTACACAGACATGAACAGCAATCTGGGTGAAAGTCCTGTTTGTTTGACCCATCCATCCATCAGGACCTATTCCTTATGCAGCCTTTGTTGCCCTTATACTATTTCACCTGACTTCCTCTTTAGAAGGCAGCCCTACCCGTCCTGGCTCACGACCACGTGGGTTATATACTAATTAAATAGTGCATTACTTTTCATAAGTATATGTATGAACAGTGAATGAGAACAGCCTGATCTGCTATCTACCCTAGATAATGCTAGCACAAGGTATTGCTATTGGTCAGCATTGCAGATGTCAATGTTTACCAAAGCTCAAATAGTACGCTAATATTTTCACTTACTTGAATTGCATTGCTTAACATGAGAACATCACTACAATCCCTTTTTTCTAAGATCCAGAATTTTCTACGAATTTCATCCAACACCTAATTTAATTCTGAATTATTTTTTCCATACTTGGCTGCCACTACCATGACTCTTGAACACATTGTGCAATTTCTGCCAAATGTAAACAGCATACACCCTGAGTGATGCTGTCAAATGTGATGGCATTTCACCTATGTGGTATGGCTACAGCGACCGGACTCGCTTAAAAGTTTCATACCCAGTTCATGCTCGAACAGAACCCTAATATTCTCATAGAGCATTTAGGTATTGTCGAACCACAGCCACTGTCAGTTATCGTTATTGTCTATCATTGTGTGTATTTTGATGCAGTTCCAGAGTTATATAAATCATGTTTTTTTTTTTTTTACATTTTCTATTATTAATATTACACATTCAGTGGACTGTGCAGCCTTGGTGGAGGTATTCGCTCTCTGGGGGCTTTCTAGTTTGGAATAAGAGTTTGCTGTGTGTGTGTGTGTAGGCAGGTACAGTAAACAGTGTGGGCATGTGTGTGTGGGAGAGAGAGAGAGAGAGAGAAAAAAAAAAAAAAAAAAAAAAAAAAAAAAAAAAAAAAAGAGAGGACGAGAGAGTGTGGGTGTAGGTGTGGTGCGACTGGCCCGGCTCATTTCACAGCTGTATAGAGATTAGGTGGTGGAGTGCGGTGGGGTAAGCTGTCTCTTTTATCTCATTCAAACATGTTGCTAATTCAGCAGAGAGCGGCTGCCGCGGGAGCCGGTGCCACTAAGCGCTGTATCATTCTCCCTGCCGTGAATAAACTGCTAGTCCTAATCCCCAATCAGCCGCCGTGACACGGATTATCAGCCGCAACAAGCACAGCGACCCAGCGGAGAGGAAAGGAGAGGAAAGGAGGTGAAAAGAGGAGAGAGGGAGAGGAGAGGAGAGGAGAGGAGAGAGAAGTGAGGAGAGGATGAGAGAAGTGAGGAGAGGATGAGAGGAGAGGAAAGGAGAGAGAAGAAAAGGAGGGCAAGAAGAGGGTGAGGAGAGAGAAGTGAGGAGAGTTTTTATTGGTTCTCAAAGTTCCTTTATTGGACCATTTTCAGAGAACAATCACACAAATCTAAAACAGGAAAAGAAAAGGTCAAAGGCAGGAAGAGATAAAGGGAAGGAAGAGAGGAGAAGAGAGGAGAGGAAAGGGAACTGAGAGGCCAGGGGAGAGAAAAATATAGGATGACAAGAAGGAAAGGAGCATAAAGGAGAGGAGGGAAGAGAGGAGGAGGACATGTGATGAAGGAGGTGAGAGAAAAGGAGAAGAAGGAAATAGAATAAGGGTTAGGAGAGATCAGAAGAATCACAATCACAGAAATTAAAAACATGTTGAGAAAAGAAAATGATAAAAAATAATAGGAGAGAAGAGGAGAAACGAGGATGGAAACAAGGTAAGGTGAAGAGAAGGACATGATGGGAAGAAGAAGAGAAGATCAGACTCAGGAAATGAAGGAAGAGTAGAGGCTGAGAGGAGAGTAGATGGAGAATGAGCAGAGAAAACAGGAGACGATAGGAAGAAGGAGAGGGTGAAAAGATGAAGAATAGAGGAGAGAGGAGAGGAAAAGAGTTTGGGGGAGGTTGGGGAGATAAAACAGATAGGAGGAAGAAGATTAAAAGAAAAAATTAAAGAAGTGGAGGATATAGGAGAGCGTACATAAGGAGAAGAATAATATAGAGATTGGAAAAGAGGAGAGGAGAAAAGGCAAAGATGGTAAATTAAAAGAAAGAGAAAAAGAACAGATGTAAAGCAGAAGAGAAGATCAGAGAAGAGGCATGACGAAGGCTGGAGAGGAGAGGAAGACAGGATTTAGAAAGGCAGAGGAGACAAAAGGAGAAGAGAAAAAGTGAGTATGGAAGAGGAAAGGAGAGAATGAGAGGAGTAGAGAGCTGAGGAAGAAGGAAATGATAGCAGAGAAGAGGACGGAAAGAAGGAGAGAAGAGGAAATAGGAGGGAAGAAGGAAGGAAGGAAGGAGAGATGATGAAAGGTGAGAAAGATGATTTAAAAAGGACAGGGTAGGAAACAAGAGAGGAGAAGAGAGAAGAGAGGAGGAGAGAAGGAAGGAGAGGAGACAAGATGATGAGAAGAGGTTAAATGGCAGGATTAAGGAAAGGAGAAAAGACAACAACAACAAAGGATGGAAAGAAGGCAAGCAGAGGATAAGGAGAAGAAGAAGAGCAGCAGGTCAGAGGAAAGAAGGAGAGGAGACAAGAGGGTAGGAAGAGAAGAGATGAAAAAGGAGAGGAGAGAAAATAAAAATATGAAGAGAGTGAAGGGGAGGAGAAGAAGTGGAGGACTGACAATCACTGACAATTCTTCTGAACTTTCCTCAAAGAGAAGGTACCTGAACGCCTCATGATTAGGGTTGGGCATCGTTTCGATTTCAACAATTCTGATTCAAATTCCGATCCTTCCTTTTGATTCCGCTTCTTCCGATTCTTTGAGGACTGGCGATGAAGCGGGTCACATGCTTACTTCACAGATAAGAGGGACATTTTATTATTATTATTTTGATTTAGTGGTGATTTACAGTTTTACCGGGCTTATAAATGTAAAATAAAGCCACACTTCAGAGCGCCGCTTACTGTGATCTTGCAAGACAACAGAGCCTGGAAGTACGGCAGCCGCTACGGAAACCAATACGAGTGTTTTCTTTCAAGTCTGAGCTGTCCTATACAAATAAAGGCCTAAAATGCCCAAAAAATAATCTTAAACAAAATTAACTTTGGCAGGAAACATTGTAAAGTTACTAGCCAATTTGGCCGGTGATGAATGAAGCAAATAACTGTGCTTCTGTTTGAATCGGCCAGCTGCAGAAACAATGCGACAAGTCAGTGTCGCTTTCAGTTTGGGTGGTTATGTATGTGTTTGGCTTGTAAACATAATCTTTATCGGACAACACTGCTTGTAGAACTAATCCTACATTTCCCATGAACTATTATGTCATGGGAAATGTAGGACAACTGTTGGCTACGCGTGCCGTATCGATTATGAGCTACGCTGAAACAGAGAAGATGAACGGAACGGCGCAAAACAAACCCGAGGAGCTGAAATTAAATAGTAAAGTTAGTGAAAATTGGTTAAAATCAGTAACAAATTTGGCTAGTAGAAAATCTGATTGGCTGGTAACTTGGCTGGTAAAAAATCTACTAGCCATGTTGGCTGGTGATCGAAAAAGTTAATTTAAAGCTATATTGCGCAGTTTCTGTCTCCCCCATGAGGAATTCTAAGTAATGACATCAAAACAGCGCGTCAACATGATACAAGTCTTCCGTGACAAAGCACCGCCCCTCTTACCCCTCCCCCACGTAGTTGGTAATAGCCAAGGAGGACATGGAGGATTATAAAAACATGATGGACTCTTCAGAAGAGGTCGTTATCTTCACTCGGGCTCTTGCACGGGAAAGTCAACGGAAGACACAATCTTGTGAACATAGTCATACTGAGAAATCCAGAGAGAGTTGTGTGGAGCTGATAGACTGAATTAGCTCTGTAAGCAACTCATTTGGCAACGGCTTGAATGTAACGGACGTTCATTAATATGTACATAATACCCCCAACCGGCACCGTCAGACACCGCCTACCGAGAGCCTGGACCTGTCCAAGGTTTCTACCTAAAAGGACGTTTTCCCTCACCACCCAAGGTTTCTCCCTAAAAGGGAGTTTTTCCTCGCCACTGTCACACTAAATGCTTGCACTTGGGGGAATTACTGGAGTTGTTGGCTCTTTGTAAATTATACAGTGTGGTCGAGACCTACTCTATCTGTAAAGTGTCTTGATATAAATCTTGTTATGATTTGATACTATAAATAAAATTGAATTGAATTGAATATCAAAAAGTTACGCACTAAAGCTTTGAAGCCCTGATTACAATAAAAAAAAAACGATTCCATTGGCATCGTAATTTTTAATACGATTCCCAATTGGAACCAGCTCTCGGTTCCCAATCCTACTCATCATGGATCACCATGGTTTCAGTTTGTGTGTTGTTGTCGTCCCTGTTGTCTTTGCTGCTCGGTGTTCCTGCGCGTGTGTTTGTTTAGCGGCAGATTGAATCCTGCCCGCTGGGCTACAGTCTGTACACGTGGGACACCGAGGTTCAAACAAGACCCGAGAGAGAGAGCAGGCCCTTTTACATCTGCTAACAGCTCTCCCTCCAACACGACGTCTCTCTGCCTCTGTGTGTGTGTGTGTGTGTGTGTGTGTGTGGTGTGTGTTTACTTCTGAGCTAATTGAGATCTAATTGCTGTAACATGGTGTAAAGCCCAAGCCCAAGCCGTCACCGGGGGAAATATTGCTAACAGCCAACTCCTCCCGCAGGGGATTGTGGGTAGCAGAGATGTCAGAGCTACTTAGTCTCAAAACAGAGCGTATGAAAACAAACTTTCCCCCTCTGCAGATTCAATAAACGACAACGCAGATAGACGAGCCACAACGGGGCTGTGCAATGAATTGAATTTTAATCGCGATTACAATTTTGGTTCATAATGATCACAAAAAAAAATGTATCGAGAAAAGCAATTATTTCGCACATTAAAGGTCCTATGACATGCTGCTCTTTGGATGCTTTTATATAGACCTTAGTGGTCCCCTAATACTGTATCTGAAGTCTCTTTTATATAGACCTTAGTGGTTCCCTAGTACTGTATCTGAAGTCTCTTTTATATAGACCTTAGTGGTCCCCTAATACTGTATCTGAAGTCTCTTTTATATAGACCTTAGTGGTCCCCTAATACTGTATCTGAAGTCTCTTTTATATAGACCTTAGTGGTCCCCTAATACTGTATCGGAAGTCTCTTTTATATAGACCTTAGTGGTCCCCTAATACTGTATCTGAAGTCTCTTTTATATAGACCTTAGTGGTCCCCTAATACTGTATCTGAAGTCTCTTTTATATAGACCTTAGTGGTCCCCTAATACTGTATCTGAAGTCTCTTTTATAGACACCTTAGTGGTCCCCTAATACTGTATCTGAAGTTTCTTTCCCAAAATTCAGCCTTGGTGCAGAATTACAGCCACTAGAGCCAGTCCCACAATGAGCTTTCCTTATGTGCCACTTCTCTGTTTTGTAGCTATTGAGAGAGGGGGCAAGGTGGAGGGTGTGGGTGTGGCCTTGACCAACTGCCACTTTGCTCATTTGAAAGCCATGATGTCTCTCTCTCATGGGTTGGCCAAATTCTCTGGGCGGGCAAAGCAGAGAAAGGGGAGGTAACCTTGCTTGTTATGACCTCATAACAAGCAAGATTCCAGAACGGCTCATCTGAGCTTTCATTTTCTCAAAGGCAGAGCAGGATACCCAGGGCTCGGTTTACACCTATCACCATTTCAAGCCAATTGGGTACCATAGCCAGGCTGGGGGAACGCATATTAATGTTAAAAAACCTCATAAAGCGAAATTTTCATGCCATGGGACCTTTAAAGATGCAGTATAGGTAAGACTTATAAAACTAACTTTCTATTTTTCTATATTCATATTTGCTGAAACTGACCCTATGTTTGGGTAGAACTACATGAAGGAGGTAACTTAAAAAGAAATCTGGCTCCTCTGGCACCACCTACAGCCTGTAGGGGGATTTGCAAAAATCCACCGCTCCCTGTTCAGATGCACCAATCAGGGCCAGGGGGGGGTGTCTAACTGCGTGTCAATCACTGCTCATGCACACGCATTTATTCTCCCTTGTGGGGAGAGGGGCTTAGGAGAACATTTTGGGCTTTAGCAGAAAGGGGGGAGGGACTGAGAAGTTGTCGCTGTTCAAATTCTTTGGCTAAGTCCTGGATCTTCACAATCCTACCTACAGCACCTTTAAGTTTTGCAAGTAAACTCAGTTTACTTAGTTCAAGGTGTTCACTGTTCATTTGTTTCACAGTTTCACTGTTTTTTAAGTTAAATAAATACATCTTTCAAAAAGGCAACAAGTAATTATGTTAAATAATCATGATTTCAATATTGACACAAATAATCGTGATTATGATGTCTTCCATAATCGAGCAGCCAAACGGCAGCAGTTAAAAAAAAACTGACATCCTCAAATCTGCTTCGTGTTCATCAATTTAACCCTTGTGTTGACCCGTTTTTAAAGATTTTATATCAGAAATATGGGTTTCTTTGAACAAAAATGCCCAAAAATAACATGGGTGCATGGATGTGATCTTTGCACGTAAAATTAATAGATTACTTTTATTGAATTTTGGGCATTTTATTCAATTTTATAAACCTGTTTAAATGGTTTTAAAACTGTATCCTGACTAAACTTGGACATTAACCTAAGTCTGTGATTCACTCAACATCCTTTGATCTTAACTATTAGTCAAAATAATTCATAATTTATGTTTTTTTAACTCAAAAAGTAGGTATAATGTCATATAAATTAGGTTTATTGACCATGAATTAAAAAATAAAACGTTGAAAAAAGTGACCAAAACGTTTTAAAAAGTGGCAAAAGCATAAAAAAGAGCCCAAAACACTGGAAAAAGCACAAAAAAAATCAAATTCCCTTTTGACCTGGATGGACGACAAGGACAGTCGACGGGAAGACAACACAAGGGTTAATGTCCTGTGAAATCCATCCGTCTCCTCACGTACTTTGTAGTTGTACCGCAAACTCTTTCTTCCCACGACTTTATGACGGTGTCATCCTGACGAGTGGTGATGTCTTAATAAAGCAAAGCTGCAGATTTCAATCAGGTATTGAAATAAGCCGAGCTAAGTGCTTTTATTTGCCTCAGAGGCGGATGTTGCCGCCGAAGAGAGGCGCTCATCAATGGCATGAAAAAGAGATGAGGTATTGATAAAGTTATGAAACCAATGTTTGAAAACATGCCACATCATCAGCACAGCAAGATGAGATATTAAATATACATCTTCCTTTCACAGTGATTATAGAATTACAACTCAGAGAGAGAAAGAGAGAGAGAGAGAGAGAGAGAGAGAGAGAGAGAGAGAGAGAGAGAGAGAGAGAGAGAGAGATGCAACTCCAACCATTTCATGATCCTGATGATGGTTTCTTTGGCTCTCAGTAGATGTATAGAGCCATCAGAGATAATCTTAGAGGACCACACCTTTGGTTTAGCATGTTTTAGCCATTTATTCATTACAAACCATGTTCTGCATAATTTACATCACAGTTAGCCTTTTGGCATGTCATGGTGCTGTGTTTTGGAGATCTTAATGTGTTTTTTCTGCTGTTCCAGACATACATAGACAGATAGAAGACTCAGATAGAAAACTTTGGTGAGTTCAAGCTCTGAAGTGATTTTTTTTTCTTATGTTCTTTGCTGCATTTTCAAAAATGTATTTTCTTTTTAGATTTTATTTATTTATAAATTATTAATTAAATAAATAAAAAAAAAAAAAAATTAAATTTTTTTTTTTTTTTTTTTTTTTTTTTTTTTTTTTTTTTTTTTTTTTTTTTTTTTTTTTTTTATTTTTTTTTTTTTTTTTTTAATAATATAAATTATAAAATTTTTTTTTTTTTTTTTTTTTAAAAAAAAAAAAAAAAAAAAAATATTTTTTTTTTTTTTTTTTTTTAATAAAAATTTTTTTTTTTTTTTTTTTTTTTATAAAAAAAAAAAAAAATTATTTTTTATTTAAAAAAAAAAATATATTTTTTTTTTTTTTTTTTTATTTTTGTTAAAATTTTAAAAATTTAATTTAAATATTTTTTTTTATTTTTTTATTATTATATCTTTCTTTAAAAAAAAAAAAAAAACCGTGGAAAATAGGGGTAAGTCATCTTAAAGTGCCATGGTCGAGCTGCTGCTCTGCCTGGTGCGTTCCATACAGACGCTAAAGGGTGATTTTTTTGCGTCGGTATCAGACGCTGACAACCACTGACCAGGCGTCAGTACGAGGCACCTGTATTTCTGGGTGCCCAGTGGCTAATCCAGCATTTATTTCTACTGTTGGGTGTTTTTGCTAGTTTGTGTTAAAGGTGCCCTGCCACTTGTATTTCATTACTTTGTGATAATGTCTGAAGTTCTATCATGGACTCTGTAACATTTTTTATGAAAAAAATGCCTTGGTTACCTTGTTTCAAGCCATTCTAGCGTGGTATAGAAAGCCTACAGGAAGACTCAGCTCGATTTCTGCCAGTTCTCATTAATATTCAACAAGCTAAGCTGCTTGAATCTGATTGGCTAACAGCTAGCCAATGAGAGCCTGGCTGTCAGAGTCCTTTACCCAGCCCAACTAGGCGAGCTAATGAATAGTAATGAGCTCAGGCAGTATGATGTCAGACTGACCAGCTTTTGTAATTGGCCTGATTTCTACTCGTATTTCTTTTCAGTGGCTAGAGCTGACAGAGGAGAAACATAACACAAACACATATGGACCTATGAACATATTTCAGAAAATGCAAGTAAAAACGGTTTTGTATGGCAGGGCAACTTTAAGTGTTGTTTCACAATGTAAGCGAAATAAATCACTAAGCATGTAGCAAGGGTGTAAATTTGAATTGAGAGGTAGGGGGGGACAAAAAACATTATATATTTTATAAAAACATGGGTTATTTCTTTCCGATTTGAATCCCACATCCTGCATTTCTACATACACTGAGGGACTACAGTAATACAAAATCCAGTAAATAATTAAGTTGATCATAATGATCCATTCTTCCAGAAAGAATCACACTAAATGTATAGGAAATATATGCCTTACTTTCTTTATTGTTTAAAATAGGGGCCAATCACTGAGACTTATAAATAAAATAATGAATAAACAAATTTGAAAGTTTGGGGGGGGGGGGGGAACAAAAACTGGATTTTGAAAAGGGGGGGGACATGTCCCCCCCGTCCCCAGTGGATATTACGCCCTAGCATGTTGCACAAACCTTTGCATTAGAAAAAAACGTGGCTCAACTGTCGTAATGTGATCTAAGCAGCTGAGCCATCTCCATGTCAACTGAGCAAACTCCGTCAGCTGAGGAAGACAGTGAGATGCAGTTGAAAGATCTGGATAAAGTTAGTGAGGGGACTCTGTCTTCTTGGAACTGCAGGATTTTGTTTTATTTGCACAAAGTATACATTGTTCCTATGACTATTAAGGGGATAAAACTGCCAAAACATTGTTATGGTCATTTAGTTATGGTTCTCAAACATTGAGCTGGGGATGGAAATTATGCATATGCATGTTAAAGATTACAATAACCATGCTTCACTATCCTAACGAGCATGTACCACCTGCCCCACCCTCCCCACCGCCTCATGATTGATCTATAAAAACCAACCAGTTACTACTGTCAAAGCAGATAAATCAACCAATCACATGCATGGATGTGTTTAATCACACATTAGTCTAATGCATATCTCCTGCTGTTTGGGGAGCTGCTTTTACTGCTCACACGCACATACACACACACGCGCGCACACACACACATACACTTAAACAACAGCCCAGCAGAGCAATCTTCCGCCCCATCAGTGCGTTAACTTACTAATTTACTGTGTTCTTGAAGTGGAGGAGATAGTGAGTGAACGTCCTGAGGAGGAGCTGCTCCCTCACACAGTAGGAGCTGGGAGGCCCCCTGCAGCCCCGACACACACTCCCACAGTGTCACTGTGATACACACCTTGTCTACACAGTGGAAGTCATTGTGATGAGATTATTTTGTGTGTGTTACGGAACTATCAATCCGAAATGAAAATGCAAGCTAGAATCGATATGCAAGTCAAGATCTGTTCATGCTTTTAACACCCACCCTTCCTTTTGGGCTGCTCCACCTGAATTAAAACAGATGGACCTTTGACTGTTACACGCCTGCAATGAATACTGTTGGACTGTCTGGTTGCTTTGAAGGTAGGAATATACCATATTTATGAAGTTTCGTCTGTAAACAGGTAGCCTTTTTTTTATTTATTACCACTGAAAAGACTTCATCAGTGAAGGTCCCTATGAGTACTAGCGGTCTGTGAGCAGAAATTGAGTGATAAAGGTTCAAAGCAAAGACAGTTTTACAGTCATAATTTCAGATGTTGAGCACTTAAGAAGATGAGGGTACTTGCTAGGATTTTTGGGATAACATGCTTTTATGATTTTATATTACGCTCATAACCTTCCTCCACAGCGCTGCGGAGGAGGGTCTGGCTAGTCCACCAAGCATTCCGGGATGGGAGGAAAAACGTGCTCTGGTTTATTGGCATTTCTTTAAGCCAATCACAATCGTCTTGGGCGGTGCTAAGCACAGGACGGAGCCACGGTGCCTCTGCAAAATAGCCTCGGGAAGGAACTTGTTTTGGTGGAACGTGTGTACGTTCAAAAGTTGTTGTAGTCGTCCAACAGAAAACTCCGATTGGACAGATAGTCTAGCTAGCTGTCTGGATTTACCCTGCAGAGATCTGAGGAGCAGTTAACCATAGTCCTCAGAAATCCACCGGAGTTTAAAATCCTAACACAAAGAAAGCGGAAGGTAAGAGACATCCGGCCGAAAACTGGGACATCCAGCACCGAAACTGAGGAACTGAATGGGAGGCCGGCCAACTGAAAAGAGAAGATGGGGCCTACCTTGATCAAGCTTCCCCCGACCCGGCGTCCTCAGCTTTGGCGCTGGCTAGCTCGCTCCTCTTCCTTTGTCAGCCGGTGTAGCATCCAACAGCGTTGCCTCTCTGTTGATCGTTCATTTTGTAAGCATTTAGATAGATAGAGATAGAGATATTTTATTTATCCAGAAGGAAATTAAGGTGTCTGATAGCTTATACACATCATACATACACATAGGCACACAGACATATGACATCCACGCACACATAAATACTACAAAAATACACAGGAAGATATCAATAGTGTGCCCTTACAGTAAAGTTAGGTTGTAGCATGTTTAAATGAGCAGTGTGGAAAAAATTTAGAAAAGTGCAATGGTATCATAGTGCAAGAGAGTGTCAGTGCAAGTACATTGGCAGTGCCAATTCTATATCTATTCAAGTACAACAGGCTACACAATATGTCAAAAATATAATAATCATTACTTAACTATATATCAAAAATATAATAATCATTACTTAACTATAATAATCATTACTTAACTAAAGACATGGACATAACAATAACATAACCTAATAAGGGAAATCAGTTAAATCAGGAAACGCTGACTCCCTATGTCAGTCTCCCATTCAGGCTTAACCTTTGACTTGCATATCCAATCCAATCCAATCCACTTCATTTATATAGCACGATTTTAACAAACACAAGGTTTTGCTGCACAAAAAGATAAAACAGAATAAATAAGAAGTACCCAATATAAAGATAAATGCAATAAAATTAAAATAAAATTAATTAAGTAGAATAAATAAAAAACTAAAATGCACTGCCCGCACACAATTAAAATATGCAAGTATACAGATAGTTCATGTCAACATCTAGGTGGGAATTTCAATTTTTTTGAACACGGCAGCAGTCCAATACTGTTTATCTTACTTGGCAACAAATAATACGAATCAAATCAATTATAACAAACAAAAATGTCTGTATTGTTTCAGCTAGTCCACTGTTCAAGTCACTGACAGCATGTATGGCAATACGGTTAAATTAAGCATGAGTTTTGCCATTTGAGTGTGTTCTGCTTGGTACCTTTACATTAACTTACATTGACAACAGCTCGGTGCATTTGCGTTGCGTTGATGGAGAATTTAGGCACAGGTGTCATGATGATAATCCATGTCTTCCACTGAAATATAGTTCAAGCAATACAGTTATAAACACACAACGAAATTACCCTGATAATGTCATCAACAAACTTAATGATGATAAGGCAACTGTTAACTGATTTCATGCTGTGAATGTGGATTATTAACTTTAGCCACGTAACGTCAGCAGTACTTTGTCAGGGTCATTTTATAGCCTTAGATCGGTTTCTCATGAGCACAAAATACTTTCCCGTTTGCACCAGAAGTATCTTGTGTGCACCAGAAAGTTTGTTGTGCGCACCAGAAAAAGAAAACAAATCCCCATGTCCCCTTAGGGGCCCTGTACTACATGCTCTCAAGCCTTGGCTGATTGAAAAATTGCTCCAGTTTGTTTTATGATTAGTCCAGTAATTTACTCCTAACTTACCTTCAACAAGCAGGACGCTAACACAGAACATGTGTGATGTAATGAGATGCAGTATGGATGGATGGATGAGTGTGTGTGTGTGTGTGTGTGTGTGTGTGTGTGTGTGTGTGTGTGTGTGTGTGTGTGTGTGTGTGTGTGTGTGTGTGTGTGTGTGTGCGCTCTGCTTGCTGGTTTAAACGTAACCAGGAGTGCCAGGGCAGGGACAACAGCAGATGAGAGAGGCTGAGCACCAAAGCAGCCGTGAAAATCCTCTCCACATCCTCCTCCTTCTGGAAGCAGATCCCTATGAAATGGATCATCTTTTCTTTCTGCACCTCTATATCTCATCCCATCCTCCTTAACTAACCCCTACTTATCCTCCGGTCAGTCCCTTTTGCCCAAAGTCTTACTGCCCCACAGTGGAGTTCACTTTACTTCTGGGTTTATCTCTCTCTCTCTCTCTCTCTCTCTCTCTCTGAGGCTCCAGGTGCTTCTTCGCCGGTCGCTCTCATTTTCATAAAGCGACGCCGTTGTGCAGAAAGAGAGAGTTAAACAGGTAAGTCACGGGGAGCGGGGAGAGAGATGGAGAGACAAAGGGAAAGGCGAAGGGAGAGGAAGCAAAAGTTAGTGGTCAGCAACACCGCGGGCATCATAAATCAGATTTCCCACAATCCCCTGCGGAGGGGCCCTACGCTCGGCCTTCTGTGGACACGCTCAGCGGGGCGCGGAGCATCGATTGGCGTCGCCACGCCGATGCTGACTGTGCCGGGTTTCGGAAGGGTGAGAGGGGTGAAGGGGTGAGGTGGGGGGTGGGGGGTGGGGTGTACTGTATGTGTGTTTGTGGTTGTTAGAAATCTGCCTCAGCATCAAACTAAAACAGCAAACCAAACCCAGAAAAAAAAGGGTAGGTGTGTGTGTTTGTGTGTGTTTGTGTGTTTGCGTAGGAGAATGTGCAGACTCTGGTCTAATTTCCTCCCCCATCAGCACACCCTCACTCACTTCAACACTTGCCCCTTTCTTCTTCCCAGCTCATCACAATCTTCTGCCCACTCACTCCGGGGCAAACAGGGGCGAACAAGACCTTCTTGCTGCTGCAGGTTTTGTGTTGAGAGGCCGAGATCCAGATCAAACAGCCAGAGGGCAGCTGTCGACTCCAAACACCGAGCCCTGCAGAGAAAACACAAACCAACATGTCAACTTCATCCGTCAGTATGTTTGAATAGACCTCATAGTCGTCTTTAACTCAACTCAAGTGAGAGGGATTGTGATAGTGATAGTTATAAATGCCTCCTTTTTTGGTATGCTTAGTTATAGGAACGATAAAAAAAATGACTTCATTGGAAAAGTACCTTCAATGAGAACTGTTGAGACCAAGCATTAATCTTACAAGGAGTTACAAGGACAGTTCTTGGCAGTGCAAGTTGTCTATTTTAAGAGTTTATCTGTGTTTTTTGGCACCGTTGGAAGGCACTGGTTATGTTTATGGTTATGGTTATGGTTATGGTTAGGGTTAAGGTTAAGGTTAAGGTTAGGGTTAGGTGCCTTGAAGGCAGCGGTCGCAGCGCTGCCTGGAAGGAGCAGTTGGGGGCAAAATACACCATCGAGCATTTTAAGATTTCCAGAAGAAGCAGAAGCAGAGAAGTTCCACAGTAAACACATTAAGCTGACATCTTCTCCTTTCTGAGGAAATCAGGGCTGGGTTACAAAAATAATCGATTGTCCAATAAAAATCAATCTTGGATATCAAATCGGAAATGTAATCAAATCGTGACCTTGTGAATCTGAAACGAATCGATTCGACAAAGCATTGCCGATACCCAGCCCAAGAGAAAATCTATCTATTTGTTATTCCATTACACGGTACCTGCTCAACTTGCCTCGCCTCGACTCGACTCGCCTTTTTTGGTTTTCCATTATGAAAAAAAGTCCCTGGTACCTGCCGACAGGTCCTTTTTTTAGTACCACCTCCGTCCAGGTTCCAAGCGAGTTGAGCCGATACCAAATGGTGACGTGAAAACCTGCAGACTACTGATTGGTCGGAGAGAATCGTCACTAGTCACTGCGTCATCATCGCTAGCGACAGACGGGGGTGTCCTGAACAAACTCGCCGTTTTAAATAGTTTAGCCAGCGGCGTTTGTTTTTTTTTGCTGCCTCCAGCTTCTTTTGAAACAAAATTTGTCTTCCAGCTTCTGGCAACAGCCGCATGCCGAGAGTCAAAAACAACACACCTACGACGTTCTGCGTGTGTGTCGCGTTAGGTCACGGCAGTTTCCTGCGGCATCGCTATGGCGACCAGCCACGTTCGCCTCACACATGAGGCGGTACTAAATCTGCAATGGAAAAAGGAGGACGAGGCACTGCGGCTGAGTCGAGTAGAGCCGAGCCGAGTAGAGCTGGTACTAACAGCGGGTAAAGCGCCATTTGTGGTTTGGTGAATGGACACTATAGATCTAAGATGGCCGACCGTGTCATGCAGACCCTGTCACTGCACGATGTGCAAATGTGAGTCGCGCATGCGTCACTTTGCGACGAGTGCTGACGGGAGTTGCGAATGCATCATTTTGCGACAAGTAGCCTACAAGATGCTAACGGCTTTTTGAGCTAACGTTAGCAATCAAACAATCATAGATAGCTAAAACGTTTTTGAAATGACTGCTGCTGCTGGTTACAAGTTAGCAATCAAACACAACAAAGGCTGTCACTTGAATGGCGTTTTGAGCTAATGTTAGCAATCTAACAATCATAGATAGCTAAAACGTTTTTGAAATGATTTCCATCTTCTGTTATTGTTTGTAATGAGAAAAGTTTATTATTGCATGGATTTCACAAATTTCGTTATGCCATAAACCGTTGAAACTCACTGCGCTCGACTCACATCGAGCAGTGACAGACCCAAAAGTCTTTAGGTTTGTATCCAATCAATTCCAGCTGATCACCTCAGCAGGTGAGCTTGAGCATCTTCTCCTTTCTGATATGTGAACTTCTCCACCTCAGCCAAGAGGGAAAACTGTTCTGTGCCAAATTGAAGCTTTTTGATTTATTTATTTCTGGCATTCCTTCTCAGGCTTTTTTTTACGTGAAAATGTGCATATCACTCCATTTCTGCTGCCAGAAACAATGTGAAGGAGCTGCATGGGCCTTCCCCACATCTCTCCTCCTCGACTACTTCTTCTTCTTCTTCCATCCCTCCCTCACCTTCCTTCCCTCTTTCTTTCTCTCACTCTCTTTCATAAATTTCATTAACACAGAAATCCCATTAGCTCCCTCTCTGGCCCTGCCTCTCAGGGTTAACAACTTTGCTTAGCCATGTAAATTCAGAGCTTAGTCAGGCCGATTCTCCACACAGCCACCGCCGGATGCACGCTGTCCTCGCCGCATTTAACGCTATCTTTGGTTATGTTCATGTGTGTAAAAAAAAATGTGTTTGTGTGTGTGTGCGCACGTTGGGCTCAGGATGTGAGGTCTGTGTAAACCTCCTCCAGCAGATAATCTGGATAGTGTGAGTGTGTGTATGTGTGTGTGCATCTCCATATCATATACATACTGTACATATTCTCAGGGTCTGGTGTATGAAGTGGAGGCGGATGGACACTTATCTCCCGTGGGCAGGACCGAGGCGTCTCAGCGCTGGCCCCACTCGGCCCTCCTCCTCCTCCCCAGCAGCCCTCCTCTGACCTCCCCCTTCCCTCTGTGAGGCTTCCACACACAAACCCGGGGAAGATTTACTCCACGTTGGCACACCACCGTCGGCTCGCTGGCTCCCAAACAAAAGTGAAGCAGCTTAAAGTGATATTTCACTTCAGGGGAACATTTTATTCTCTCTGTTTTTACACAGGTATGTCCAGGAATGGACTGCTGCCGTGTTTGAGTTTCTTTTATTTATTTTTTCTTACTCACTTATGGGCTATAAACAGAAACATATGTTTTTATGTGGGTCAGTTGTTGTGTTCTAATAAGTTTTTTTTTTTCAAGTTTTGCTTCTACCTCTAGGTTTTTAAAGATTCTTCAGGTTGGAGAAACAGTTGAAAATCTTATGATGATCCATACATTTCCTAAATTACTTCATGCAAACTGTTCAACAATGCTCATAGTTCTGTTGTCTCTCCCTAAAATGTTGAGAATGTGCTACAGTGGCAAAAAGAATTGAGTGCAGGTTTCCAGCTGGTGCATTTAGTTCAAAGATCTCTGGCTCCATAGAGGATTTGACCCATGACAAGGAAACATGTCAATAACGTTTGAGGGTCAGAGTTCAAGTGGCATAAACCTGTATGCTCCATCATAAAACACATCTCTGCATTCATCTCTACAGCAGGGTTCCGATGCACTTCCTGCCTCGAGCGAGCCGAGCGACAGGGGACGACGTCTTCGGGCGGTCATCTGTGACTCCGAGCTGCCCCTTTTCACCGCTCGCTCTCAGGTGCTGTTTTCACTCTATTTTTGGAGCAGGCTGCTCAATGGTTTCCTGATTGATCGTGATCCGGATCAATGGCTGGCAGTGGCTGGACTCCTGTCCCAATACTGGATCTATAGCGTCTTCCTCCCTGCAGCCTGCGCTGCTTCCTTCCTCGTCTGGGGCTGAAAGAGGTTTATCAATGAAGTTCAGCTCCCACTCCTCTGTCTACACACTCCAGCCGTTTCCTGACCCAGTCAATGTCCTGTCTGTCTCCTGACACACATGGTCCCTAAATAATGATCCATTGGTGAAAAGTTGCACCAACAAAGAACCTTGCCCACTGCATTCAAATAATCTTCAAAGGGTCAACAATGAAATGACAAACAAACACATGTTCTTACTTTAAGCCATGTCTGGTCATGCAGATAGTTTCTGTCACCACCTGAACAGGAAAGAAACAGGAAATGCACCTCGGCCCTCTTTGTTTGGAATAACGCCACTCGTACACTTTATGTTCTAATTGTATCTTTTGGTCAAATCATGTAGCCGTGTCAGATTTTGCAGGATTGAAGATGATGTGCATGTGCAACTGTGACTTCAATTTGTTTAGAATTGCATAATTTATTGATTGATTTATTGATTTATAGTTATGTGTCAGATAGACCAGACCTGGAAGCATTTGGAAACCATTTTTAGAATACCTTTTTACAACTGTAGCAGTAGTTGTTGTGCCCTAAACTGTCCCTGCTTTGTATATTTATTGGACATTTGTTTTCTGTATAGTATATTTTATGGTATTTGTAACACGAAAATCCATCTTGTCAGGCTTCAAGTAATGCATTTATGTAACTACCAGCAAACTGCACCCATCATCGCCTGATTAGGAGCTACTGGCAGCTACGGGGCGTGGTTTAGGTGTGTGTGACGGCCGCGGCTGTTTGCTCAAAACAACAATGGCGGACAAGATCGACAAATGGTTCATCCATTAATCTACCAGGTATTTTTTTGAAAGTGCCTGCCCTTCTCAGATGGTCCTGTGTAACAACCCATCTGGCGTCAGGTTATCATAGTTTAGGAGTTGAGTATCCACTCACTGGATTATACAGAAGCTCCCAAATGGTACTGGACTGAAACAGGCAACTCCTATTCACTACACTTTGCTTAAACCTACATCCTGGACTACACACCTGCCCATTGCACATACTACACATACTTTTTACATTCTGCACTATGCAATTCTGCTTCTATTTTTCTTATGTTAAAGGTCCAAAATGTAATATATTTACTGTAGTAAATCCAAAAATGACCCCAATGCGTCATTAGATATTAAGGAAACATGCTAAGTTGAAATACTATCTTTTCTGACAACAATGCTAATGCCAGTATTTTCTCCTTTTGAAATTTCCCTTCCGTGACGGAATTTCGGTTTGTGTTTTGGCCTGTGTGTTGTTATCAACTGCCCAGTTTGACAGCCAGGCCGGGTTGCCAGATTTACTGTATCTGTAAAAACATAAACCCAGCGCGCTACAGCTGTAACGTTAGTACAGCCATGAAAGCAGCAAAGAAACGAACAGGATCAACGGAGATAGATTCTAGTTGCGTGACCAGAGACGTAACAACCCCCTGGTAAATATTGGAGATGTATTTGAAAGATGGAAACAGCTTACAGCCCAAAAGGATGCCGAGATGGCTAATTTCCTCCTGAACAGGTAAGCACTAGCTTCAGGCTAATTTATCACAGCCACAAGGGACGGGCATTTTATGTAATTCCAACATTTGTGTACTCACATTGAATTATTAGGTAGAGTACCCGAGTTGGTTACTCACAAAAACAATTGAGACACAGCCAGTAAAGTGATTCTGACTGGTCCTGGCTAAATCCGCTATGCTAACCCTGCTAACTGCTAACGTTACCGGAGAACCGGGCAAGCGGTCCACAGCTGTTTACAACGTGTAACGTTGTTCAGTGTCTCGTATCCGACAACGGTGAGTTTTTTTAAGCCAAGAGAGGGGGGGGCTGTAAATTGGGAAGAGAGGACTGTGAGTTTGCAGTGTGTTTAGCGATTGTTGCCGTAATTCTAAGTCAATAAAGTGTGTTCAGTCAGGTGAAAAGGACGGCAAGGTAGTGTTACTTTTAGTGGTTCCTACTGTAGCTAATTCTAAGCCGATGAAGTGTGTCTGTCCGTTGGATGCAGAGGACGGCGAGGTTTCTGTGTTTTTAGCGGTTTCTACCATAATTCTAAGCCGAAAAAGTGTGTGTGTCAGTTGGGTAGAGAGCTCCGCGTGAGCACAGGCTTTTATGACTTTCAATAGCCAGCATCTAACGTTAGCTACTCTGCTGTGCTGTGAAGTTATGTCTGGCAATGTGAGACAAGCGTCTAGCAACATTGTTGTGGATGCTGCGGTCTCAGCCTGGCAACCTCGAGACAACTCTCTCCAGTATTTTTAATTTGTACTACAGTATCTATTTTAAACACTAACTGTCAGTGTTACATATTGCACCTTTAAACAGCTATTTTGTTATTATTTCATATCAATGTATGATATGTTTGTTTATGTATGCACCAACCACCAAGGCAAATTCTAATTCATGGATTCTGTTTCTGTTTCTGATTATTTGTCATAGATGTGGCATAAATGGCCACATGGTGTCGCTGCCCATAGCAACAACTGACAATTCCTCCTTTGCCCATTGGATAACTTTTGACCAAATTTCACTGAACCCTGTGAGGTACTTTTTAAATATCTTGCGAAGAAATAGAACAAATATACAGAATTGAAAATATAACCTTCTGGGCGAAGGTAACTAAATCTACATATATATACACAATCATACCTGCACACTTGGTTGTCACACTGCAGTTGGCTAGGGCAGCGGGGAGCAAGGGTGGGAGGGGTTTGTTCACCCACTGTGAAAGCACTTTGGACATCCCTAGGATGAGCAAGGACTGTCAAATCCGTCCTGACGGCATTGCGGCTTTCCTCTGTGGGATCAGGCCTGGATGAGAGCCGGCTGCAGAGGCCCAAAGCCGGGGATTCAGGCCAGCGACTAGCCAGTGGAGCTCGGCTGTCAGTCAGAGCGGGCAGAGGGACTGAAACTCTTCAAACAGCTTCCACGGGATCAAGAAGACCACTCTCCCCAGCTTAGAGGGAGGCTGCTGGAGACACAGATTTGAGAGGAGAAATAAAAGGACGTCACGTGAGACTGAAGTCCAGAATCAGGCCTCAGACTTTGAGCTTTGAGCTCTTGTTTGGGGATAAAGAACAAAACAAGTTATTAGGTTTAGACAAAGATTATGTTCCTGTACAGAAGGGCGATGATAAGACACATAAACAAAGAGGTGATCAAGAAATGGATAAGGTTTGATATTTATTACAGAGTGCTTCGACTGATATTGACCCGCTGTCTGTTTTTACATCCACTGTTTGACCAAGTCAGAGATATCACACACAGACCCCACACACACGTCACAGAAAACAGAGCTCTGATCAAAATAATCACACAGACTGACAACCGCACCCCACTCACACAAACACACACACACACACACACACACACACACACACACGTCACAGAACACTCTGCTCTGATCAAAACACTGGTTGAATTACAAGCACACAGACTGACAAACACACACACACCCCCCACACACACACACACACACACAGTGAAATGCAGATGATCAGTGCACTCAAACTGGGTGCAGTGACACTGGTCTTAAGTGGACCTGTGTGGGACAGCACGGACATGAATAAGTGATGTCAATAAAATCAGAGCATGGAGAGTATCAGGGAGCTCTATATATTACTGTATTTACACACAGAGGCTCTGAACTGGTGTGTTTTATGTGTATAACTGTATATATTACGAATATTAAAAAAAACGTGAAAATGGCTCACAAATAGCCAATAATACAAAATTTGCAGGTGAAAATTGGATTTACAAATACAGGTTTTTCAATGGAAGCACTTGGTAGTGTAACCAATTCTTTTGATAGGCCAATGTCCACTCAAGGCTTATTACTAGCTTGTCCTGGAGCTTTTGACCATCACATGATCGGAGTGTTCTCTGAGCCCTTTAGGACTTCCATGTAATCTTAAAAGTTGAACCATATAAAGCTTCGAAAGCACCAGAACAAACAAGAAAGTGGAACGCGTTCTTAACTTGTGAAAAAAAAGGGGTTTGATATTATACAAATCCTATGGATTATATATGTAAACCTATCTGCTTCTTTCATAAAAATACAGGTATTTTTTTGTTAAAATCTGACTGATGATGAGACTTTATAGATACACATTGTAAACAAAGCTTGTAGCTGTCTTTCATGTCCTTCATTACAGAATACATTGGTAAAGCCTCGGAGGAGAGCACAGGCTGGAAATCCCAGCAACTTGACCTTTGACCTGTCCCAGCGCTCAGAGGGTTGACGGGAGAAATGGGTGCATGAAGAGGGGAAGAAAGAGTCGGGGGGATGGGAGGGGAGGGGGTGAGGGGAGTTTAATTTTTCAATAGGACTCTCAAGGACACACGGCGGGCCACCCAGCAGCTCCACTCACCTGAAAGAATGTGCTCAGAGACCAAAAAAGGAAGCAGGTGTCCTCTTCACACATCTGCACATTTGTTCGTCTTTCCTTGAACAGATTTGAAATATCACAGAGCGGTTTCAGAGCTGTGGAAAAGCAAAGGGTTTTTCTTAGAAAGATCACAAAAGAATTGAAAAGGATAGTTTATTTATTCGTTCTCTGAGGCGTACCCAAAGGAGCTGAAATCAAAGGACACACACACACACACAGATGCAAAAACACACACACACACACACACACACACACACACACAGACAAAGCTTCCTCTTCCTCCCTGGGTAGCTGTTAGCAGAGTTTCATATGTGTGGAGATGCTCCCAGCAGAGGCAGCGGGAGAAGAGTCTGGGGTCTGCCACTCACAGCAGAGATCACCACAGTGAAATATTTATATCAGAGACACACAAGGCCCTGTGTGTGTGTGTGTGTGTGTGTGTGTGTGTGTGTGTGTGTGTGTGTGTGTGTGTGTGTGTGTGTGTGTGTGTGTGTGTGTGTGTGTGTGTGTGTGTGTGGTGCAGAGAGGATGTTCTGTGGAGGAGCACTTAAGTGAATACATGTTGAATGAGCGAAGTACATGTGTAACTGTAAAACAACAACAGTCATGTGCTGTGTTTACTGTGTGATGCTCCATGTTTGTTCCGATGGAGGCTAAGGTTGTTGTTTTTTTTCAACCTTAATTTATTCAGGGAAAGGGCGCCCGGATAGCTCAGTTGGTAGAGCAGGCGCCCATATATAGCGGTTTACTCCTCGACGCAAGCGGGCCCAGGTTCGACTCCGACCTGCTGCCCTTTGCTGCATGTCATTCCCCCCTCTCTCTTCCCTTTCATGTCTTCATCTGTCCTGTCAAAAATAAAGGCCCAAAAAATAATCTTAAAAAAAAAAAAATATATATATATATATATATATATACATATTCAGGTATAAGGTTTTGTGGAGAAGAAACCTCACTTTTGCTCAAGATCACATTCACACCTGGAAGCTGCCCAGTACAACCTATCTAGCCTATCTATCTATCCATCCATCCATCCAGTCATTTATCTATCCATTGATCAGCCCATTCCTTCATCATTCACCCTTCCTTCCGTCATCCATCCATCCATCCATCTATTTATCCATTCATCAATGATTGCATCATCCATACATTTATGTGTCCATATTTCTGTCTATCCATGTTTGTCCTTCGTTTAACCTACACATCTATCCATCCATTAGTCCATGCGTCCATCCATCCATCCATCCATCCACCTAGACAACTATCACACATCACTCATCTGTTTACCATTCCATTTGACCATTAACACTGGGAACACACCGCCCGTGTGAGTGCCGCGTAGTAAATAAGTGCCTGATCGTGTGCCTGGCCTTTCACACTGGACGTATATCTCTACGCACGGGCACAAAGCGATCCTTCTCTCTCTCTTACTCCCTCTCTCCCTCCCTCTCTCTCTCCCTCTCTCTCTCCCTCTCTCTCCCCGATAGAAAGAGACAGGATGAGTGTGGAAAACTGTGGTAATTGTAGCCTGTATGTGGCTGTGTATGTGTGTGTGCGTGCGTGCGTGTGAGGGCGTGCGTGCGTGTGTCACTCTCTCTGTCCGTCCGTCGCTCTCGCTCTCCGTGTGCCTGATCGCGTGTCTCGCTGTGAGAAGTCAAGACAGCCAAAATCACCGTAAACCTGGCTGTTTTATTTTGGTAAAATAACCGGCTGCACTGTGGTCTTCCTGTATGTGATTACCTGCCTGGCTCGACACATACGCTCGCGTATCGTGTAAAAAATAGAGGAGACGCAAAAACTACGCGGGCATTACGCGGACGCCACGCGCCCGGTGTGGCCGGACAGATTGGATAACATGGGCGCCGAAATAAAAAATAGCTGCGCTACAGTGCTATACGCGCCTCTTTAACTGCGGTGTGTTCCCGGTGTCATCCAGTCTTTCTTCCAGGTTAGAACATGAGTAAGATACAATGACTTGAGACTCCACTTGATACTTCTGATCCTCAATATCCTTCCAAGATGTGTTACTCATACATTTGGTGGACCCATTTAGATATTTTTGTATCATAACTTCTGTCAGATTCAAAGAGGCACACGTGCACACAAATCAGGCCACCAGAATTGAAATAATAACTTCCCCCGCGTCGTTTGACACAATGAAAGAATGTAAAACATGCTTTTCGGGGGAGGCAAAGTGAGCGCAACATTTTTCCCCACATGCAGCCCCGTCAGATTAGATTAGGATTAGACTGAAGCAAACAGGATGTCATTCTGTGTTAATCTCCCCTAAACTCAGTTTAGCTCTACCACAGCTGACAGCTGAGGCCCATTTGGTCTGAGAGATGGCCGGTCGCTGCTGACATTATCAACCTCGCCTCTCCTTCCAAACACACTCAACACACACACACACACACACACACACACACACACACACACACACACACACACACACACACACACACACACACACACACACACACACAGTTTACAGAGTTGGGAAAGCCTGGAAGGAACATAGTGAAGCTGGCAGCCACCTGAGAGAGTTGATCCACACAAATGCCTCCGTCAGCAACTTCCTCAGAGCTTTTTAGCCACTTTCCTCCTCTAATTCAGCTCCTCGTCATGGCCCGGGTTCACAGTGTTCCACTCCAGACGTGTTTTGGGTTTGACGTCCCTGAGGTCTGAGGAGAAAAGCTACGCATGAGTCCCTCCAGGTGAGACGGAGGGAAGTGGAGGAGCGGGAGGGAGGCAGCCTGATTTCTATCGACCCCCATATCTTACCCACATACAGTACCTCTCCTGTCTTCTCTCCTTCGTCCCTCTATGTTTGGTCCAACATCACCTCCACACACACCCCCTCGTCCAATGACAGGGGGGGGTCCAGACTGATTGACAGGTGGCTCATCAGGAGGGACGTGTTCAGCCTATTGAAATCTACTTATTATCAATAATTCACGGACGCACCTCTCTCACTCTCTCAGTCCTACAGCAGCGTGGCAGGTAGAGGCTGAACGAGTTACTCAGGACACACAAACAAACAACACACTCACACTGTACGTGCACACATTTGTACTCTCTTTGGCATCATCCTTTCCTTAACCCAGACATTACGCATGGGACCATTGCGACTGCATGGCTTCCTTTTCTGCCCTCATTTATCCCCATTAAAATTTCTAATTTCCAAAGGACTCAAGCTCAGATATCTAAACAACAGAAATAGAAGGGGTAGGAAGAGATAATCGATTCATGTAGGCTATGTATCCTGATGTTTTTGGCAACAATTTTTAAAATCGATTCTGCGATTTCTTTCCCACAGAATACTTTTTTTTTTTCTTTTTACCAATGATTTACCTACATATTTTTGGTTTTTACGGTAATGCCAACGGCAACTACATCATATCCTTTTCCAGAAAAACATACCGAAAGCAAAAAAGTCCATGTTTTGTACTTCTTTACAAATGAAATAAATGTCAGAGTGACTGACTGACATGTGATGTGCATTCTTTTTAGAAAACAATACATTTTTAGAAATGCCTCATGATATATTGTCTGTAGAAGTGTATTATTCAACTTAAGAATTGAATCCCAGCCCTATAAAAAAGTGAGTAGCATGTTAGACATTAAACTGTAAATGAATAGGAGTAGCTGCAAGACATTAAGAAAGTCTGACTTTAAAAAAGAAAACATGAAGAGATAACGTTCCCAGCTCCAAACCTCCTTCTCCTCCCATTACATCCCCACTGGGCTAATAAAAGGATTTCCAGCTTTGTGTAGAATGGAGGACATCTCCTGTTCCCTTTGATGCCTCTATTGAACACTTCTTATTCTCCGAGGTGAGCTAAACGCCTCCTCTCTCCTCCTCCTTCCATCATTTCCTACCTCTTAGCTTCCTATTAACCCTTCCAAACCTGGCCCCAGTCCGCCCAAATCCGGGCTCTGGAGGAGACAGGCTGAAATGAATAAGGGGGCCGAGGAGGGTCAGCAGAAAGGCATGATGGGACTTATCACGGAGCACACATGGGAGTTGTGGGGGATTTGAGCGGGAGCGTAGCAGACACAGGAATGGATCAGCCTGTGACATCATTAACCACGGGGAGCTTCCATCCGCTTGGATTTCTGGGATTTCTGTAAGCCAGGCGGTGAAGGGTTGGGAGAGGCCGACTGGTCCAAGGGAGAAAGTGGCGATCGGCCCGAAAAGCTGATATTGTGATTGAATTTGAAATTAAAAAATGAAAGTTGGAGATAGTCATAGTGAGCCACAGACTAGAGTTTTTTTTTTTCCGGTCTTCTTTGTTCCATCTTTTTCTTCTCCATACCGTATCATCAGAAAAAAATGTATTTGAAATATCGTACACAAACATTCACAACATTCACAGGATGTGAGTGTGCAGCGCCGGCAGAGTTTGGAAGTGTCAGTGGAGAGGTTTGTCTCTGTCAGCAGGTCTGGCTGCTTGATGGTCGCACTTTGTCGAGGTGTTGTTTTTTCTCCCTTCGTTAGACTCGGCGTTAATTACTAATCTCACGGTCCAGCGCAGGACACTTGTGCTAACGTTAACTCTCTCGCACTAATGAGGGGGAAACCAGACAAACAGAGGGGATTTACAGCACAACACAGGCGCACTATTTCGCTGTCACACTCACTAAAACAGACACACAAACACTCGGAAAAAGAGGAGCCAGAAGCTTCGAGGAAAGATGAGTGTATATACTTCAAACCAACTCATTTGTTGTGTGCATACACCCAAAAATACACATATGTGTGCATATGCAAATGTAACTGGGTACAGATTTGTGTTTTGCCTTTACTTTTATTTGTCTTTTACTTAGTTCTTACTTTTTCTTTGTTATTTTGTGACTTGATCTACAAATAAATGTTCTTATTAGACTATTATTGTAAGAGTGCACAAGCTCAACAACTCTTACACTTAAGAGAGAAAATCACTCCATGCCTGTTCCTACTGTACAGTGCACACACACACACACAGCACAAGCAGCAGCATGCTAAAATGCTAAACCAGCAAAATTTCTGCCCCCATGCCAGATGCAGCATCACACCCCACACACACACACACACACACACACACACACGCACAAATACATTTGTTCTTCTACACTTTTGAGGAGCCTCGTTGAATGATAATGAATCTCATATCGCCAAAAGTTAGACTTGTTCTAGCTAACTTAAAAAAGTCTTAACCCTCAAATGGCAATTTGAAAAGGTGAGGACCAGACAAAATGTACTTTCTTTCATAAGCTCGCAGTCGGGCAGGGGGCAAAGGGCAAAAGGATCTGACTTTAAAAAAAAAAAAAAAACTTCCCATCTACACTTCCCAAAATATCCTCACTTTTCAAAAATTGCAAAAAGATTTTGTTGCAAAATGTAGTCACCTTTTTAAAAATGTCCTTGACTCCCTGAAATGCCCTTAGTCACCAAAATGTCCTCACTCTCAAGGTCTAAAACTCAAATTTGTCCTCACAAAGACAGAAACACACATACACGCACACACACACACACACACACACACGCACATGCGCACACACACACACACACACACACACACACACACACACACCTTCCCCATCCTGCTTCGGTGTGCTGCCCCCTGAGGGACGCCACAATTAATGACCCTACTGATGAGTGCTGGTGGAGCAGGCAGCGTCCTCTGCGTACATCATGACCGAGGTGAGCTGTGTGTGTGTGTGTGTGTGTGTGTGTGTGTGATCAGGATGGTGCATATAGAGGAGCTGAAGGAGGCTCCTCAGGGCCCAAGTGATGTCACATAGCACCACAGTGCGACAGCTCGCGCATGTGTGTGTCGTCCAAACTTTAGTTGCTCGTTTCCCAGCGCCAGGCGAAGGGCGTGCATCGACGGGCCGGGTGTGTGTTTTTGCTGAGGTGTGTGTGTGTGTGTGTGTGTGTGTGTGTGTGTGTGTGTGTGTGTGTTGTGTGTTGTGGCTGTGTGTGGTGTGTGTGTGTGTGTGTGTGTGTGGGCGTGTGTGTGTGTGTGTGTGTGTGTGTGTGTGTGTGTGGACGTACGTGTGTGTCAGAGGCAGACGCAGCATTTTAAAGCTCGGGCTTCAGCACAAAGAGAGCTGCGATAGCTAACAATCAGCGCTTTAGCTGAAGCATCCAGCTCTGAGGGGGGGGGGGGGTGTTGGGCTGCTTCCCCCCCGCCCGAGAGCTCCCTGCCCACCCCGCATCCCCGCTACCCCCCCTATGGCCCTGTAGCCTGGCAGGGTGATGAAGGAGAAGCTGTCGATAGAAAAAACAGGCCACGCAGGGGTTCAAACAAACTGCTGTTAGAGACACAAACTAACAAGCCTCAGGCCAAGGCCTCTTCTTCATCTCTCTTCTTCTCTGGTCTTCTTCTTCTCTGGTCTTCAACGTCTGCTTTCTAGTTGCTCAAAGGGTCCTTTAATCATGCACGTCACGGATTCCACTCTCTTCAGCACTTTGTGCGTTTGATTACACCTGTTTATGTGCTGGTGATGTTGTTTGCTCAGCCACTCTGTGTGTGTGTGTGTGTGTGTGTGTGTGTGTGTGTGTGTGTGTGTGTGTGTTTGCGCGCGTTCATGACGCCGGTGTGTATGTGTGTGTGTGGGTTCTCTTAAACCAACCTGCTGACACAAGGTCTGTCCAGTTTAGATACCGAGCACCGAGGGCATTTCTGAACTCCAAACTCTCCTCCATTTCTTCAGAGTTTACACTGACATAAGCGCTCACATTTACACTCCCGCTCGGCTCCTTCATGTACACACATCGCCTCGCTGTGTGTTTTAGCTGCAGGCTGGACTGACATTACACATCAGGGCGGAATCCAGATTTTTGCAAAAAAGACACAAGCGACAAGCTGCTGGGTCAAACTCAGCTCATTTCTCATTTCCCTTTGAGAATGTGAAGCCAGTAAGGACAGACTATCTGGTCTAATATATGACAAATACATATGACAACACATGTTGAATCAGAAATTGTCATCCTGTTTTACCTCTAATCCTGCTGTGGGTATGCTTCTATTTCTGCAAAAATATTAAAGAATATGTTCAGTTTATTACAACTTCGGTCATATGTGTGTGGCTTAGGTCCTTTTATATATTAGCAATACTGGTATTGTACTCAGCAAAGTAATTGATCAATTCTGGGAACACAGCGACATCACTAAAAGTCAAACAGGGTAAGAAACACAAGCCAGCAGGTGATCTGACCTGACATTTTACAAATACACTTCTGTTAAACTGTGGTGAGGTTCATGGTATCAGTAGCAGATATGGTTGGTGGAGGATTATTACATGCAGATTATTATTTTAGGTGGTTTAGCCCAGTCTGCAGACTGCAGTCTTCGGGGCTGCAACACATTCTTACTCCCAACTCAAATACTGATCCTGGGTCAGGACCCCTAGACGTAAATTTTTGGCGCTATGGGTATGCCTTTGGCGTCCGATTCCAACATGCAAGGGAAAAACATATAGTTAGGGTTAGGAAAAGATTGTGGGTGGGGTTCAAATATTTATATTTCAGTGACACGCGGGACACGGACCCCGATCCTCCTGGGTGAAAGTCCCCACAGACAGCACAGACATCGGTTACAACCGTCGGGAGACGCACGCATGTGATGAGGACAGGACATAGTTTAGTCTCGTACAGTTCTTTAGTGCGCTCGCATAACTGCAGTGTGAAAGCCCCCTAATTTGGCTGTGCAAGAAGCAGCATGGTGCAAGATATGTTAGGGTTAGCATCCAAAGTCCTTTATTAGCTTCTTGTAGATAACGTTGGTTTTGAATGAATAACTTTTGGAAGGTGTTTGTCGTTTGCCACACAGACTTTGTAGCAGTGATTTGATGATAGAAGTATAAAGGGTCCTGTGTATGTGTGATGAGGAGGAGGGAGAGGAGAGGAGTGGCGGTCAGTCGTGTTCCCAGTCGGCTTACAGGGGAGGGCGTTGGCGCCCTGAACTCGGGATGAAGGAGCTAGCGAGTGTCCCCTGCAGCATGTTGTCATGCAGGCCTGACTGTCCTGTGACCTTAGATGCTGCCCATGATTAGTTTTTATGAGGTCTAATGAATGCTTATGCATTCTCCGACCCGCTCTGATTAATATTGATGAGATCTCAGGACTGCTGACATGCACCTTTCCAGTAAGGCTTGATTATGACCCGTGCATGTTAACATACACCGAGGGACGGTCAGGTGTGGACTTTCAGCCTGAACATCCCAACACTGTATGATAAGTCGTGGTGATATCACAGTGCAGATTAGGGCTGCACGATATAAGGTAAATACCTTATTGCAATTATTTAGACTGATATTCTGATTGCGATATGATTCACGATGATGGAGGAAATTATCATTTTTGTATTTTTATTGTAATTTTCATAAAAATAAAAAAATACATTTAAAAAATGTAAATGATTTTAGTGGGATTTTTGCGAGGATCTGTACCAGACAAAGATTTGTTTTCTTTAGTCTATAGGATATGATTTATAGGCCTGGACATCTCTGCGGCATCACAATATTAAATTTAGAATGGTTTGACACCTATTTTGCCTTTACCAAATATTGTGTCCCCCCCTGTGATTTGGATATTGCACTAGTCCATATTGCGATTTCACCTCCTCTGGTAAACTTTGAAAAAATTGTATTTTGCACAACTACATGTAAACGGGAATATTAGTGGAATATTCGCTTTCATTAGCCATGTAAACAGCTTAGTCGGAATTTCGTCTTTTTTGTAATAAGGGCAAAACCCGGGATATTATGTGCATGTAAACGTAGTCAGTTTCATCTTGGAGCAGCAAAAACAATAGCTGTTTTTTTTTTTTTTTTATAAATCTGTGTATTTTTGAAAATGCTGGGCCTCAAGTTAAAAAGAAACTTTATATTGAATCTTTTTGCATGTAAGTGTGCTTGGTAAGAGGCAGGAGATGCATGAATGATGAAGAAGTGGACTCACCTCATTCAGGTGAGTGTTGAGCTGTCAGTCATTCTCAGTACCTGGATTTAGCCCCGCCTTCAATAATTCAGGAACATGGAGGGTAGAAAAGGACTGTCCCCATTAGAGCCACCTGTCCATCACAGAGCTGTCACACATTTACACTGCATCACAGTTAAACCCACGGACTGTATCTATTAATTAGTAGCTCTCCCGTCAGAGAAGCAAACAGCATTCAAATCAAACTTCTCTACCTGCAAACATCAGGTTTCACAGTTTATGCAGCAGCTACGTCTGCGTCCATCAGCTGTTTGTGACTCACTATGTTTCACAAAGAGACCAAATCCAAAGCAAAGTGGGAGATTAAGAGAAAGAGAAACGTAAAGGTGGAATGACAGGTGCGGAAAAGGGAGCCCTGAATAATTCAGTGAGTGGTCTGACAAGATTTCATCTCTCCGTTGATCATACTTCCTGCTGCTTTTACCTTTCCCTCCTCATCCTCCAGCGTTACATCTGGCATCTGATTTTAATTTAGTCCACTGTAGTCACATTTTATTTTATTACCTTATTTTACCCTCTGAATATGGCTTATGATGAGTGTTTACAAAACGGTTTTGTCATTTGTGAAATGTTGTTGTTATGTGGCCTTTCATTTCTTTATTGTGCCTCATATTTTTTTTTTTTCTCAGGGGAAATCCCGAAAAACAGTAATGTTAAATTGCTAACATTATAGCACATAACAGACAGGTTCTTCTCATTCACTGTTTGTACTTATGCCTAGCAAAAGTAACGGATTATACTTAGTTTACAGAGTACACAGAGTATAAAGAGCGATAAAGCGAGTGAATGAAGGAGGTTGGAGTGGATGGATGGGTCAAACGCACCCAGGCGACCGCTGTTTGTGTCCCGTGTGAAAGCAAAAGTCAACGTTGAGCGATCTTTACTTCATTTTGTTACATAACTTACGTATTTAACTAACACCATATACGTAAGCTACATAACAAACTACTTATGTACGCGACGATGCGATACACTCTATTATCCCTTTAGCTGTTGTGTTGTCTTCCCGTCGACTGTGAAACTTTTTATTTATATGGGTCAAAATTTTAAATTATAAATTCATTTTCAACACTTTTGTCGCTTTCCCCGATGTTTTTGTCACTTTTTGTCGACACTTTTGTTACTTTTATCCAAGTTTTTCTGTCGCTTTTCCCAATGTTTTGGCGCTTTTTTTGACCTTTTTGTAGTTTTTTTTCTGACATTTTCATCACTTTTTTTCAACATTCTTTTGTCAATTTTTTTTACAAATGCTATAAAATCCAAAATTCAAAGAATGTAGTGAACTGGTCGTTTAATTTTACTAGTTGGTTGTGTGGAACCATCCACGTTATATTTTTTGAGAATACAGTTGAAAGAAACCCAAATTTCTGATATAGAAACATTTTGAATATGGGTCAAATTTGACCCGAGGACAACAGGAGGGTTAGGGAAATGTGTTTCGGAGTCCAAGCTGCCCGCACAAATAATGCCTCGACAATTATAAACAAAACAACACAGCGCCAGTACCCGTCGCAACAATAAATTGCACAAAGTATTGCACACATCACATGGCAAAACAAATTACACATAACACATATTTCCCTCACCCTCCAGAAAAACATCATGAAACTATTGCACAATCTCTACAGCCTCAAGCAGCATTTACAGGCTCTGCAGGAACTACAATTCCTATAACTTTTTGCAAGATATCATACGAACCGCTGTATGAGGACACATTGACCCAGTAGCGGTACATTCAGTTTGGTCGTGCCTTCCAACGCATTTTTGGTTGGGAAGCCAGTGAGGGATCATGTCCTTGCCACTCCGGTGTTGACTCCTATAGTTGGGACGTCTGCACGGTGGGCTGAAGAAGTGGGGGTAGAAAGGGGACACAGGGAAGTTTAGCAGAGACAAGAACTGTGGTGAAACAGGGGCTCTACATCCTTGAATTGGCAGAACTTCATACATTTTCTTTTTTTTTTTAATGGTTTTATCGCTATATTAGCTAATTAAAGCACTGTTTCTAACTCTTCATGTGTGATTTTGACATATAAAATCACCTACATCACGTTGAACTTCGACTGTGTCCCAGTTTCAGTTTCCCTTGTTTACAGATCCAGGTCCTGGACAAGAATACCAAACTTTATCAGCTAATAATACCGACACAGAAAACACCAGTTTAAATGAGCTGAAAGCAGCAGAAAAGTTATGTTACAAAAGAAAATGACTCATTTTACTGGACAGCCATAAATCATGGTTAACTATGATTTATTAGGACGTATATCAGTGGGATATTTAAAATAACATTTGCAGCAAAGGTTAAAGAGACTTTAAATGTCTCAACACTCTGAACGATGATAGCATACAAATCTGCAGAAAAGTGTTAAAACAAACTGTCTTTTAAACGTTTTCTTTTTCTTTTTACTTCATTCATTTTAGTTTCTATCTTCTACTTTCTGGTGTGTTTCGTTCCCTCTCTCTCGTCCGCCTTGTCTTTCCTCTTATCGTGTCTTTCTCCTCCTGTGTTTAATGCCTGCTGACTGTGCTTTTCCTCATCAGACACAAACATGGATATCTCTTTCACACACACACACACACACACATGAATATCTCTCTCACCACACACAGACACACATGGATATCTCTCTCTCTCACACACACACACACACACACACACACACACACACACACACACGGATATCTCTCTCTCTCTCACACACACACACACACACACACACACACACACGAATATCTCTCTCACCACACACAGACACACATGGATATTTCTCTCTCTCTCTCACACACACACACACACACACACGGATATCTCTCTCACACACACACACACACACACACACGGATATCTCTCACACACACACACACACACACACACACACGAATATCTCTCTCACCACACACAAACACACATGGATATCTTTCGCTCTCTCTCACACACACACACACACACACACACACACACACATGGATATCTTTCGCTCTCTCTCACACACACACACACACACACACATGGGTATCTTTCGCTCTCTCTCACACACACACACACACACATGGATATCTCTCTCTCTCACACACACACATAAAAAAAGAAAACATAAGTTAGTCTCCATGGACACGTGGTCACAGCACTTATGGGAAATGAAGTCCTAATTGGAGACAGGTAGAGACCGCGGTGACGTGACGATGACACCGCGGCAGTTTAAACCTTTGTTGTTTAAAAAACCAGTAGAAGTGTATGTATAGAATACGAAAATGTTTGTGTGGTTGAGAAAATATGAATAAACACTGAATAACTAAAGTGAATAAAGATTGACAAGGAGAAAGAAGAGTGAAAGAAACAGACATACAAGAAGGAGGGGAAGATAGAGATTAATGCCGTGCTCGCATGCCGGAGGTGTTTCACACGTCACCTACAGGAGGTGAGAAGGAGCGGTAAAATAGTGTTTAATGGCAAATGTTACTTCTGCAACCTGTGAGGCTCAGGTTTTTTTTTTTTTTTGTAGGGTTGACTTTTGGGATCAGAATTCCTCCGTCGGGACAGATAGCATCGTCTTCCTGCAATCATGTTTAAACAAGAGCTCCTGGATTGGGAGGAGCTGCTGGTGCTCCAGGTCTTCCGCCCACCGTTCAGGTGCAGCCTCACTGCTAGCATTGTTTCTTAGTCTTGTTGAAATTTGGACTGAGCCAGACTATGTTTCCCCCATGCTTATGCTCCGTATATAACGCACCGACATGGAAATATTACCAATCGTTCCATCTTGCTTCAGTAAACGAGCATATTTCCCAAAATACTGAAGTCCTCTTTTAACCCTTGTGTTGTCTTCCCAGGTCAAAATTGACTGTCTTGCCTGTTTTATAAAGCATAAAGTATACATCTTCTAAGCCACCTTCATTCCAACTTATCACCGCTAGTTTTAAACTTACGTTTGTAATTCATAGTCAATAAACCGCATTCATATTAAATTATGCCTAATTTTGAGTTAAAAACCCCAGAATGTATGAATTACTTTAGGTAATAATTAAGATCAGAAGAACGTATGTTGATGCATAATTACAGCCTGTTTCATGTATGGAACCATCCATGTTATTTTTGGGCAATTTGGTTGAAAGAAACACATATTTTTGATACAGATCTTTGAAAACGGGTCAAATTTGACCCGAGGACAACACAAGGGTTAAAAGTGGTCTCAATTTAAAGGACAAATCCGGTGCAAAATGAACCTAGGGGTTAATAACACATGTACAGAGTTGACCGTTCTCTGGGATTTGTTTCCAGTTTGTTGAGAAAAATAGGGGTGAAGGGTCGCTCCCTCCAACAGGCCATCAAGTCCATGTCAAGTGCTGCTGAGAAAAGCAGTAACTGGCTCTGGATCAAGCGTAAGGACCCCAATTGGGCAGCAAGGTAGAGACAGATGGTATGTGGTCAGGCTTAGGCCTGACTCAGGGAGAAGGACGCCCCTGCCATGCAGAAACCATCAGGGATATGGAGGGTATGGCATAGAGGGGGGAGTACCTAGGACGCTAGGTACACTGTTGAGCCCTCTGGAGACGTTGTGGGCTTCAATCAACGAAACGTCGATGAAGCAGGGTGCCCACCTGATGACCCCAATGACATACCTCACCCTCCTTTTCACCACTCCACACCGACTGCTAGTGTCAAGAGTTTCCTACTAAAGGGATTGAAACATCTAGTTCTATTAGCTTTACTATTGCTAATGCTAATCGCATGTGAACAGTTTCATCGCAAACCGCTAATTAGCTTATAATGCTAGTCATCGGGGCAGAGGGTAAAGTAAAAAGAAATCTCTATTTCTATAACACTAACAATACTCAAAACAGCACCAGACTTCCACGGTAGCATAATGAGGGTCCCTACATGTAAACCGAAGCATTGAGAACTTTGTAAGTGTACAGACAATTTATTAAAAACATAGTTTAGAAAGACAGTACCGTTCATGTACACGGGCGGGCGCCATCTTGGGAAAGCAGTCACGACCAGTCGAACGACGAACGCCGTGCAAACAGTAACCAGTAACATAGCTCAAGAACGGCGTTCGTTGTTCGTCGTTCGACTGGCGTTAGAGTTATAAGCTAATTAGCGATGGTCACATTCGATTAGCATGAAAACAAATCCCAGAGAACGGTCGACTCGGTACACGTGTTATTAACCCCTTGTGTCCTTTAACACAATTTCATTACTGCCTTTCACATTCTGCTTACTGTGTCACTTAAGTACAGATCAAATCTTTATTATTTAACACTCTTTCTGGTGGAAATGTGTGACTTTGTGAGTTGACAAACCCAAACCATTGTTAGTTTTAGCGCCTTTGAGGATAAAGATAATCTAGGAAACGGTACAATCCATTTTTTACATGGCATGACAATCTGGGAGAAGCCTTCAGGTGTCCAGAGGCCACACCTCCACAGGGCTGAATGCAGGAGGCAGAGCCTGAGCTGGGGTCAAGGTGCGAAATGTGCCTCTAAACATGGTAACTGTGGCGGTTTGTGTGTGTGTGTGTGTTATGATACTCCCTGAAACAGGAGTTCTTAATTAAAAAAAACTGTGGATACAAGCTCTTGGTATTAATGTGCATGTCAGTGTGCTTGCCCGGCTGGAGTGAGAACTATCTCCTTGGTAACTTAGCACCTTTCCCCTCTCTCTCTCCTGAAGTTGACCTCCCACCGAGTGCACTGACAACCCTGTCACATCCTATCCACCCCATACGTACGCACACGCACACACACACACACACACACACACACACACACACACACACACACACACACAGCCGCTGCATGCCTCATGAATATTTAATCAGAACTGGTCTTATGACATGCAATATCAGACCAGTGCAGCAACATCCCCATCTGAGCCCCTCTGAGACTGATTATTAACCCCCAAGAGTGCAGAGGAGACACACCCTCACACACACACAATTATACCGCGTATGTATAAGTATATATTACTAGAAATATTTGTTCTCATTGTGTGAATAAATCACCTAAAGATGGCACTAATAAACAGCATCTTTCAATTAAATTTGTATGCAATCCCATCCTTTAAATTCTGTTTTGTGTTCAGTCTGAATACTTTAAGAGACACCAGGATGCTCTCAACTCTGCAGCTCTTTGATCAGCTCTTCCCAGTGGGAAGACGAAATACAAAGATGGACTGACATGGCTTATGACTGACATGATAATACATGTGTTGCGTGTCATTTCTCCCCCTGCTGAGACCCAGATGACGTACTGTATGTAATCCACTGTATGTCACATACAGGGGTTTGATAACCTTGAAACAGTACACCTTTGAAAGGCTTTTCCAATAGTGACATCTGTTTTATTGCATTTACTGTCAGACTCTCTTTTTGATAAGTCCTAATGCTGGAAAAGCAACTTTTTCTGCAGGATCTTCTGACATTAAATGAGGCTTTCATCATCTGAAGGGCAGAACAGCCAATAGGAACACTCTCTCGCTCTGAAAGGACCTGCGATTGGCCAAAGTCTCGGGCTTGATTTTCTAAAGCCTAAAAACAGAGCCAAGAAGAGGTGCAGAAGTCTAATTTTCTCTCAGACCACTTGAATTAAAATATGCTGAAAGGTAAAAAATGTTTTTTTTAAATTAATCAGACTTTACAGCAAGGAACCTGGATGTCAGAAAAAGAAAAGCCTCCCACAAATTCCTCCCGTGGGTTTCCCACAGCTGTCACTCATTCCACGTTCTCCTTACCAACACCGAGGTCTGGTGGTCTGACAGGACGTGGAAGATGAATCTGTCTCATCAGGAGCAGGGTGAGCTCCCTCTCCAGGGGGGATTCCCACCCGCTACCCTCCTGACAGGTTTGATGAATCTCCACTTCCCCTCTACTCCGGACGCAAATCCTGAGGTTTTAACCAAACGCACCACTGCTCCATCTTTCAGAAGAGCTGGAGACGGACTGTGGGACATTTCACTAACGAGAGAAGTGACATTTCAACCTCACGTTTCAGCCCAGCCTGACCTGACATCTGGCTACAGATGGGACTCGTCCTTCTGCTCTGTGGACAAAGTCAACAGAATCCAGTGGTGGACGACAAAGTATTCAGATTTTGGGTAAAAAAAAGGAGGAGGAGAAAAAAAAAAAAAGCAATACATGTTTTCAGAACTTGCCAGATACATTAATTAACATTAATTAACAAACAACAGTTGACATTAACTCACCAAAAACGTTATCCAGGTGGCATCACGGTTCCTTCACATATTCGCCGTTGCAAATTAATTTTAAATAAACATACTTTCTAGCAGACAGAGATGCATTAACATATCTTACCTACAGTTAAATGGACCCTGCACTACACAACAGTCAGAGTAACCACCATACCCTAAACTCAGGGTGAGATTTGCTGGGCGTGGTGCGTGGGATTTCCCACTTTTCTGGTCTACATATCCTGCCTCTGCTCAACCATTTTTATCACCGGTGGAGACAAAATGTATCCCCCCCCCTCAAAGTGACCAATGATACTTCACCAATAGACCATTTCTAATATACCTAAAATAGAATTTTAAACTAAGAAAAGCACTGTAACGTGAACAGTCTAGTGCCATAGAACGATAAAATCCGAGCAGCAGTTACTGGTTGCGCCGCTACAGAGCTCCGGGATGCCAGCTACCAGCGGCAGTTGTTTAGCCGCCAATAGGTGACTGTGAGCCAGCTACAGGCACCGCCAGGGGCCGTGGTAGTGGGGTTCAGCCAGAAAAAGTGAGCGTCATGCGGCGATGACAGTTAACTTTATGCACCAAAACAACTTAAGTTTAGGAAAAAGATTGGATTAAAACACTCCCAAGCAACGTTTCCTGGGTGAAAGTAGTTTCTTTTCTTCAGGAAGTGAACTCCCAACACATTCTCACTCCCATCGCATAAAATACGGACGCTTGGCCAGGTGGCTTTGGCGTTGTTACTGGCGCTAAAAGTCTCCTTTAGTGGCATATCTAAACGCGCTTGGTCGGGACTATTCGCGTCACTTTGGACGCTCTGGGTCGGGATGTACTTTTAACTGGCCTGCGGCACAAGAACGGGACAGTTAGGTTTAGGGAAAGATTGTGGGTGGGCTTATAAAAGGTACGTTTCCATGACACGCGGGACAAGAACGGGACACGAACCCCGGTCTCCTGGGTGAAAGTCCTGAGTTGTTTGAACCATTCACCACCCCAACCATCCTCCCTTGTATCTGACGCTGAGAGGCACTGCCCAAGCATCCGTATTTTATGAGTTGGGAGTGAGAACAGGTTGGAACTCCGCTCATCGGCTTGAACACGCTTTATTTTACGTTGACACCACGTTGTGGTATTTCATTTTGAGATTATTTTCCATTGACTATTGTAGTTCATAAATAAGTGTTTTGGCATGGCTGGTGGTGTGGCACTATATCCATGGTATTGAAAGGGGGATTGAATTCTTTAATTCTCTAAAACATCCCCCCCTCTGCTTTTTTCACAAATTGCACCCTGCCTAAACTCCCATAACAACGTACACATCAAGCCTCATTTTTTATCTGTAACGACTGAGATTTGATTGAAATGAACTAGTTCGTATGTGTCTTTTGGCTACGTTGGATAGCAAAAGTGACAATAGCTGTTCCAAACGGCCACTCTTGAACGTAGAGTGAAAAGCCTGCTGTCATAGAGAGGGGGGAGATGGGGAAATCATTTCCATATGGGGATAACGGCACACGCTTCTTTCTGGACAGTGTTTTTTCAAAGACATTGATCGGGTTGTACTTACTTGTACAGTCATTTTGTGAAGAATGAAAAAAGAAAAGAATCAGAGAAAAGACCTATCTCTACCTGCTTTCTCACCTCAGCAAGCCTGGCCAATCGATGTGTGCAGTGGACGTGGTCATGAATACACAGAAATGTGTATTTATGTACATGAAGTAGCTGGATCATCGCCAAAGGTCAAAAGGGTTTAGAGAGAAGTTGGCAAGGATCTGAAACTTTGTAGGTTTGAAGAAGTTTGGTGTCCATGCATCCTGCATCTGTTGGGCGTCAATCAAAACAGGCGTTCACAGGGTCATCTCTGCAAGGGAACAATTTATTTCTGTTTGAGTAAATGTGCTTTATTACTTCCGTCTTTTTGGTAGAATCCAAGAACTGAAAGTGTACGAGTAAATGAAAACACAGAATGTCTAAATCCAAATACTTCCAATGCAGCGTGACTCACTGCCCCCCCACCCCAGACTGAAGTTCTGCCTAGTCATGCTCACGTTCACTATGATTTCAACGCTAACCTGTAAACAATCCACACCTAGAGCTGCAAAGATTGATCAACTGATCGATTAGTTCTCAACTATTAAATTAATGGCCAACCATTTTGATTATCAATTAATTGGGTTGAGTAATATTATTCATGAAAAAAAATTCCAGGGTTCTTATATGTGAATATTTTCACATATTTCTTCTAGTTTCTTCTCTCCTCTGTGACAGTAAACTGAATATCTTTCAGTTGTGGACAAAACGAGACAATCTGAGGACATCGTCTCGGGCTTTGGGGAAACACTGATCCACATTTTTCACCATTTTCTGGCATTTTATAGAGCAGACAACTAATCGATTAATGGCGAAAATAGACAACAGATTAATGGACAAAAAAAGCCCTATCCACACCAGACAAACAAACGAGACGTGATTTTTGCCAAAATAAACCACCCAAATAGTTTTGGGTTTGTGTTCGGTTCAGAAAGGTGAGAATGTTGTTGGCCAAATGGTCAAATGTATGCTGATGATGCAGTCATCTACACAAGTGCAAAAAGTGTTCAAGAGGCTTCTACTATCCTGACCTCCGCCTTGGTTCCTGTAAATGAATGGCTTTTTAAATCCTGTCTGTTACTTAATACTAAAAAAACTGTTTGCATGATGTTCACTAAACAGTCCCGAGACATAAAACAATCTGGTGTATTTTTAAGAGGAATAGAACTAGAAGTTGTTTCAGAAATTAAGCACCTTGGTGTGACTCTGGATTCCACATTAAGTTTTAAAAAACATGTAAAAAGAATATCGAGTACAGTGAAATTTAATTTACGAAATTTTAAACAAATCCGTCCGTTTATACCATTTGGGGCTGCCAAACTGTTTTTACATTGTATGATTTTATCACATATTGAATACTGTTGTACAAGTTGGACATTGACTGGTATGAACACTCTTAAATTAATAGAATCACTCTATAAAAATGCCTTAAAAGTCTTTGATAAAAAGCCAATGTCCTTTCATATTTGTAATATTTTACAAAAACATAACCTATTAAGTTTGGAGAATTTTAAACATTTCAAATATGCTTGCTTTGTGTACAAAGTGTTAAATGGTTTAGGCCCTCCTTCTATGTCGGACTTCTTTAAAACAAAAACTCATAGTGGGGCCAGGACAAGGGCCTCCTCTAGAGGTGACTGTGAGGTGCCTTTCAGAAGAACAGCCTTTGGGCAAAATGCTTTGTCTGTGAAGGCTGGTAAGTTCTGGAACAGTATCCCCATCAGTGTTAGGGAATGTCCGACATTAATAACATTTAAAACCAAACTTAAAGTGTGGCTTAAAGCAAGCCAGTCTTGTAATCATTAAGTGACTATTTTACTTTTGCCTGTACTTATTCATTTTGGTATTGTTTTTTTTTTTTTCTTGGATTTGTATGTTGTAATGTATGTATCTCTGTAATTTGTCTAGGGACTGCGGATGTAAATTAGCCCTGCGGCTATAATCCGGCGTGTTTACGTCTGTTTTTGTTGTTTCAATGCAGATGTTCATTAATGTGCATTGTCCCTATCAAATAAAGGATTGACTGACTGACTGACTGACTGGCCTTTGTTCTTAAATCTTAATAAAGGCCATGCAAATTTAATCCATGTAAACAGGAGCAGGTGAGTGGACTGCGGAGGATGACTTATTCATGAAGGCCTATCTGACCGAGACCAGGGGGGGGGGGGGTAAGATGTGTCCAAAAGCTTGCATGTGAATGTCACCATGCTAGATTGCTGATCTGCACCGTCGAGGATTACAGGTGGTGGAGTCAACATGAAGGGGTGAGGGCAAGGGTGTAGGTTTTTTCTCAACATTGGGGGAGGGACACATTATCACTTTTTACTGCAAATATCTTTTTTTTTGTATGTAAAAGACAATTATTATTGTCCTGTAGGCCTATTGCTCAAAACTTTCTGCATGTTCAAAACATGGGGGGCATTTCCCCCGCCTGCCCTTCCGAAATCTACGGAAAGGGTGAGTGTGTTTAGAGAGTCTCCCGCAGACCCACAACCACAAGAGACGATGATGCACCAAGAGACGGCAGCTTTTCACTGCAGGCAGGTTTCTCTGATCGCTCCCTCCTCTCTGTGTTTATCAGTTGAAGTGTAGACCTGCAGGATATTGATATTTCACAGCACACCATCGCTCGTACAGACTAATCCGTACGGCGTGTTGTTGAGCATCAGCAGTATCGCTAAAGTAAACTGGTCGAAAATCTGTTACGACAGCAGCTTTGGGAGAAAACCAAAATGTCAACGTTTACCACGGTTGGCCGACGTCCACGCGACGGATGTGTTGTGACACATTTCTGCCGGCAGACTGAATTTTCTGAGTTAGCATATGATTGTTGATCAACCAACTTGCAATCCATAATTTCTTACATTTTAATCAAATAATATGCTACATGATTAAATAAAGGGAGGTTCCCTCCCAGAAACACCAAACGAGGCTCCGGACTGAATGGGAGGATTTCAGGGTCTCACTGCTACAGTCGAAAGAGCTGAAAACAGCTCCGCTCCGTGAATGTGTTTTTGGTGAGTTGTGAAAAATGACCTCGTGTCAATTCATGTTTTTTTTTAGCTGAAAAATTTGTTGCGTTCAATTTTAGGGACAATCTAGAGAAGGAACTTGAAAACATGAGTTGAGATGATTTCCACAGCATTTAGATATTTAGATAGATGACTATATTTCACCATGAGGCATGTTCTGCAGGATCACCTCGACACATTCTGTGCCAAACGTTGCATTAAAGCCATAGGTAATTTATGGGGGTTACAACCCATCCAATATTCAAAACTGGACTATTTCCGAAGTTTTGGATCCTTTTGTAAGTATTTTTGGAACGATGTTTCAACATTATTGCAGCTTTTTTTCAACGTTTTTGTTGCTTTTTCTGAGTTTTGGTTGCCTTTTTCAAGGTTTTTTGGCAACTTTTTCGACATTTAAGTAGCCTTTTTTTGGTATTTTCTTCGACGTTTATGTAGGCTTCTTTGTTCGTTTTTTTTGGCTTTTTCCGAAGTTTTTGGCGCTTTTTCTGACATTTGTCGTCTTTTCTATCCTTTTTTGACAATTTTTTTCAATGTTTCTTCAAAACATGCATACATGTTCCGTATGGTGAATTTACTCCTGCTATGTTTCAAAGTTTCTATAGCAGAAATATGGGTTTCTTTCAACCAAATTGCCCAAAAATAACATGGAGGGTTCTGTACAATGTTCTTCGCAGGTAACATTAATGATAACTTTTTTTATTTTATTCAATTTTATATGGCATTTGAAAAAAAATTATTAAAATGGTTTCAAAAGCGTATCCTGACTAAACTTTGACATATAGCAGTCTGTGATTATCCACTCGACATTCTCTGATCCTAATTATTTGTCAAAATTATTTATAATTTCAGCTTTTTGTAACTCAAAAATTAGTTATCATTTCATATAAATGAGGTTTATTGACCATGAATTCCAAAAATGGTGGTGTTGGTTTGAAAAAAGCAACAAAAATGTCTTCCTTTTTAATTTAGACATAGACGAGAGTCAAATTTGACCCATTTTCTAAAAGTCTATATCAGAAACATGGGTTTCTTTTTAACTACCTAATTTTGATTGCCCAAAAATAACGCAGATGATTCCATACAAAGTGCTTCGCAAGTACAACAAAAGATCGAATCTCTACTTTCATTGAATTTGGGGTGTTGTATTAAATTTTTTAGCATTAGATTTTTTTTTTTAATGTTTCGAAACAGTATCCTCACTGAACGTTGACATATACCCTTCTGTAATGATGCTTCCTTTAAATATTAGTCTAAATAATTCATAATTTCTGCTTTTTTAACTCAAGAATTAGATATGATTTGCTATAAATGAGGATTATTATTGACCATGAATTCCAAAAATAATTGTAAAAGTAGTGATAATAAGTTGGTGTTTGTGGTGTTTATACATGGTAATGAAAAGAAGCAATAAATGCACAAAAAAAAAAAAAAACACAAAAAACATTGACAAAGGGCGCCCGGATTGCTCAGTTGGTAAGATTGGGCGCCCATATATAGAGGTTTACTCCTCGACGCAGAGGGCCCAGGTTCGACTCCGACCTGCGGTCCTTTTCTGCATTTCATTCCCCCCTCTCTCTCCCCTTTCATTTCTTCAGCTGTCCAGTCAATAAAGGCCTAAAAATGCCCAAAAATTGATAAAAAAAAAAACAACGCTAAATGTGTCCAAAAATAGACCTAGAAAAAGGTTTTCAGTTTTGACCCGGGAGGACGATGCAAGACAACACAAGGGTTAAATATCTACATTAATAGAGAAGAGAGAAAGAAGAGAAGAGAAAAACTGAACTAATTTGTACACTGGAGCGAAAGAACCGAACTGAAAAACATTGACCCAAAACAGAACAATAACGCCGGCAACAAAAGCAACAACTACCACAACAGCAGCAGCGGCGGCGGCGGTGGCGGTGGTGAAGGTAGAGAACATTAGCAGTTAGAGACACAAAGACTGGCCTCAAACTGCCAACATCTCTCACCACAAAAAAACTACCTCCGAATGAAAAGGCAACATGTCAGACAAAGCAGCTCCTCTCTTTCACTAACTCCCTTTAGTTTCTCTCAGTTTCTATACCTCGTCTTCTCTGTGACGGCTCACACCTCTCTGTCACCGAGCGAGGGCTGCCATGACAGTTGCAGCACTCCGTCTGCGTCTCTCCTCCGCCCGCCGCCGCCGCCACCGCCGGCGGCAGCGCTGAGTCTGCACTCCTTCCCCACAAACACTTCTTCATTCTGTTTATTTCTCCTCGTCTCTCTTCTTTTCCCGCAGAACGATTCCTCTGCTCTGTATTAAACAAGCTAAATGAGGACATGCTTTTATAAGGCGGGAGCTTTGAGTGTACCCCAGTTTAAGTTACATCGCAGAAGAAAGGGGACGTTGTACCGCTGCTTTCTGTTACTCCGGCAGTCTGTCAGATACCGGCTTCCTCTGTCTCTCTCTGTGATACTCGTATTGTCAATTTAATTGAGGAAAACTTTTAGGAGTTACATACACCAAACTTCTACCAACACATGTAGAACTTTACTATACCGAGCCTTGTCCTTAATAGGAAAACCGGCAGCATTGGACATTTGGGTAACACTTTATCTACATAAGAGTGACATGACAGTATCATGAACATATGACACTGTCATGACACATGAACTCTAATCCTAACCCTAACCATAACTTGTCATGACAAAAACCGAATGACACGTACTAAAAGAAACGTTATGTCATAAACGTTTATGACTTGTTTATAATGTTTATGACACGTTCGTGACAGTGACATGTCACTCTTATGTAGATGCCCTTCAAGTAAAGTGTAACCGACATTTGTTTAAATGGTTAAAACAACCCATGTTTAAGTTTTAACAAGCAGCCATAGCAAGTCATGTTAGTTCTGTGTTATCCAGACCTCTGATTGGCTGTTTACACCGCAGATGTTTCTTAGTAATCCAAATAGGTTAGGTACTCATTGATGGAAACCGATCAAAACTTGTTGGAGGGAGTGAGAATGAGAACGTCATTCCCCGTGCAAGAGCCGGAACAATGGCAACGGAAAAAGTTCTCGCAAAAAGATCGACAGGCTTGAATTAGGTTGGTGCAGTCGGTTGTTTTAAGTCAACTTGCAGAAACAGTTTAAAATCGAAAAATGTCTTTGATTGACATGACAAAACGTTAACTCAGAATAACCTGTAGCGCAGCTTCTGTAGCAGCTGAAAACTACGCTGTCAGTCACTGCTGATAGGTTTGGACACAATAACCCCGTCCCAAACGGAAAATAGCTAACATGAACACAGTACCAGACTTAAAAACAAAATGTCAATTTGATGCCATAATCAGGCTAATCCCTAGCCTGGCTCCGCCCTCCTACGTACTTCCGCTCAATTTTCATTTTCCTTCAGTACTCCGTCTGGGTTTGCGGTATATTTTTGGGTTTTCTCCGGTCAAATTTTTACCGGTCCAATCAGAGGGAGTGGCTGAGAACGATGACGTTGAGGTCGTGCGCTAGTTTGAGTTGTAGTTCCGTAATGGCGGCGAAGAAAGATCTGAGCGAAGCCATTCGGTCCGTTATGGCAACGTTGCCAAATATCCAGAAGTTAAAGCCCAAGCAAGAACAATCTTTGCTGAGTTTTGTCGGTTGGTGGTGGATGTTGTGGCCCTCCTCCCCCCCCAGGGTTCGGGACAAGTTTGATTTTCCAGCTCGCTCCATTAGGGGTGAAGGAGTTGGCTAAGGCGAACGCTAGCGATGCTAAGCCGATAGTAGTTGTAGTCTCCCCTCTTGTTAGCCTGGTCCTACCAGACAGTACGTAGGAGGGCGGAGCCAGGCTACCAGAGTGGCTCTGGGCAGATCCAATAGTTTTAAACTACAACAGAGTACCCGCCTTTAAGGAAGTTAACACTTGTCAGTGGAGAGAGGCCAGACTCTCTGGACAAATGAAATGGACCAGAGTCTGGTAGGACCAGGCTAGCTAATCCCCTCTATCCTCGCAAAGGTCGAAATAGTGTGATGTTGCTATGTGCACACAAAACCATAGAGTGACAAAGTGCGTGACTTTAACACCGAAATCTCTGATGGCTTCCAATCTCCAACCAACAGTAAGCGTTGGCTTAATGGGTCTGGTTAGCTGTAGTCTCGCTTTGCCAGACCCTTGTCCAAAGCGCGCTGAAGGAAGGTCTGGCTACTCCACATAGCATTCTGCTCTGGTTTATTGGCATTTCTCTAAACCAATCACAATCGTCATGGGTGGCGCTAAACTCCGAACAAAGCCGCTGCAAAATAGTCATTCAACAGAAAACTCAGATTGGACAGATAGTCTAGCTAGCTGTCTGGATTTACCCTGCAGAGATCTGAGGAGCAGTTAACCATAGTCCTCAGAAATCCACCGAATTTAATATTCCAAAACAAAGAAAGTGGAAGGAAACGGAAAAGACATGCATCCGGCGGAATTTCCTGCGGCACCGGAGCAATCCCGGAAGTGGAACGTCATGTATAAGCCTAGGTTAGCTGTGACGTGCTGTGTGCTACCTGTTAATGTAATATTTTATGGACCGCAGATGACGTGAAGTGACGTAAAAGCTTGCGAAGGAGGAATTTTGTCTGTCCATACTCCTGCCTGCACATCCTCCTGCATGACAAACAGGACAAACAGTTAACATACATTACACACACACACACACACACACACACGCACCACAAACACACACACACACACACACACACACACACACACACACACACACACACACACACACACACACACACACACACACACACACACACTTTAAAACTTAGAACCACATTCATGAAAACTGTAAATATACACATCTGTCCATCATAACCTGCCAGAAATGTTTCACCTGTTTCTCCCATGAATAATCTGCATTTGAAGTGTCATTTGTTTGCACAAAAGCATAAAACTTGACCAATAACAGCTGATATGAAAAAAACCTGCATAGTAC